>NC_055670.1:10379257-10736257 GCF_017976325.1 Chelmon rostratus | reverse complement strand
GAGTGCATATCTACTTAACCAAACACAGACAATTCAAACATTAACATTCAAGTTTAATAAATGTTTATTTTAGTTCATTAACTGTGTCTCATTTGTTATTATTGTCAACTGGTTGTATTTTATCAGATGCAAAAGAACAACAACATGATATCGGCATTATGTATCGGCCATTGGCCACCCCGCTCTCTGACATATCGTCCACTGAAAATCCCCCAATCCCACTCCCCCAGGAAAAGACTTGGCAATTTTGCTACTGTTCAGTGCATTTCAGCCTCGACTGAGATACTTAGAAAGGCAAATTGAAAACGTTAGTGTGAAAGTTCCTAAGGCACGAATGTTCTGCGAACACCTGCCAGGTTTATTTTCTGACTCCCTGTTGCTGATCTCCTGTTCAGAATGCTGCTAATGTGTCAGCTTTACATTAATATTATGTTCCGAAGTCAAAAGAAGTAAAAGACCGAAATCATTCCTATTAATTTGGCTAATGGCACAATTCTGTCACCACAGTACAGAGCTTGTGAGGACTGCACACCAGACAAAGCTAAAGGTAAAAGGTACAGATTATGTTGTTTGATTAAGAATGTTTCCACTGGAACCGGTTCATTCTATTTACCATACCTGTTCCATGTGAAGTCTGCCCTTGGATTAGCTTCAGCCACACATTCAAAAGAGCTTTGACCTTGTTGACGAATGTTCACCTCCTGGGGTGAGACTGCAAGACACAGGGAGAGAAAATGAGCTGTGTTATTGGTGTAACTGAGAAAATATTAATTACAGTATATCAGAATCATATTGAACACCCATCGTTAGAGTCCATGCCATCTGCAGCGATACAGTGTTATCTTGCTTTGTAAGACACCTGATTTAAAGACTTTTCAAAAGTTTCAAGGTTGATTTGGATTAGAGAACTTGAACAACCGGTTTGAAAGCTGCATCGCTCTTGGCACTGGACAATAATGTGGTATTACTTTCTACTCATGGCCTTTTGAGGTTGTCCACGTTTTCAAATAATGGCTGTGGTTTCTCGGCACCATGGCTGAGTAACTAAATAAAGGTCGAGGCTATATGATAACACAGCCATGGTTCAATACATGGCCTGCAGACAATGACATCAGTGTTATCATTTATTTGGTTGGAACAATTCATCAAAGTTAGTATAGGGGAGTTCCAACCGGCAACAGGAGCAGCTGTCCCTGCAGGCAACTTCCTGTAAAAACTGTTGTTGGCGGACAGTTTTTGGGACATACTTGTTATCTTGTTATTCTCTTTTTCTTTATCAGTCTTAATACCTCCTTTGTAACTGTCTTTCTTACTTGTCTGTATCCGTATTCTTGCTCTTTTCTAACAAATCAATTTAACTCAAAAGGTCCTCTTATTAGCTTTCACAGCTAAATGTGACACTGATTACCTGAAAGAGTAAAATGAGGTTAAATTAAGAGAACCTGCAAACTCTACTAAGGGAATTGAGCATAGAACTGTCTGGCTGTGAGGCAACAGTGCTAACCGCCGAGCCACTGCGCTGAATGTTTTAAATGAGAAATTTCTCAAAGAAGCTAATAAATTTCCAGGTTTTGGCAAAACCTGCGCATTCACAGATGTGTTGTAGCTGGCGTGGTGTGCAAGACATTTTGAGAGTTAAGAAACTGTGTCTGGACTGAAGGGCAGTACTTGGCTCCAGACTCAGACTGGCCAAATACCAACAGCCACACAAAAGGCCCACAGTTCAAGGGCCTGTAGGAATGTCTGCTACTGTATGCCTGTGCTAAATGTGCTTTGCTGTTGGTTGGCTCACAAGCTCGCTAGCTGTCTTGCTAGCGAGCTTCTAATACTGCCCATGGCGATGAGCTGAGAAAGCATTTGGTGACTTTCTGGCGTGACCATGCCCTTTGTCTCTATTCTAGTTTCTGTCCTCATCTTGGTCTCTGGCCTCGTCGTTCTTGCCCTTTCACAGTTTGTTTAGTGAAGAAACAGTGACAGAGAGTGACAAAACCAGGAGAGGAGAGGGTACAAAAGCAGGGAATATGTCAGAATCCCATTGACAAAGCAAAGACAGCTGTTACATAGCCTTAACAGCAGGCAAGAGAAACAGAAATATATTGTGCAAAGCAGTTCCCTTCCCTTTTCCCTTTTTTGGGGAAAAAAAAGATGATTTTGCAATTTAAGGATATTTTATAAACATCACATACAAGGCTATTGGGAAAAGGCAGTGAGTTACAGCTGCACTGACATTAAACCACAAATCTCTTACTTTATGAAGATTTGACTGAGATGAAAACACTGGACTTCAGGCAAGAATATTTTCCAATTCTCATCCTAAACCTCTTTCCTCTTTGTGTTCCAAGTCAGATTCACCAGACTCTCAACTGGACAAAGTTGTCATAAAAGAAGTCCCAACTTAAAGCTTTTCTATGCTCTCCAGTATCTGATGCAAAAACGTATCAGTGGACTCACTATGAGAAGAGTTTTAAAATCCATCATGTTGCCTCTGGAAGAAGAAAGCGTCGTCATCCTCATCAAATGTCTAATTCACCTCTCTGTCTCTCTGACTCTATCACTGCAGAAGTAACCCATCTATAATTATGTAGTGTATACTCACAGTAGACCTGTATCGTGAAGGGCAGGCTCTCTTTTTTCATCAGGGCTGCGCTGGTGATGACACAGTGGACCAAATGCTGGTTGATTTCTCTGCTCGGCACTCCGAACAGTGAGCTGATCGTGGTTGTCGTGCCGTTGGGATGCTCAGTGGAGCTGTTTGTTGTCCTCACTTTTCCTGTCAAAGTACCAGTAAGCCACTTCACCTCCGCAGGAGGCTTGGAGCCAGCAGCCGTGCAGGTAACGAGGGCAACCTCCTCACTACCCAAAGCAGGACGATGATCCTCTAGGCTTAAGACCGGAGGCACTAGGAGAGTTAGAGTGCACAAGAAAGTGAACAAGCAAGCAAAAAGGTAAACAGAAGATCATCTCTCTCTCTCTCTCTCTCTCTTTCACACACACACACACATATATCCTGAGTATTTGTTATACAATGCATTATACCAAACAAGTTTAGAAGTATCTCCGTCTTCTGGTTTCCACTGGGGAACAAAGTGAAGATGCATATGTAGATGCCTTCATCCATCAGGTTGACACCGGATAGCTGGAGAGATCCATCGCCATCACTCATGTTTCCAATAAATGTAAATCGTCTATCGTCTCCATTGACAGGCGTCAGTCCAGTTTCGCGTGCGATCGTCAAGAAATTTTCTTTCTGAGGTGCTCCCCGGGTCACCCTCTGCCATGAAATCTGGCTGAGGGTCTCTGTGGTGCCAGTGAGTTTGCAGGGCAAGACGCAGGTCTCTCCTAAAGCCACGGTCACGTTTCCCCCAGTCACCTGGAGAGCTGTGAGGGGTGAAAAATCTCATCAGGCTCACATGCAGAGACAAATCTTTCATGGCCTGTTTCTCAGCAACAACATGTACTTAATATGTGCCTGGTGGCGCTGGCATGCCACGGTTGCTCATCTCCATCTTCCTGTCCCGTTTACATCCTGACTCTCCTTAATGTTTCCCTGAGTCGTGTAGTAATATATATTATCCATCCATCTATACACCGCTGAATCCTTTGCAGGGTCACGGGGGGGCTGGAGCCTATCCCAGCCGTCTCTCGGGCGAAGGCAGGGGACACCCTGGGCAGGTCGCCAGCCTACCACAGGGCTGCATATACAGACAAAAAACCACACGCTCATTCACACCTATGGATTTAGAGTTATCAATTTAGAGTTATTTAAGCATGTTTTTGGCCGGAGAACCCGGTGAGAACCCACGCTGCACAGGGAGAACATGCAAACTCCACACAGAAAGACCCCAGGCAGGATCGAACCGGGGATCTTCTAGCTGTGAGGCGACGCTGCTAACCACCGAGCCACCGTGCAGCTGTAGTAATTCAGTGATGCTCAAATATGAGGTTGAAAGTTGGCCATCTTTGTTCTACTGTACCTTCAGTCAAACCTTTTGTTGTGTTCGCCAGGAAGACACGTCATTGATCTAATTTTACATCCCTACAGAGAAACCCACCTTTTCTGTCGTCATGTCTCTGATTTCTATTCATCTCTTGTACTGTATGATTCCTGTTAATAGCTTTTCCTTGTGCAATACCTCCAGCATCCACGCTTGTTATAGGATGAGACAGCGAATGTGCTGTCCTTGTAGGCTAAATAAAGTTGTTCTAAAAAAAAAAAGAAAACATAAAAAAACATTCAGCCTACATACCTTCTGCGACTGTGCTCAAAATCAGCGACGCCAAAAACCCAAAATAGTGCTCTTTAAATAAAACGATGCCCATCGTTAGAGTTGACTTCCCACAAAGAACCTGTCCTCGCGGGAAGTGGGGGCGTTCTCATGAGCAAAATCATGACGCCACGTGAAAGCTTCACAAAACCTGGGAATTTGCGGCTCTACTTCATGATTTCGACCAGTTAAAATGTGTTCATATGTGCAGTAGATCATGGAGGGTCCTCATGATATCATCATGATATCATCTTCATTCTGGTGCATTCGTTATGACAGGTTTTTTGCTTTTTTTTTTTGAATTCCGAAGTTTATTTATCATGACAACATAACTGCTAGGCCACTGCTCCTATTGCAACAATCCGGTTTGGAAATGCATACAAGCAGCCAACATGAAATATGATTTATATGTTATTGCATAGGAAATGCAAAAACTGATTCGAATACTACTTTCTGGAATAACCACTAAGAACACGTTTCACTCTGTTTTGTCACTGTGAATTTAGTCATAAATTCTGGAGAGATTTATGTAAAAATAACAATTTCTTCGCTGCCGAACTTTGTTTTCAAATTCGAGAATATATGGGTTTTGGTTTCATATATTACAATAACACAAAATCAGATTGTTACAGGCTAATCAGAAGTACCAGCTACACAAATTCAAATATCAAGGCCAAAATGCTAATATTAATACCAAACCTGTCTTTTTCTAAAAGTGATATAAACATTTACATTTTACATTTACTACATTTTTATTGTTGTATTCACTACACACCATTAAAAAAAGGAGCGCTGAAAATGTCAAAAAAAAAAAAAACGAAGTCCCTTCATACGTCACCCATGGTGCATTCAGGAAAACTGCAAACTGCAATTTTTTATCTTATAATTATAATTTAAATAGCTGGATTATCATTTTCAAGATTTGTTTTGCAAATGTGTGGAATAGGATGTATCTTGCAAGTTTTCAGTGGAACTTTGAATTAATATTCCAACAAATGTGGGGCCAGAATGCACATCTTACTGTGTAAATATCCTTAAAAAAAACCCCAACACATCTTCAGTCCTTTCAGTGTAATTCTGTGTTTACATTTGGGTGACAAATTGATGGAAAACCTCCTAAGAAACATAAAAAATTCAGTTGCTTCATGTAGAGGGCACTGAGTGGTTTGAGTATGAAACTGATGTGAGTCCTAAAACAACTTGTGCAGCTGGTGAATAAAGACAAGCCTTGTGAAATAGAGAATATCTTTTCCACCATTTTGATGAGAGGAACCAATGTCTAAATTTATTATATACTGACCAGTTCGTTGTGCCAAAAAACTTCATATCATTGGTCAATGAGAGCAGTGAGGAAGCATAAAGCATTTAACTGTATGCACTCTAATCGAAAGTGGAAGATTTCAATCCAAATTTGGCTCAAATTGCTTATAACAGTTCAGTTATTGAACCCATTCTGCTCTGGGATAGTGATGTGTTCGCCCAACAAACAAATCCAATTGTTGCTGAGTGGGATCTTGTAAAAGCATCTTACAGATCCACAAGAGAATGACGAATGATGCTGCACCTTCACTTTTTTAATCATTTGTTGCAGTTAGGCATTAGAAACCCTATCCTCACTTTTCCTTCATTCTTCATGGTTAAACATTACACAACATTATGGCCAGGTTAATGAAATGTCTCTAATGAAAAGGAAGGTTGGGATGAAATGAGGGACTTAAACTCATGACCACAGTATTTCTAAAATGTAGTAAAATGGAATTACTTTCCACATAGTTTATGTTTTGTAGGTATAAGCAACTGGTAACTATAGTGTAGCTGTCCAATAATCAGTAAATAAGCTAAAAGTACATTTGCCTCTGAAGTGTAAGCATGAAGTAGCATAAAACTGAAATACTCACTTCAGTGCAGCTTAAATAAATGCTGTTAGTTACTTTCCACCAGTGCAGTTTGGTAATTCTATGTATACAAATGCATCATATTTAATAATAATTACAAGTAAACATTTAAATGAAAATTGAACAGTAAGTATACCTTTTAAACAAATGCAGTGCAGTAAAAAAAAAAAAATCCAAGTTACATTTGAATGACAGAGTACTAAAAGGGAGAGGCAGGAATGAGGTGGAGTGGAGGTCAGGGTCTCTTAATGGTGTGTCCCTGACCCAGGTCAGAGGACTGTGTGTAGGAGCAGGGAGAGAGGACAGACCTACAATTGTTTTTCTCTCTGTTTTGCCTTTCATCTGCAGACAGGAAATAGCAATGTTTACAGCTCAACAAAACCACACGGAACAAAAAAAAAAAAAAAAAAAAAAAAAAACTTCTCTACATGAGGCACAGGGGGACAAATATAAAAAAGAGGGAAGTGAGGACAAGTTTAACAAACCAAACAAATTCACTTCCAACTTGGTAATAATATTCAGCAATGTCTGCCAACTAAAACTATGTCAGAAGAAATGAATAACAGAAAACTTAATATTTGCTAAATCAACCAATTATTAAACTAATCAAACAACATATACACCCCTCTGGTGCCCGGAGGAATGGATGCTTCCAATTTGCCCATTCCTGCTCCAGGTGCTATTTAGGATAATACAGGGTGGGTAAGAGAGAGAAACAAAGAGACTTCAGAAAAATGCAAGGAAAACACACAACGTAGACCTGAGAATACATGAAACTCTGCAAATGAAGAGTGTCATCGAAACCAACCTGTGTTGTTATGGTTCAAATTTGAATACTGACTGTGATATTTTGCTAAGGCAGGAAAAATGAATGACGGTGTGGTGTGGTGCTGTGGTGAAAGGATACTCTCACTGATGTGAACTTCTCCCCTCAGGAAAACAACACACAGTCACTTTATTCACCACCAGTCGTTAAGCTAATTCTTTTTGCACTACCATTTACATTTGCACTATTACATTCTCTTAATGTTTCATTGTTTAGACTGCACAGCTTTTTTTTACTTAGATTGTATAGTTTTTACTTAGATTGTACAGTTTTTATTTAGATTGTACAGTTTTTATTTATCTCTTTTTAATATATGTCCTGTCACAAAAGGTTGAAGAGTAACGCAATTTCGATTCTCTGTTTGTCCTGTACATACTGCAGAATTGACAATAAAGCTGACTTTGACTTACTGTGGGGCTGCAGCTCTCACACTCATCCTGAGGGAGGCTGCGTTCCAGTGTTAGTTTGACACTTTGACACAACAAGCTTCTCTTCTCAGCTCGGGTCCGGGGCTTTTCTTCTCTCTTTGCAGCATCAACTCCTTCTGGCGATCTGAACACATTCACTTTATACTTACAAATGGCTTCTCGGTGGAAAAACTGCCTGTACCCTTTTAAACCTGCTCACTTTGGCTGAATCATTCCTGAAACCTTCTGCACTTTTGATTTTGAGCCTCTACTTCCGCTGAGTGGTTTGAGTAAGAAAATGATGTGACTCCAAAAACAAGTTTTGCAGCTGGTGAATAAAGACAAGCCTTGTGAATACATTTTCCACCATTTTGATGAGAGGAACCAATGTCTTAATTTATTATATACTGACCAGTTCATGGTGCCAAAAAACTCCCTATAGCGGTATACAATATAATTATCACTTAGGCCTGAAAATGATCACCTAAGTTTCACACCAGCAGTCAATGAGAGCAGAGAGAAAGCATGAATCATATTACTGTATGTTACTGTATGCTTGGGCGGATCTACCGAGGTGGCATAGGGTGGCAAATGCCACCCTAAAAGAAAGCATTGCCACCCCTGCTGCCACCATAATTTGCAGCGACGAATTTGACATTTACGATTGAGGAATTCCAATGTCTGACTGCTATGAATGCAGCACGAGATGAGGCCGGGTCGAGCGGCTGCAGCGCAGGCGCAGTAAGAGCCTGATTTGTTTTGAAAAAGCGTGGGAGCCAGAAGTCGCGAGGAAAGCAGACACCGGAGGAAAGAGGTGAAAACTGAGCAACTGTCGATATGTCTATCTATTAAGGAATGTAGTTATAGTTAAAGCACAGTGCCAGTATAGTTGCAATGCCGATTTTGACATAATAATAATAAGGTTGAAGAACGCTGTTTTGCTACGTTGCATTGACTAAGATGGAGGCGCGTGCAGACGCAGCGAGTCATAGCTCCAGTGTTTACGTTTTGGGAGCTCTAACACGGTACAGCAGGTCCGAACTGTTGAACATTGGAGTACAGTTCGGACTCCACACACCCCCTAAATTGGACTTTATTCCACCGGAGCTGCTACGGACCCCAGAGCCCACCCCACCACCACCTCCCCGCTGCTGGCAAGGAGGCACCGTAAACAAAAGCGTGGCAAGAGAGCCGGCTTGCGTGCTAGGCTAAATGCTAACCCCCACAGACCGGCTCTCCCCAGTCTCTTCCTCACTAACGCCAGGTCTCTCGCCAACAAAATCGACGAGGTCCGTCTAAGGACAGTCTCTCGCCGGATGGACAGCTGTGTCACCGTTGTCACAGAGACATGGCTGGACGACAACATCCCGGACGCAGCGGTGGAGATAGCGGGGCGCTCTCTGTTCCGGGCGGACAGGACGGCAGCTTCAGGTAAGAGCAGAGGCGGAGGCTTGGCGCTGTATGTACACAATGCCTGGTGTACAGCCACGCGCATCGTCAGCACGTTCTGCTCTCCTGATTTGGAATACCTGGCGGTGAAATGCCGACCGTTCAAGCTGGTTAGAGAACTCTCGTCTGTTGTTATTGTGGCCGCTTACATTCCACCGCGGGCTAATGCTAACTTAGCATTAGAGGAGCTGTACTGCCTAATCAGCGGGCAGATGAACGACAACCCGGAGGCGGCCGTGATTGTGGCGGGGGACTTTAATCACGTCGAACTGAAGGCGGTGTTTCCCAAATTTCACAAATGCATAAACTTTCCTACCAGAGACGGTCACATTTGGGATCAGGTTTACTGCAACATCCCTGCTGCTTACAAGGCTTTAGCAGCTCCTCACCTGGGCATGTCAGACCACATCTCAGTGAAACTCATTCCTGCCTACAAGCCTCTGGCCTGCAGAACAAAGCCGACCACCAAGACAGTACAGATATGGACTGAGGAGGCCTCCTCTGCACTTCAGGACTGCTTTGAGCTTACAGACTGGACTGTGTTCAGAGAAGAGGCAGACCTAGAGGAATATACATCATCTGTATTGTCCTATGTTCAGTTCTGCACTGATGCTGTCCTCCCTGTTAAGACCATCACAGTGTTTCCCAACCAGAAACCATGGCTGAACGGCACAGTACGGTCCCTGCTGAAAGCCCGGGATACTGCCTACAGAGCTGGTGACAGGCTGGCTTATAGCAGGGCTCGAGCAGAGCTGAAGAAGGGAATTAAGCAGGCCAAGCTCCAGTACAAAGACAAAATTGAAGATCACTTCAATAACACCAACCCCTAGAACATGTGGAGAGGCATCACAACCGTAACGGACTACAAGCCTAACACTCAGCTCGCCAGCCACGACCCCACCCTGCCTGACACCTTAAACAGCTTCTTTGCCCGCTTCGACACATCAGGCAGCAGAGAAGCCATACACCTACCCCAGCTGGAGGAGCAGCACCAGCCCCTCGTCCTGCAGCAGCATCAGGTGGCATCCACCCTGAGGAGGATCAACACCCGCAGAGCTGCAGGACCGGATGAGGTGTCAGGCAAGACTTTGAGGACATGCGCTGACCAGCTGGCAGGAGTGTTCCTGGACATCTTCAACCTGTCCCTGCAGCTGTCTACGGTTTCTGAGTGCCTCAAGTCCTCCACCATCATTCCGGTACAGAAGAAGACATCCATTTCCATTTTAGTATATTTTTATTGTCTAGTATATTTTATTTCTGGTATACTTTTGTTTTTATTGCATTTATGCATATTTTTTACTGCATGTTTAGTTTATTTTATTCCCTTATCCTTACTTTATTTTATTATCTTTCTTATTACCTACACTGGGTTGCGATGCAAATTTTGTTGACATGCTCAGTGATAATCAAGAATTCTCGATCTTGATCTATACATGTAATGTTAGCTAGTTCTGACGCTTTCGGTGTAAAGTAGGCTACAAATGCCACTATTGATTCAGCGTCTGTAAAACACTGTGAAATTACTTTGAATCTTATGGACATGAAGAGGAAAGTTAGCATTTGCATTTTTTTCTCTTGTGAGAAAATTGTTAACGCGTAATGAGATGGGGACAGTTTATAATATTTTGTGTGCAATGGTAGTGTGTGTTAACACAGTCTATTGGTTATAATTGATTATGTTTTTACTTGTTGTTATATTTTATAATTAGTTCAGATGTAATGCGCTTTGAATCTTTCCCCCCCTCCATCTTCTAGACGTATCCAAGTCCAGGTTTGAGGTACCAGCACAGCCAATGCGAGACAGGTTCCCTCAGACCCTCCAGGGAGGAGCCAGAAGAAGCTTCTGCAGCGACTGCTACAAACTTCATCCCTGGTTAGAAAACTCACAATCAATAGATACAGCTTACTGTTTAGCATGTCGGCATTTTTCCAGACAGAAAAGAGACTACTGAGTTTGGCTGCACTCAGCATTGAATCAAAACGCACAAAAGCATCAGATCTAGATAAATTTGTGAAGAGTTTTGCTGAGCAGCGTGGAAATCGCCGCATTCAGCTGTTATAGGCATGCCAACTTCATGTTATGCTCACTGGTGAGGCGACCTCAACAGAATTTTTCTTTTTTCTTTTTTTTTCTGTATTTATATCTTTGTTTTGGCAACTGAGAAAATCTGATATCACCTTTAATAAAACCTAGTGTGAGAAAAAAGTTTACAATATGACACTGGTGTAAATGTTGTAAATCCTGCTGAACAGGAAGCAGTGTTGTTATTGTTGTTTTTAATGTCTCTTCTTTTCTATATATATTATAAAACTGTCCAGAAAGGCCCTGCATGAACCAACTCATAAAATAATGTTCTCAGTGAAGTAAATACAACATCAATATAATCAGTAAACACCTCATCTATCAAAACAATGTTCAAGCTACAGAGGGAGAAATGGAGAGAGTGTGTTCTCAGTAAAGAATAAAAGTGATGTCCAGTGCCTTGTTTGAGTGACAGGACCTATTTATTTCCACATAGTGCCTTATGCTCACCTTAGTACAGCTCAGTCCATAGCTCTTCTTGGGTAAGTTTTTCACTGAATCTTTTCTCCTTGTACAAATGCTGCTGCAACGCTGGCACTCTGACACAGTCAAAAACTGTTTGCTTCCTTTAATGCCTTTCCTGTGATAATGCCCCACCTACAGTAGTGTTACCAGACTTCTGTCTCCTAATAAGTACTGTACTGTATGAAGTGTTTCACATTAAACTTCAAATGAGATTAAGTTTGTCTGTCTGAGTTTGTAAATGGCAGCCTGTGCCCGTATGTAGTGTGTGCATACTATTTCATCTACTATATATACTATTAAATTCAGTATATATACACATCTGTTATATGTTGCCACCCCTCAAAAATGCCCTGCCTCTAAAGTGTAAGCATGAAGTAGTATAAAACTGAAATACTCACTTCAGTGCAGCTTGAATAAATGCTGTTACTCTCCACCAGTGCAGTTTGGTAATTCTATGTATACAAATGCATAATGTTTATTATTATTATTAATAATAATAATATTTAAACATTAAAATGGGGCTGCAGCCCTCACACTCATCCTGAGGGAAGCTGGCTCCTGTCGAGGACCATCTCAAAAATCTCTTTGAAATCTCTTTTAATGAAGCAATAGGAGAAGCTGTTGAGTCCCAAAAAATCTGTTTTATTTTAACATCAGTAGAATGTGCAAGGTTACAGAGCTCTGGATCTCGACTTAACCTTTCCCTGATCCACAACAGAGTTGAGTCAGTTCACAAAGTCTGACACACTACCTCTCCCTGACCCCAGACCCAGTATTTTATAGACAGAACATGAGGAAATGCAAAACGGCAGGGATTTGCTTGATAGCTTATTTGCAAAGACCGCCTGCATATTGAAGCATTATCTATGGAAATTGTGATAGCTGCGATAGTACAAACTTTAGAGTATAGGTCTGGAGAACAGTCACACCTCACCAAGCAATATGTAGTGACACTTTCTCAATCCTCTTTGATTGTACATCAAAATCCAAGCTACTAAAATGTGTGACCCTGTCCCTGAACACTGTGGTGGCACTTTGGTAACAGCTATCAAAATAAACCACACGATGAAGTGTGATGAAGACATAGGGTGAAATTCCTAATCCGGTCACAAATTTTGACGAGTCACAGAATACAGGGTAATCTAATGATAAAAGCTTTCCACCTGCAGTATAACAAGAATATCTATTTATCTTTTACCCTCCATATCAGAGAATTATAGGTGAAGCAAGGTTTATTTGTGTACGTAGTACCTTTCAACAACAACACAATTCAATGTGCTTTACATGCAGTAAAACATAAAAACATTAAGATATAAAAGAAACACAAGTAACAGAATAAATGCTAAAAGTAAAGTAAAATAGAATAAAGATAACAGTAAACAGAGGAATAAAAAATTATAGCACAGCTGCAGCGCAGCGCAAGAACTGGATTATATGGTTCCAAATGAAGGATTGCTGTGTAGGATTTAGTGGCATCAAGTGGTGATTTTGCAGACTGCAACTAACTGAATACCCCTCACCTCACCATCCCTCAGTGTGGCATTTTCAGGCGATATACACACTAATGAAATCAACATAACAATGAAATTTAGATTCCATTTTTGCCAATAGATGCCTCTAAATCTTACACACTGGACCTTTCCTTTAAAAAAAAGCCTGCAGCAAACAGGGGTCTTACACTCCATTTGGTTTAACAGGGCTGGATTCCATCAGTTTTCATACATCATCAGATGTGTCCTCTCTCTTGCACTTTCTGTCCAACATGCCTCTTGTTTCTCATTCAATTTTAAACTGAATGCATTGATTCTCAGCCAAAGCCTCTCGAGGTACTGCCTCCCTCTGCTTCTGATCCACTCTTTTTGACTCTAGGCCTGAAGAGGAGCCACCTTTAGGGACAGAAAGTGGAAATAAAGTCAATATTAGAAACACATGGACAGGAAATAGGAGACATTGCTGAAAATGCTTTTTTGAGACACTTGAACTTTAAAGTTTGAGTAATGAAAAAGTTGTCCTGACCTCCCCAACCGAAGACGAAAGTGGACATAACTCAGAGTCCCTCTCCTGACTCGGTCCTGGTTTGGCGTCTTTTTCTGCAGAGGTAAAATTGTGACCAGTAATGAGACCCAACAGCCCTTTTCAGTTGATTCAGTCACATCATTAAAAGAGACTGATCTTAAACACGGGTACAGGTCACTATCACATATTGTGGACTTGGTAAAAAACATCAGCACAAGCAACATTTAAGACATCATAACAAGACTGTAACACCTGCACATGTGGGTGAGGGAAGGAAGTTGGGAGGGTCGCAGCGCAGTCGTGGGGAGGGCTGCAGCAGGGCGCCGTCCTCAACCCTTGGCCTACTACTTACTTACTACTACTACTACTTCCGCATGGGGGAAGGAGGGGGGTGAGGGGCCAAAGAAGGCGTTGAATTGAGGGTAAGGGTGAATGTCCCAGAAGGAGGTGGGGGTCGGAGCATCTTGTCTGCAGAAACATCCAGGAGAGTGGAGAGATAAGCGTCCTTGAGAAGGCCGTTTATGTCTGGGAGCCAATGGAGATAACAATTGTTTTGGGACGGGCCAAACACTGGAACACTGGAATTTTTCTGTCTGCCCTCGAGTCTCTCTGGGTCTCCCGGTGGCTTGCTCCAATATGTCCGAATTAGTGGCCAGATTCAGCGAAGCCAAGTTGACAGCTTCTCCAAGTTGGTATCCATCCAGCGAATGTGCTCAGAATTCGCTCTTTTCACGTCTTGGCAACATACTGACATGTTTTCCCCCAGTGGGTCGTGGGTCTATCAAACTTCGGCGTGAAAGTGGGCTGGTATTTTACAAAGTCAACCACATGTTTCATGGGAAATATGAAATTTAAGAAGCAAGTAAAGCTGTCAGGTAAATGTAGTTGAGTAAAAAGTACAATATTTTTCACTGAAATGGAGTAGAAATATCAAGTAGCACTAAATTCAAGCTTCCTCCATCAGTTTCTCCCACTATTCTGTCTCATCTCCCTCACTCTGTTCTCCCTTCATCACATTCAGCTCTTTTCCATCTCACTCTTTTCTGTCGCTCGCTTCCTGATCTCTGGGAGTTTGTCGCCCTCTGTCTGTCCTCCCAGGCTCTTCATGACACAAATCAATAAACAGGAAGTTCAGGATGCAGCTTGTTTGTTGTGCAGACTCCTGCTCTGATTAACAGATGGAGGAAGGCCACTCTTAAATAAATGTATTTGCTAAATAATTAACTCAAATTTAATAGTCCCGGAACATTACTGATTCAAACACAAAGTCACCCTGTTTGTTCAACACTCTGCATACCTGCAGCTCTTTGATATTAATGCATTAACAATCTTTTTCTTGTTTTTACAACATGAATAAGTTTCTTTATATAACATTTATAATAATTTATCATGTTTTAATGAGAAAAAAATCTTGTTTTAATGAGACGCATCTGTTTGTTTGAATAGGAAGAAACTTCTCGCTTTTAAAGAAGACATGCTGATTTTCACAGTAAAGTGGCATGTTGTCATAACAACTAGCATGTAGTGATAGCGAGAACAGATGTCATAAAACATGAAAAATAAAAGAACTAGAAACTTTGCAAATACTTGCCTTTGCACAGCAGACGTTCTGACTCGTCGAAGCAGGGTAATAACACGGGTGGAATTCATCACATTAATTATGGCTGCGTTCCATTCAGGTGAGCCGGTTCCAGGGCTCTGGTGTTGTGCACGCTCACTCACTGACATGCCTCACTGGCATACGTAGTGAAATGTAGCCATTGTTAACCTTATTTATGCTTGTGCTTTTCCTGCTTTCACGAGTCAAGATGTCTGCTGTGAAAAGGGTCTCGATGCTGCAGTAACGGTGATATAAAGTTCCCATGATGCAATATAAACCGTTTCCAATTACTATAAAGATAATTCCAATATCATACTGTGTGGAATATATTATATAGAAAATTATTATAGTAAATGTAGAACATACAGGAATGTCTAAAACTGCAACTAGCTCACACTTTCACTTCAGCGACAAATGGGAGGGGGTGGAGGAAATCATTGTCAGGCACATGAATTAGTTTGAACTGTTCAAATATAAAGCACATACACAATGTGACTTGTATAATGACATTAAGCCACGAGTATACACACAGAACTAAATGAAAACAACTCACCTGCAGAGGCAGACAGCTGGAGCGACGGCACACAGAAGCAATCCAATGACAGGTGCGAGTATGTATTGTAGAATCCACGAAGGACTGATTTCTGCACAAAATCACAAGTGACTGAGTTTATGTAGTGTGCAGTGTGAGCTTTGAAATGCACTGAGCCTGCTGTAGCCATGACTGCTCTATGCTCTACCTACCTTCAGGTTTCTCAGACACCGTTAAATTCCACTGAAAAGTAACTTCACCAGCTGCACCAGTTACAGTACATGTGTAGAGTCCTGCGTCGTCATGCTCTGCATTAAAGATATTCAGCTTTGGAGGTAAGTTTCGGTCTATTATCAGTCTGTGAGAGGTCCAGTTTGAAAAAGTCAGATTCTCTGAGATTGAATGAAAAAAAAACAATCTGCCTTTGGTCCTGCCGACTTTGGTCCAGCTGATTTTTCTTATATTTGCATCTGAAGTGTTGCAAGTGAACTGGACAGATTCTCCCTTGAACACCAGTATATTCCATAGGTCATCTCGAACGGTCCCTGACAGAGAAGGAAAAAAATCAAACAATATAAAATGAAATCTGTTGTTCCCTGTTTTCCGGTGAGTTTGTGACATTGAACATGACACACCAGAAATGAAACACAAAGGCAAACTCATGTGGGAAATGGGAAAGAAATCACTTGCAAATACATGCTCATGACATAAGATTTCCAACTTAAAGCTTTTCTATGCTCTCTGGTATCTGATGCAATAATGTGGTATTATTTGCTACTCATGGCCTTTTGAAGTTGTGTTTCTCAAAGTAACAAATATCAAGACCGCGAGGATCTTAAACATTACAGGTGGCAAGAGTCCACATGTTTTCAAATAATGGCTGTGGTTTCTCGGCACCATGACTGAGTAACTAAATAAAGGTCGAGGCTATATGATAACACAGCCATGGTTCAATACATGGCCTGCAGACGATGACATCAGTGTTATCATTTATTTGGTTGGAACAATTCATCAAAGTTAGAATAGGGGAGTTCCAACCGGCAACAGGAGCAGCTGTCCCTGCAGGCAACTTCCTGTAAAAACTGTTGTTGGCGGACAGTTTTTGGGACATACTTGTTATCTTGTTATTCTCTTTTTCTTTATCAGTCTTAATACCTCCTTTGTAACTGCCTTTTTTACTTGTCTGTATCCGTATTCTTGCTCTTTTCTAACAAATCAATTTAACTCAAAAGGTCCTCTTATTAGCTTTCACAGCTAAATGTGACACTGATTACCTGAAAGAGTAAAATGAGGTTAAATTAAGAGAACCTGCAAACTCTACGAAGGGAATTGAGCATAGAACTGTCTGGCTGTGAGGCAACAGTGCTAACCGCCGAGCCACTGCGCTGAATGTTTTAAATGAGAAATTTCTCAAAGAAGCTAATAAATTTCCAGGTTTTGGCAAAACCTGCGCATTCACAGATGTGTTGTAGCTGGCGTGGTGTGCAAGCATGAATGCATGTTATAGAGCTGATCCACACCCAAGATCGTCCTTTGTGAAAAATGAAATGACATTTTGAGAGTTAAGAAACTGTGTCTGGACTGAAGGGCAGTACTTGGCTCCAGACTCAGACTGGCCAAATACCAACAGCCACACAAAAGCCCCACAGTTCAAGGGCCTGTAGGAATGTCTGCTACTGTATGCCTGTGCTAAATGTGCTTTGCTGTTGGTTGGCTCACAAGCTCGCTAGCTGTCTTGCTAGCGAGCTTCTAATACTGCCCATGGCGATGAGCTGAGAAAGCATTTGGTGACTTTCTGGCGTGACCATGCCCTTTGTCTCTATTCTAGTTTCTGTCCTCATCTTGGTCTCTGGCCTCGTCTTTCTTGCCCTTTCACAGTTTGTTTAGTGAAGAAACAGTGACAGAGAGTGACAAAACCAGGAGAGGAGAGGGTACAAAAGCAGGGAATATGTCAGAATCCCATTGACAAAGCAAAGACAGCTGTTACATAGCCTTAACAGCAGGCAAGAGAAACAGAAATATATTGTGCAAAGCAGTTCCCTTCCCTTTTCCCTTTTTTGGGGAAAAAAAAGATGATTTTGCAATTTAAGGATATTTTATAAACATCACATACAAGGCTATTGGGAAAAGGCAGTGAGTTACAGCTGCACTGACATTAAACCACAAATCTCTTACTTTATGAAGATTTGACTGAGATGAAAACACTGGACTTCAGGCAAGAATATTTTCCAATTCTCATCCTAAACCTCTTTCCTCTTGTCATCCTCATCAAATGTCTAATTCACCTCTCTGTCTCTCTGACTCTATCACTGCAGAAGTAACCCATCTATAATTATGTAGTGTATACTCACAGTAGACCTGTATCGTGAAGGGCAGGCTCTCTTTTTTCATCAGGGCTGCGCTGGTGATGACACAGTGGACCAAATGCTGGTTGATTTCACTGGTCGGCACTCCGAACAGTGAGCTGACCGTGGTTGTCGTGCCGTTGGGATGCTCAGTGGAGCTGTTTGTTGTCCTCACTTTTCCTGTCAAAGTACCAGTAAGCCACTTCACCTCCGCAGGAGGCTTGGAGCCAGCAGCCGTGCAGGTAACGAGGGCAACCTCCTCACTACCCAAAGCAGGACGATGATCCTCTAGGCTTAAGACCGGAGGCACTAGGAGAGTTAGAGTGCACAAGAAAGTGAACAAGCAAGCAAAAAGGTAAACAGAAGATCATCTCTCTCTCTCTCTCTCTCTTTCACACACACACACACACACACACACACATATACCCTGAGTATTTGTTATACAATGCATTATACCAAACAAGTTTAGAGGTATCTCCGTCTTGTGGTTTCCACTGGGGAACAAAGTGAAGATGCATATGTAGACGCCTTCATCCATCAGGTTGACACCGGATAGCTGGAGAGATCCATCGCCATCTCTCATGTTCCCAATAAATGTAAATCGTCTATCGTATCCATTGACAGGTGTCAGTCCAGTTTTGGGTGCGATCGTCAAGAAATTCTCTCTCTGAGGTTCTCCTCTGGTCACCCTCTGCCATGAAATCTGGCTGAGAGTCTCTGTGGTGCCAGTGAGTTTGCAGGGCAAGACGCAGGTCTCTCCTAAAGCCACGGTCACGTTTCCCCCAGTCACCTGGAGAGCTGTGAGGGGTGAAAAATCTCATCAGGCTCACATGCAGAGACAAATCTTTCATGGCCTGTTTCTCAGCAACAACATGTACTTAATATGTGCCTGGAGGAAGAGTAAACAACGGACAGGTGGCGCTGGCATGCCACGGTTGCTCATCTCCATCTTCCTGTCCCGTTTACATCCTGACTCTCCTTAATGTTTCCCTGAGTCGTGTAGTAATTCAGTGATGCTCAAATATGAGGTTGAAAGTTGGCCATCTTTGTTCTACTGTACCTTCAGTCAAACCTTTTGTTGTGTTCGCCAGGAAGACACGTCATCGATCTAATTTTACATCCCTACAGAGAAATCCACCTTTTCTGTCGTCATGTCTCTGATTTCTATTCATCTCTTGTACTGTATGATTCCTGTTAATAGCTTTTCCTTGTGCAATACCTCCAGCATCCACGCTTGTTATAGGATGAGACAGCGAATGTGCTGTCCTTGTAGGCTAAATAAAGTTGTTCTAAAAAAAAAAAAAGAAAACATAAAAAAACATTCAGCCTACATACCTTCTGCGACTGTGCTCAAAATCAGCGACGCCAAAAACCCAAAATAGTGCTCTTTAAATAAAACGATGCCCATCGTTAGAGTTGACTTCCCACAAAGAACCTGTCCTCGCGGGAAGTGGGGGCGTTCTCATGAGCAAAATCATGACGCCACGTGAAAGCTTCACAAAACCTGGGAATTTGCGGCTCTACTTCATGATTTCGACCAGTTAAAATGTGTTCATATGTGCAGTAGATCATGGAGGGTCCTCATGATATCATCATGATATCATCTTCATTCTGGTGCATTCGTTATGACAGGTTTTTTGCTTTTTTTTTGAATTCCGAAGTTTATTTATCATGACAACATAACTGCTAGGCCACTGCTCCTATTGCAACAATCCGGTTTGGAAATGCATACAAGCAGCCAACATGAAATATGATTTATATGTTATTGCATAGGAAATGCAAAAACTGATTCGAATACTACTTTCTGGAATAACCACTAAGAACACGTTTCACTCTGTTTTGTCACTGTGAATTTAGTCATAAATTCTGGAGAGATTTATGTAAAAATAACAATTTCTTCGCTGCCGAACTTTGTTTTCAAATTCGAGAATATATGGGTTTTGGTTTCATATATTACAATAACACAAAATCAGATTGTTACAGGCTAATCAGAAGTACCAGCTACACAAATTCAAATATCAAGGCCAAAATGCTAATATTAATACCAAACCTGTCTTTTTCTAAAAGTGATATAAACATTTACATTTTACATTTACTACATTTTTATTGTTGTATTCACTACAAAGCATTAAAACCTCTTTCAGGAGCGCTGAAAATGTCAAAAAAAAAACCGAAGTCCCTGCATACGTCACCCATGGTGCATTCAGGAAAACTGCAAACTGCAATTTTTTATCTTATAATTATAATTTAAATAGCTGGATTATCATTTTCAAGATTTGTTTTGCAAATGTGTGGAATAGGATGTATCTTGCAAGTTTTCAGTGGAACTTTGAATTAATATTCCAACAAATGTGGGGCCAGAATGCACATCTTATCCTTAAAAAAAAAAAACCAACACATCTTCAGTCCTTTCAGTGTAATTCTGTGTTTACATATGGGTGACAAATTGATGGAAAACCTCCTAAGAAACATAAAAAAATCAGTTGCTTCATGTAGAGGGCACTGAGTGGTTTGAGTATGAAACTGATGCGAGTCCTAAAACAACTTGTGCAGCTGGTGAATAAAGACAAGCCTTGTGAAATAGAGAATATCTTTTCCACCATTTTGATGAGAGGAACCAATGTCTAAATTTATTATATACTGACCAGTTCGTTGTTCCAAAAAACTTCATATCATTGGTTAATGAGAGCAGTGAGAAAGCATAAAGCATTTAACTGTATGCACTCTAATCGAAAGTGGAAGATTTCAATCCAAATTTGGCTCAAATTGCTTATAACAGTTCAGTTATTGAACCCATTCTGCTCTGGGATAGTGATGTGTTCGCCCAACAAACAAATCCAATCGTTGCTGAGTGGGATCTTGTAAAAGCATCTTACAGATCCACAAGAGAATGACGAATGATGCCTGCAAAGCTGAAGTCACAGTCAAAAGCGTGCAAAGGAGCTGCACCTTCACTTTTTCAAACGGTTTAATCATTTGTTGCAGTTAGGCATTAGAAACCCTGTCCTCACTTTTCCTTCATTCTTCATGGTTAAACATTACACAACATTATGGCCAGGTTAATGAAATGTCTCTAATGAAAAGGAAGGTTGGGATGAAATGAGGGACTTAAACTCATGACCACAGTATTTCTAAAATGTAGTAAAATGGAATTAGTTTCCACATAGTTTATGTTTTGTAGGTATAAGCAACTGGTAACTATAGTGTAGCTGTCCAATAATCAGTAAATAAGCTAAAAGTACATTTGCCTCTGAAGTGTAAGCATGAAGTAGCATAAAACTGAAATACTCACTTCAGTGCAGCTTAAATAAATGCTGTTAGTTACTTTCCACCAGTGCAGTTTGGTAATTCTATGTATACAAATGCATCATATTTAATAATAATTATAAGTAAACATTTAAATGAAAATTGAACAGTAAGTATACCTTTTAAACAAATGCAGTGCAGTAAAAAAAAAAAAATCCAAGTTACATTTGAATGACAGAGTACTAAAAGGGAGAGGCAGGAATGAGGTGGAGTGGAGGTCAGGGTCTCTTAATGGTGTGTCCCTGACCCAGGTCAGAGGACTGTGTGTAGGAGCAGGGAGAGAGGACAGACCTACAATTGTTTTTCTCTCTGTTTTGCCTTTCATCTGCAGACAGGAAATAGCAATGTTTACAGCTCAACAAAACCACACGGAACAAAAAAAAAAAAAAAAAAAAAACTTCTCTACATGAGGCACAGGGGGACAAATATAAAAAAGAGGGAAGTGAGGACAAGTTTAACAAACCAAACAAATTCACTTCCAACTTGGTAATAATATTCAGCAATGTCTGCCAACTAAAACTATGTCAGAAGAAATGAATAACAGAAAACTTAATATTTGCTAAATCAACCAATTATTAAACTAATCAAACAACATATACACCCCTCTGGTGCCCGGAGGAATGGATGCTTCCAATTTGCCCATCCCTGCTCCAGGTGCTATTTAGGATAATACAGGGTGGGTAAGAGAGAGAAACAAAGAGACTTCAGAAAAATGCAAGGAAAACACACAACGTAGACCTGAGAATACATGAAACTCTGCAAATGAAGAGTGTCATCGAAACCAACCTGTGTTGTTATGGTTCAAATTTGAATACTGACTGTGATATTTTGCTAAGGCAGGAAAAATGAATGACGGTGTGGTGTGGTGCTGTGGTGAAAGGATACTCTCACTGATGTGAACTTCTCCCCTCAGGAAAACAACACACAGTCACTTTATTCACCACCAGTCGTTAAGCTAATTCTTTTTGCACTACCATTTACATTTGCACTATTACATTCTCTTAATGTTTCATTGTTTAGACTGCACAGCTTTTTTTTACTTAGATTGTATAGTTTTTACTTAGATTGTACAGTTTTTATTTAGATTGTACAGTTTTTATTTATCTCTTTTTAATATATGTCCTGTCACAAAAGGTTGAAGAGTAACGCAATTTCGATTCTCTGTTTGTCCTGTACATACTGCAGAATTGACAATAAAGCTGACTTTGACTTACTGTGGGGCTGCAGCTCTCACACTCATCCTGAGGGAGGCTGCGTTCCAGTGTTAGTTTGACACTTTGACACAACAAGCTTCTCTTCTCAGCTCGGGTCCGGGGCTTTTCTTCTCTCTTTGCAGCATCAACTCCTTCTGGCGATCTGAACTCATTCACTTTATACTTACAAATGGCTTCTCGGTGGAAAAACTGCCTGTACCCTTTTAAACCTGCTCACTTTGGCTGAATCATTCCTGAAACCTTCTGCACTTTTGATTTTGAGCCTCTACTTCCGCTGAGTGGTTTGAGTAAGAAAATGATGTGACTCCAAAAACAAGTTTTGCAGCTGGTGAATAAAGACAAGCCTTGTGAATACATTTTCCACCATTTTGATGAGAGGAACCAATGTCTTAATTTATTATATACTGACCAGTTCATGGTGCCAAAAAACTCCCTATAGCGGTATACAATATAATTATCACTTAGGCCTGAAAATGATCACCTAAGTTTCACACCAGCAGTCAATGAGAGCAGAGAGAAAGCATGAATCATATTACTGTATGTTACTGTATGCTTGGGCGGATCTACCGAGGTGGCATAGGGTGGCAAATGCCACCCTAAAAGAAAGCATTGCCACCCCTGCTGCCACCATAATTTGCAGCGACGAATTTGACATTTACGATTGAGGAATTCCAATGTCTGACTGCTATGAATGCAGCACGAGATGAGGCCGGGTCGAGCGGCTGCAGCGCAGGCGCAGTAAGAGCCTGATTTGTTTTGAAAAAGCGTGGGAGCCAGAAGTCGCGAGGAAAGCAGACACCGGAGGAAAGAGGTGAAAACTGAGCAACTGTCGATATGTCTATCTATTAAGGAATGTAGTTATAGTTAAAGCACAGTGCCAGTATAGTTGCAATGCCGATTTTGACATAATAATAATAAGGTTGAAGAACGCTGTTTTGCTACGTTGCATTGGCTAAGATGGAGGCGCGTGCAGACGCAGCGAGTCATAGCTCCAGTGTTTACGTTTTGGGAGCTCTAACACGGTACAGCAGGTCCGAACTGTTGAACATTGGAGTACAGTTCGGACTCCACACACCCCCTAAATTGGACTTTATTCCACCGGAGCTGCTACGGACCCCAGAGCCCACCACCACCTCCCCGCTGCTGGCAAGGAGGCACCGTAAACAAAAGCGTGGCAAGAGAGCCGGCTTGCGTGCTAGGCTAAATGCTAACCCCCACAGACCGGCTCTCCCCAGTCTCTTCCTCACTAACGCCAGGTCTCTCGCCAACAAAATCGACGAGGTCCGTCTACGGACAGTCTCTCGCCGGATGGACAGCTGTGTCACCGTTGTCACAGAGACATGGCTGGACGACAACATCCCGGACGCAGCGGTGGAGATAGCGGGGCGCTCTCTGTTTCGGGCGGACAGGACGGCAGCTTCAGGTAAGAGCAGAGGCGGAGGCTTGGCGCTGTATGTACACAATGCCTGGTGTACAGCCACACGCATCGTCAGCACGTTCTGCTCTCCTGATTTGGAATACCTGGCGGTGAAATGCCGACCGTTCAAGCTGGTTAGAGAACTCTCGTCTGTTGTTATTGTGGCCGCCTACATCCCACCGCGGGCTAATGCTAACTTAGCATTAGAGGAGCTGTACTGCCTAATCAGCGGGCAGATGAACGACAACCCGGAGGCGGCCGTGATTGTGGCGGGGGACTTTAATCACGTCGAACTGAAGGCGGTGTTTCCCAAATTTCACAAATGCATAAACTTTCCTACCAGAGACGGTCACATTTGGGATCAGGTTTACTGCAACATCCCTGCTGCTTACAAGGCTTTAGCAGCTCCTCACCTGGGCATGTCAGACCACATCTCAGTGAAACTCATTCCTGCCTACAAGCCTCTGGCCTGCAGAACAAAGCCGACCACCAAGACAGTACAGATATGGACTGAGGAGGCCTCCTCTGCACTTCAGGACTGCTTTGAGCTTACAGACTGGACTGTGTTCAGAGAAGAGGCAGACCTAGAGGAATATACATCATCTGTATTGTCCTATGTTCAGTTCTGCACTGATGCTGTCCTCCCTGTTAAGACCATCACAGTGTTTCCCAACCAGAAACCATGGCTGAACGGCACAGTGCGGTACCTGCTGAAAGCCCGGGATACTGCCTACAGAGCTGGTGACAGGCTGGCTTATAGCAGGGCTCGAGCAGAGCTGAAGAAGGGAATTAAGCAGGCCAAGCTCCAGTACAAAGACAAAATTGAAGATCACTTCAATAACACCAACCCCCAGAACATGTGGAGAGGCATCACAACCGTAACGGACTACAAGCCTAACACTCAGCTCGCCAGCCACGACCCCACCCTGCCTGACACCTTAAACAGCTTCTTTGCCCGCTTCGACACATCAGGCAGCAGAGAAGCCATACACCTACCCCAGCTGGAGGAGCAGCACCAGCCCCTCGTCCTGCAGCAGCATCAGGTGGCATCCACCCTGAGGAGGATCAACACCCGCAGAGCTACAGGACCGGATGAGGTGTCAGGCAAGACTTTGAGGACATGCGCTGACCAGCTGGCAGGAGTGTTCCTGGACATCTTCAACCTGTCCCTGCAGCTGTCTACGGTTCCTGAGTGCCTCAAGTCCTCCACCATCATTCCGGTACAGAAGAAGACATCCATTTCCATTTTAGTATATTTTTATTGTCTAGTATATTTTATTTCTGGTATACTTTTGTTTTTATTGCATTTATGCATATTTTTTACTGCATGTTTAGTTTATTTTATTCCCCTATCCTTACTTTATTTTATTATCTGTCTTATTACCTACACTGGGTTGCAATGCAAATTTTGTTGACATGCTCAGTGATAATCAAGAATTCTCGATCTTGATCTATACATGTAATGTTAGCTAGTTCTGACGCTTTCGGTGTAAAGTAGGCTACAAAAGCCACTATTGATTCAGCGTCTGTAAAACACTGTGAAATTACTTTTAATCTTGTAGACATGAAGAGGAAAGTTAGCATTTGCATTTTTTTCTCTTGTGAGAAAATTGTTAACGCGTAATGAGATGGGGACAGTTTATAATATTTTGTGTGCAATGGTAGTGTGTGTTAACACAGTCTATTGGTTATAATTGATTATGTTTTTACTTGTTGTTATATTTTCTAATTAGTTCAGATGTAATGCGCTTTGAATCTTTCCCCCCCTCCATCTTCTAGACGTATCCAAGTCCAGGTTTGAGGTACCAGCACAGCCAATGCGAGACAGGTTCCCTCAGACCCTCCAGGGAGGCACCAGAAGAAGCTTCTGCAGCGACTGCTACAAACTTCATCCCTGGTTAGAAAACTCACAATCAATAGATACAGCTTACTGTTTAGCATGTCGGCATTTTTCCAGACAGAAAAGAGACTACTGAGTTTGGCTGCACTCAGCATTGAATCAAAACGCACAAAAGCATCAGATCTAGATAAATTTGTGAAGAGTTTTGCTGAGCAGCATGGAAATCGCCGCATTCAGCTGTTATAGGCATGCCAACTTCATGTTATGCTCACTGGTGAGGCGACCTCAACAGAATTTTTCTTTTTTCTTTTTTTTTCTGTATTTATATCTTTGTTTTGGCAACTGAGAAAATCTGATATCACCTTTAATAAAACCTAGTGTGAGAAAAAAGTTTACAATATGACACTGGTGTAAATGTTGTAAATCCTGCTGAACAGGAAGCAGTGTTGTTATTGTTGTTTTTAATGTCTCTTCTTTTCTATATATATTATAAAACTGTCCAGAAAGGCCCTGTATGAACCAACTCATAAAATAATGTTCTCAGTGAAGTAAATACAACATCAATATAATCAGTAAACACCTCATCTATCAAAACAATGTTCAAGCTACAGAGGGAGAAATGGAGAGTGTGTGTTCTCAGTAAAGAATAAAAGTGATGTCCAGTGCCTTGTTTGAGTGACGGGACCTATTTATTTCCACATAGTGCCTTATGGTCACCTTAGTACAGCTCAGTCCATAGCTCTTCTTGGGTAAGTTTTTCACTGAATCATTTCTCCTTGTACAAATGCTGCTGCAACGCTGGCACTCTGACACAGTCAAAAACTGTTTGCTTCCTTTAATGCCTTTCCTGTGATAATGCCCCACCTACAGTAGTGTTACCAGACTTCTGTCTCCTAATAAGTACTGTACTGTATGAAGTGTTTCACATTAAACTTCAAATGAGATTAAGTTTGTCTGTCTGAGTTTGTAAATGGCAGCCTGTGCCCGTATGTAGTGTGTGCATACTATTTCATCTACTATATATACTATTAAATTCAGTATATATACACATCTGTCATATGTTGCCACCCCTCAAAAATGCCCTGCTTCTGAAGTGTAAGCATGAAGTAGTATAAAACTGAAATATTCACTTCAGTGCAGCTTGAATAAATGCTGTTACTCTCCACCAGTGCACTTTGGTAATTCTATGTATACAAATGCATAATGTTTATTATTATTATTAATAATAATAATAATATTTAAACATTAAAATGGGGCTGCAGCCCTCACACTCATCCTGAGGGAAGCTGGCTCCTGTCGAGGACCATCTCAAAAATCTCTTTGAAATCTCTTTTAATGAAGCAATAGGAGAAGCTGTTGAGTCCCAAAAAATCAGTTTTATTTTCACATCAGTAGAATGTGCAAGGTTACAGAGCTCTGGATCTCGACTTAACCTTTCCCTGATCCACAACAGAGTTGAGTCAGTTCACAAAGTCTGACACACTACCTCTCCCTGACCCCAGACCCAGTATTTTATAGACAGAACATGGGGAAATGCAAAACGGCAGGGATTAGCTTGATAGCTTATTTGCAAAGATAATGATCCTGCATATTGAAGCATTATCTATGGAAATTGTGATAGCTGCGATAGTACAAACTTTAGAGTATAGGTCAGGAGAACAGTCACACCTCACCAAGCAATATGTAGTGACACTTTCTCAATCCTCTTTGATTGTACATCAAAATCCAAGCTACTAAAATGTGTGACCCTGTCCCTGAACACTGTGGTGGCACTTTGGTAACAGCTATCAAAATAAACCACACGATGAAGTGTGATGAAGACATAGGGTGAAATTCCTAATCCGGTCACAAATTTTGACGAGTCACAGAATACAGGGTAATCTAATGATAAAAGCTTTCCACCTGCAGTATAACAAGAATATCTATTTATCTTTTACCCTCCATATCAGAGAATTATAGGTGAAGCAAGGTTTATTTGTGTACGTAGTACCTTTCAACAACAACACAATTCAATGTGCTTTACATGCAGTAAAACATAAAAACATTAAGATATAAAAGAAACACAAGTAACAGAATAAATGCTAAAAGTAAAGTAAAATAGAATAAAGATAACAGTAAACAGAGGAATAAAAAATTATAGCACAGCTGCAGCGCAGCGCAAGAACTGGATTATATGGTTCCAAATGAAGGATTGCTGTGTAGGATTTAGTGGCATCAAGTGGTGATTTTGCAGACTGCAACTAACTGAATACCCCTCACCTCACCATCCCTCAGTGTGGCTGCTCCCTTTGCAGATATCAAGAGTTCATTCTAAGTTAACAACATTTTCAGGCGATATACACACTAATGAAATCAACGTAACAATGAAATTTAGATTCCATTTTTGCCAATAGACCCTAAATCTTACACACTGGAACTTTCCTTTAAAAAAAATCCTGCAGCAGACAGGGGTCTTACGCTCCATTTGGCTTTTACAGGGCTGGATTCAATCCGTTTTCATACATCCGTCCAACATATCTCTTGTTTCTCATTCAATTTTAAACTGAATGCATTGATTCTCAGGCCAAAGCCTCTCGAGGTACTGCCTCCCTCTGCTTGTGATCCACTCTGTATTCAACACAACTCCAGGGCTGAAGAGGAGCCACCTTTAGGGACAGAAAGTGGAAATAAAGTCAATATTAGAAACACATGGACAGGAAATAGGAGACATTGCTGAAAATGCTTTTTTGAGACAATTGAACTTTGAGTAATAAAAAAGTTGTCCTGACCTCTTCTCCCAACCAAAGACGAAAGTGGACATAACTCAGAGTCCCTCTCCTGACCCGGTCCTGGTTTGGCGTCTTGGTCTGACTTTTTCTGTAGAGATAAAATTGTGACCAGTAATGAGACCCAACAGTCACATTAAAAGAGACTGATCTTAAACACGGGTACAGGTCACTATCACTAAGACAGAACAGCAGATCTTCACATTTGAGAATTTGGAACTAACAAACAACTGAAAAATTACCTAAACGATCAATCAGTTATCGATTCCTGGTGATTGAGTAGGGGGGGGGGGGGGGGGGGGGGGGGGGGGGGAAGCACAGTGTGGACTTGGTACAAGCAACATTTAAGACATCATAACAAGACTGTAACACCTGCACATGTGGGTGGGGGAAGGAAGTTGGGAGGGTCACAGCGCAGTCACGGGGAGGGCTGCAGCAGGGCGCCGTCCTCAACCCTTGGCCTACTACTTACTTACTACTACTACTACTTCCGCATGGGGGAAGGAGGGGGGTGAGGGGCCAAAGAAGGCGTTGAATTGAGGGTAAGGGTGAATGTCCCAGAAGGAGGTGGGGGTCGGAGCATCTTGTCTGCAGAAACATCCAGGAGAGTGGAGAGATAAGCGTCCTTGAGAAGGCCGTTTATGTCTGGGAGCCAATGGAGATAACAATTGTTTTGGGACGGGCCAAACACTGGAACACTGGAATTTTTCTGTCTGCCCTTGAGTCTCTCTGGGTCTCCCGGTGGCTTGCTCCAATATGTCCGAATTAGTGGCCAGATTCAGCGAAGCCAAGTTGACAGCTTCTCCAAGTTGGTATCCATCCAGCGAATGTGCTCAGAATTCGCTCTTTTCACGTCTTGGCAACATACTGACATGTTTTCCCCCTGTGGGTCGTGGGTCTATCAAACTTCGGCGTGAAAGTGGGCTGGTATTTTACAAAGTCAACCACATGTTTCATGGGAAATATGAAATTTAAGAAGCAAGTAAAGCTGTCAGGTAAATGTAGTTGAGTAAAAAGTACAGTATTTTTCACTGAAATGGAGTAGAAATATCAAGTAGCACTAAATTCAAGCTTCCTCCATCAGTTTCTCCCACTATTCTGTCTCATCTCCCTCACTCTGTTCTCCCTTCATCACATTCAGCTCTTTTCCATCTCACTGTTTCCTGTCGCTCGCTTCCTGATCTCTGTGAGTTTGTCGCCCTCTGTCTGTCCTCCCAGGCTCTTCATGACACAAATCAATAAACAGGAAGTTCAGGATGCAGCTTGTTTGTTGTGCAGACTCGTGCTCCGATTAACAGATGGAGGAAGGCCACTCTTAAATAAATGTATTTGCTAAATAATTAACTCAAATTTAATAGTCCCGGAACATTACTGATTCAAACACAAAGTCACCCTGTTTGTTCAATACTCTGCATACCTGCAGCTCTTTGATATTAATGCATTAACAATCTTTTTCTTGTTTTTACAACATAAATAAGTTTCTTTATATAACATTTATAATAATTTATCATGTTTTAATGAGAAAAAATCTTGTTTCAATGAGACGCATCTGTTTGTTTGAATAGAAGAAACTTTAAAGAAGACATGCTGACTTTCACAGGAAAGTAAAGTGGCATGTTGTCATAACAACTAGCATGTAGTGATAGTGAGAACAGATGTCATAAAAAATGAAAAATTAGAGAACTGGAAACTAGAAACTGAGCAAATACTTGCCTTTGCACAGCAGACATTCTGACTCGTCGAAGCAGGGTAATAACAAGGGTGGAAATCATCCCATTAATTATGGCTGCGTTCCATTCAGGTGAGCCGGTTCCAGGGCTCTGGTGTTGTGCACGCTCACTCACTGACATGCCTCACTGGCATACGTAGTGAAATGTAGCCATTGTTAACCTTATTTATGCTTGTGCTTTTCCTGCTTTCACGAGTCAAGATGTCTGCTGTGAAAAGGGTCTCGATGCTGCAGTAACGGTGATATAAAGTTCCCCTGAATATAAAGCGTTTACAATTACTGTAAAGAGTACTACCAATATCATACTGTGTGGAATATATTATATAGAAAATTATTATAGTAAATGTAGAAAATACAGGAGTGTCTAGATCAACTAGCTCACACTTTCACTTCAGCGACAAATCGGAGGGGGTGGAGGAAATCATTGTCAAGCACATGAATTAGTTTGAACTGTTCAAATATAAAGCACATACACAATGTGACTTGTATAATGACATTAAGCCACGAGTATACACACAGAACTAAATGAAAACAACTCACCTGCAGAGGCAGACAGCTGGAGCGACGGCACACAGAAGCAATCCAATGACAGGTGCGAGTATGTATTGTAGAATCCACGAAGGACTGATTTCTGCACAAAATCACAAGTGACTGAGTTTATGTAGTGTGCAGTGTGAGCTTTGAAATGCACTGAGCCTGGTGTAGAGATGACTGCTCTATGCTCTACCTACCTTCAGGTTTCTCAGACAACGTTAAATTCCACTGAAAAGTCTCTGTACCAGCTGCAGCAATTACAGTACATGTGTAGAGTCCTGCGTCGTCATGCTGTGCATTAAAGATATTCAGCTTTGGAGGTAAGTTTAGGTCTATTATCAGTCTGTGAGAGGTCCAATTTGAAAAAGTCTGATTCGTTGAGATTGAATGAGAAAAAACCAGTCTGCCTTTGGTCCTGCTGACTTTGGTCCAGTCGATTTGTCTTATATTTGCACCTGATGTGTTGCAAGTGAACTGGACAGAATCTCCTCTGAACACCTGCATATTCTTTAGCTCGTCTCGAACGATCCCTGACAGCGAAGGAAACAATCAATCAATACAAAATGAAATCTGTTGTCACATCTAGAAAAAGGCATGCATCGTAAACACAAATCTCCACTGTACCTGCGAAGACTTGGCACAAAGCTAACAGCTGAACAGAGAGCAGAGCTGCTTGGTTTCGTCTGAACATGATGACCATCAGACAGAGAACACAAGATGGAACTTCACCATCAGTTTTTAAATGTATTTGTGGAGGAGGCGCAGAGAAAAGGAAGTGGTTAGTCGCTGTTTGGCTGAATGTGTCACCTTTCGTAGAACATAAAGTGAAGTCGAGCGAGAGTCCAGTAGAAAATAATTTCATTTAAATGATAATCTTGAGAATTCAAACTTGCTCTGTCCTGAAAATAACCTGTTAGATGATTTCATTAATAATCAGGATGAACTGAAACATGATGTACATGTTCAGCTGCAGGAAAACCACCACCTGCTCAGCTGAGCAGACTTCTGGGGCCTCAGTGCTGACTGTGGTTTCAGAGCATGTCGAGTATTTTTCAATGGTTAGAAGAAGAAGAAGAAGAAGCAGGTCTTGTTGCTCAGTTACGTGTGCATTTCCCTCGAGGAGTCAACGGCTTCCACTTTGGAACAGTTCACTGTTTTGATCACAGGGACATTTTGACACTGTTACCAGTACCAAAGCGGTTACACTACATTTATAAAATGTTCTCTCTCTCTCTCTCTCTCTCTCTCTCTCTCTCTCTCTCTACACTACTTTTATCATAAAACATCATTTTATCCTGTTTCGTGTGGCAGCATGATTCGACAATAAATCTTGTCCGTGTCTCGTGTCCACTGAGGGAAACAGCAGAGCAGTCACATTTGTTCTCCACTGCAATAATTGAAAATAAACCTGCACTCGTCTGTGGTCTCTGTGATGCCATTTACTTGAATTGAAATGGCCTCATGTCATTCCCTCACACAACCCCAGAGGGCAGAGGACCCCAATCGCAGCCTGCTGACTTCAGTTAACTTTATTGCCATTACAACAAACATTGTCGGGAACTTCCCTCGGTGAGGTCATAGTGCAGGACAGCTGGGTCACATTCATAATAAAAACCATCACACATATTAAACATATTAAAATACATAGAGTAACACAAATACAAAAGACAATGGAAAAACAGAATCCCTTAGAGTGAAGGAACTGGTTTTAATGTGTTTGGGCACCAGTGACCCAGTTGTCCGCCGTCTGATTGCCTTCCCTTGAAGCACTCGGTTTGAAATTGAAAAATGCAATGCTCGTCAATGTTGATCTCTCTCGTAGGCTCTGTCCATGTCTCTTGTTTAACTTTCATCTGAATGTCTTGTCAGCTCATAGACCATAGATGGAATTGAGCCTCTCCATGTACTGTCTCCCATGCTTGTTTTTTGTCTTTCGGTCTGTGCCAGCCTGCGGTTGAGAGAGGACCACCTGTAGAGACAGAAAGTGAAAATAAAGTTCAGCGCTTTCTCAGAGGAAGAAAAGCAGGGAAATGTCACAGCGTCAAAGACGACCAACTTCCACTGACCTCTGCTTCCAACTCGAGATGGCGCTGGTCCTGGACTGGGTTCGGGTTCGACGTCCAGGCCCTCCTGCAGAGAAAAAGCTGTGACCACTTCATAGCAAGTTCCAGGTGTTTCAGGTGCTTTATTGTAAGAGATTGAGTTCACATGTGGCACAGTGGAGAATACACCAAAATAAACAACTCAAACGTTAAACACATGAAAGATGCTCTGTATGAGAGGTCATGATGTATTCACAAACAGCTCTGGGACGAGTACTCATATCTTTAGCTTAAACACAAGCACCAATAACACAATGTTAAAAATTCACCGGGTTCCTCCCACAGTCCAACTCATGACTCTAAATTGTCCGTAGCTGTGAATGAGTGGTGTACATGGTTGTCTGTCTCTATAGGGTGTCCCCTGCCTTCGCCGGAGAGACGGCTTGGATAGGCTGGGATAGGCTCCAGTCCCCCTTGACCCTGCAGAAGATTAAGCGGTGTATAGATAATGGATGGATTTTGTATTTTATTTTAGCTGCGCATGGGATTTGGGGCCATACCTAAACTGCTATATGCATAATGCTTTGTATGTCCTTCTTTAAAGTAAAAACATTCAGTTATAAAAAATAAAAAAAGAAAAAGATCAAAACATGTTTACATTCCCTAAAGTAAGGTGTCGTATCGGTACTTATATGGAGACTTTATAATTTTTTGATCAAAAAGTAGTCTGATGCTTATTCTCACTTGGATCAGCCTGTAAAATAACCATGATATCTAAGTTTTTAATGATAGGACATGAACTCCTCCCATATTCACCCCAAAATACCAAGAAGTAATACAAAGGACAGGAGCTCAGTGTCCTCATTCACAGCTACGGCCCTGACCTCATTTCCACTCGCATCACTTTGTGCATTTTCTGTCAGACTGTCTGCCGTGCACAAGACCTCGACCAACGACCCCGACAAAAGTTATTTCAGGGTTAATAAAATACCTGCAGCTGCTCGCACTCGTTTTTGTGGTGCCATAAAAATAAAGCCAAAGAGAGTCAGTTCACCCAAGTTACACATTTTAAGATTTCTGCATCGCCTTGATAAAATGCAGATAAATGAACCTAGATCTGTTGGTTTCCCACGAGGTCTGCTCAATAGCTGTTCTCAAGCTTTCAGTCGAAAGCTTAAAGCAAGAAAGAGTAACTGGGAAAGATGAAGTAGCACTTTTTTCTTCTTAGAAATAAGAAGTTAAATTCAGAAGCAACAGAACAAACCCTTTCTCACCTCAGGGCCCTCAGTTTAGCACCTACAGAATCACTTGGTCTGGTATGACCAGTAGCTCACACTGGCTGTATTCTGTCAGCAAACTCTGGAAAAATATTTCTGTTTTTAGAGACATTCCCGAGTCAGTTCACTGCCTTTATGACTCTGCTTACTGTTACACTGCATTTCAGCTTTTACCATTATCTTGTCGTTTGTGGCAACAGTGGCAGGGAGGAGTGAAATTCATTGTACAAACTTCTAAGTATGAAATTTAAAAGGTGTTGCTCACCTGCAGAGGCAGACAGCTGGAGCGATGGCACACAGAAGCAATCCAATGACAGGTGCGAGTATGTATTGTAGAATCCACGAAGGACTGATTTCTGCACAAAATCACAAGTGACTGAGTTTATGTAGCATGCAGTGTGAGCTTTGAAATGCACTGAGCCTGGTGTAGAGATGACTGCTCTATGCTCTACCTACCTTCAGGTTTCTCAGACACCGTTAAATTCCACTGAAAAGTCTCTGGACCAGCTGCAGCAGTTACAGTACATGTGTAGAGTCCTGCATCGTCATGCTCTGCATTCAAGATATTCAGCTTTGGAGGTAAGTTTCGGTCTATTATCAGTCTGTGAGAGGTCCAATTTGAAAAAGTCTGATTCGTTGAGATTGAATGAGAAAAAACCAGTCTGCCTTTGGTCCTGCTGACTTTGGTCCAGTCGATTTGTCTTATATTTGCACCTGATGTGTTGCAAGTGAACTGGACAGAATCTCCTCTGAACACCTGCATATTCTTTAGCTCGTCTCGAACGATCCCTGACAGCGAAGGAAACAATCAATCAATACAAAATGAAATCTGTTGTCACATCTAGAAAAAGGCATGCATCGTAAACACAAATCTCCACTGTACCTGCGAAGACTTGGCACAAAGCTAACAGCTGAACAGAGAGCAGAGCTGTTTGGTTTCGTCTGAACATGATGACCATCAGACAGAGAACACAAGATGGAACTTCACCATCAGCTTTTAAATGTATTTGTGGAGGAGGCGCAGAGAAAAGGAAGTGGTTAGTTGCTGTTTGGCTGCAATACGAATGTGTCACCTTTCATAGAACAAAGACATGTCATAATCATACAATTATTCAATTTACCTTGAACTCCTGTAACACAGTATAGCATTAGTGATAATTTTCCCATTTCATTTTAGTCAGCTAATTACATCTGTATATATATGTGTTTGTATGTGTGTGTGTGTTAGAATTGATATAGTCTTTGTATATAATGTACATAAGTGCCATAGTTGATTTTATTTAGTATCTATTGTCTATGTGTTCTACTTGTTCTGTGTTCTACCTCTCCGTTGTATTTTACTCTTGAAACAAGAAAAATTCCCCAGCATGTGCTCACTTAAGTCTTATCTTATCTTGTCTTATCTATGAAACTGAAATAGAAAAAGCACATATAGATGTTCACCTGCAGCAAAGCCACTCTTACATAGAGCTCAACACACTTAGCCCGCATGGTGCGATGCTAGATTCATAATGTTGAGTGAGGTTTTACACTTGCACAGCAAGTTGAGTTGTACCGCTTAAAGTAAGCATGGCTGCAGGTCTCGACAAATGTAATATTGCTTAGCGTGCGATTAAAATCAACAAGCATTGTATTTGTTCTGCACCAAGACTGTGAAAACCACAAATCTGAAGCATCAATAGAGCTTTTTCACTGAACACATTTCGACATGTTGCAGCAGGAAAATCACACGTGTAGATAACAAAATGAATGAAGCAGGATTCAATTTAGCTGCTTCAGTTTCAGGCTCAGCATATTGTGCTTGCTGGCTCACTGTCACACTATCATGACATTATTATGACACTTGAAGAGAGCAGAGCCATCGTTAATACCACTACTAACCCATGTGGTCTAAACACTGATCTGTAATAGCCCTGCCTTCTAGAAATTAATTATTTACAACTCATTTGCAACATCAAATATGGTTTGAATGAGACATGATGCCGACCGAATTGAGAATGCGTTGACATTATGAGTAAATGCTGGTAATTAACGTCCCTGACAAGTCACAAAAATGTTGATACTGAACGTATTTTTGCTGACAATGTATGTCATTTGTTTTTTATGTTTAGGCACTGACGGCACTTGGATAACATTCGGGAAATACCAGGGTCTATGTTAGTGCAGAAAAAGTCACCAACAAGCAGGATCTTTGCCTAATGCTGTGCAAAGTGCTTCTGCAAAGCCTGACCACAGTGTGAATGCAAGCCCTTAATTTTACCATAGTACAATCTATACCCTCATCATGCACCCTGACCATTTCCCTGTGACTCTGGCACAGCACACAGTGTTTCACACACTCGCACAAACGTTGACTCTGAACATGATCCAAGCAGCAATTATGTCTGTCAGCACAATGTAATCGTGAAGGCAAATTTGTTGTAATTAAATATAATTTCTAGGAGACAGGGTTGCAGTAATTAACAGTTTGTTTGACAGTTTTCCCCCTGAAATACAACTAAATTTCTCCAGAAGAGTCGACTATGGTCCCACTTTGGAATAATTCACTGTTCTGGTCACAAGACACTTTAACACTATCACAAGAATCAAATTAATTTTTAAAACAGCTTCTCTCTGCAGAGACAACGTGTATCCTCAGATGACATCCAGTGACATCACAACTGTCTCGTTTTATACTGTCATTGTTTAAGCTTTGTGTGCCGACATAATTATGTTATAAATCCTAAGAAATGTGCTCTGCCAGGTGTCCTCCACTGGAATGAATGAAAATAAAACTGAACCATAATTTTTCACAGTTCGCTTCTTCTTCCTCCCTTCCAGACTTGGTGCTGCTTACCTGCACTTGGCGACACGCAGGTGACGTAGGTGATCTTATGACCTCTTGAAGTGAATTAGTCATTATCATGTATCAGTCACAACCTCTTATTAATGGGCTATTCCTAATAATATTATGAACTAAGCATTGTCATCTAGATATGAGCGTGGAGAATGCTGTGTGTAATGTTTCTGCCAATGCACCAGGTGCTGGAACAAGCTAAGAGACGGTACCCAATAGGCCAATGAGATAAAGAGGAAGGAGAAGATGATGACCAGCGTCATGTGAGTATTATTTATTTCAGTCCGTGTTGCAGCCTCGCTGGAGCATGAGACCTTGCAGGTGTTCTCTGTTCCGCTTCAGCTCGTAGGTGATGATGAGAAAGGCTGAAGCAAAGGTTGAGGAAAACATTTTAATGAGCGCAAAATGTCTTGATCTGCTAAATGGGAACATATGTAAATGAGTTACAGCAGACTGTAGCTTAGCAGACCCACGTCCATGTATATATTCACCACCTACGCACACACACACACACACACACACACACACACACACACACACACACACACACACAAAGGCTCAACCACTATATGAGATGACTCTCATTTCCTTTATTTTTGCCCCCCACACAAACACACTGGGGGACCACAGGCTCAACTGTCAGAAAAGAACAGGAAATTCACAGATTTCAAAGGTGACACATGAATAACATCACACTTATAGATAACATTGCTTATGGGATCTGCACAGCCTCTGGGGAGATATGTCACAAACATGTTGCTCTGCTCTCTGGCCTGCTGTTCAGTTTGATTAATAATCACAGTGTCTGTCATTATGTTCTGCCAGGAAGTGCTATATATAGCATAAAAAAGACCAGGCTGTGCATTTTCCAGGCTTTTCAAAGCAGAGTTGATTATGTATGAGGAGAGGGAAGCAGTGGTGGAGGTGGATAAAGAGCAAAAGCTGAGAAGGCTTTAAAGCAGTGAGGAAGCGCTTTAATTGTACCGGGCACCAGCAGGGGCTGCTGTAATCGCCTTTTTCCTCCTCGCTGTTACTCCTCGCAACAGCAAGAAGGCATATGCAAAGAGAGCCTTGTGTGTGTGTGTGTGTGTGTGACTGCGTTTTGACAGCTGGAGGCATAATGACATTTGCATTGCTAAAGAAGCGTTGAGTTCTGTCAAGCAGGCAATAAAACCAGATAATGAAGCTTTCGTCTTCCCTGTGCTTCCACAATGGCTGATAGGTGCCCTGCGGCCCGCTGGTATGAGCCGTAACACTTTGTAATACAGCCCACGCAGTTCAACATATATTTTTTGTTACTTATTGTATCAATATGGTGACGGGACATAAAAGCTGGTCAGAGTTGTCCTCTACAACAAGTACATCAGAGTTTGTCACCAATTCGGGGCATCAGGACAGAAGACTGGACTTAAATTCATAAAACTTTATTAAAGGGTTTAAGGCATCAGGTGATTGGCACAGCATCTCAAAGTCTTTCCATTCCTATTTAAATACTTTGCTCTTTTCTTCAGGCTTCCAGCCACCGTACCCCAGCATTGGTGAGTACTCCATATATTTTATATGTTCTTCAATAATCCTCCATCTGTGAGAGAAGTCCCTTTCGTCTTGGTAACATATTGTGACTGTGAATTATGTTATACCATTAATTACTTTATAGGCTCTGCAGAATTATTGCTTACACTGCTTTCTCAATTTTTCTCCCCCCAGTATTGTACCCCATAGCTCCTTGGTATTTACAAAAAGTCTTATACAGAGTATAATTTATTTCTTATTTCCTCTAAAATGCCAAATTGTTACTCCCTTGTTCCCTATAATTTCCTTCCACTGTATCTACATTTAAGTACCACTAAGAAACATTAAATCTCGTATGTATTATGAAGTGCTACCATACAAGCTTCTTCACTGTTATAGGTCTTCCTCTCACTCGCTCTCTCTCTCTCTCTCTCTCTTAATGCAGGGCTGATGGAGCAGAATTTGATTATTGGCTGAAGATCTATTTAAAAGGTACAGGTTGACAAAAGGTCTGCAGAGGGCTGCAACTGCCAGAAGAAAAAAAAGCAGCAAGCTCAATCAATTTATTTGACGGCTGGGAAAAAGGTCTCTCGAATGTGTGTCTCTTGTGTGTGTGTGTGTGTGTGTGTGTACTTGTGTGATCAGCGTATCGTTGCTCACAGATGTCACACGTCTGATGCAATAGCTATGCTTGTGCTCTTGTTCCGCACCCCCTCCCACCCTGCATGTCCTGTTGTGGGTATTGGTTTGCTGCTACAGTACATACTTGCAAACGTGTGCGTGTACATACATTGAAGGGTTTTCTTTGTCCGAATGCCAGGTTAATGAATGAGGTCTTCAGAAATAACAGCCAACAGGCGCCCTTGGCTATGTTCACCAGAGACCAGAGAGTGAGAGGAGGCTAACAAGCAAGAGAAGAGAACACAGCTTTTCACCAACAACACTTGAATCTTGTCAGCATCGTCTCGTTTGTTTCCATTAATATAAGAAAAACCTCTCCAAACCGCCTGTCCTAACCATGATTACCGCTGATTAGCTGTTTTGATTGCATTCGCTATCCCCCCTTGCTTCTCTTTGATATTTGCAACTGGGAAATTATGAGGGCAGAGTAATATTGAGAGCATTAGAGCGAAACAGGAGTCCTTAAGCATGATCGTGTTATCAGATTCTGCAGGGCCCCCACACACGCAAACACACCGACTACGGGAAGCCTCAACCCTCAAATCTTATCCGCTTTCAAACATGTATGTATGTTGTCCCACATACACACAGAATCAAGAATAGATTTCTTTGCAAGACACTAGAAGCCCATGAGATGTACAAACACACACATGCACACGCTCACACTCACACTCCTTCTGCAGGCCTCAGAGAAAGAGATGGTCGAAAAAAGGTGATTAAAGAAACTCCAGGAGCAAAAAAGAACCTAATTGAATGTGTATGTATGTGTGTGTGTGTGTGTGTGCGTGAGTGTGATTCTGTGTGACCGCGGCTAGCGTCTGACCCTTTCAGGCATTGATGGATGTTTGTGAATATTTGAGATGCCTCTCGGAAAGCCCCTGGCAGAACACAGACAGAAATCAGGCGAGCTAATACCTCTGTTCTCCATCCTGAATACTGTATGATTCGCTCGTATGTGCATGCACAGTGCATGAATTTAAAGCAGCGCGAGCAGAGAGCAGTTCTTACACTGGTGGCTTGGAGAGGGAATGTGAATTGTTTGTTGGACGTTGCAGCAAGAAGAGAGATTAAACAGTTTGTCTGATTATGTATACACCTTGTCCCGGCCCCTTGCAGAACACAGTGAAAGCAGATCCGCGGTGACTGCGTGTCCTTTTCTGGGTCTGTGTTTACAGTATATTTCACACGTATCGTTTGTGTGTGTGTGTGTGTGTGTGTGTGTGCAGATGTGCACAGGAAAAAGGGTGAGACGAAAGCTAGACAGGTGGAAAGAGAAAGCAGATAACAGGACATACCATCAATCAGCTTTTGCATTGCATATCAGTCAAGCTGCTCTTGGAACATTCTCTTTGCATTATTTTCTGTTGATAGGAGGTTGCATAGATAGGAAAAAAAGAGGATTAAATGGTGTGTTGGGGTTAGCAACAGGTAAAGCTGCTGCTGATTTCAATTCATCTTTTATTTCCTTAATCTTCATATGAGAAAAAGCTCATTGTGGTGCTGTTTTTGCAACTCATTTGCAGGAAATGATGTTCATATGATGCTAATTTCTTCCGACATGACACTTTGATGGAGACGTTCAAAGTGCAGCATTTTGTCACCGGGGTTTGCATCAGTCATGCGTGTGGTTACGTTTAGGCAAGACTGTAGTTTCAGATTATTGTTAAACAAAACCACAGCTTCTCAGGTTCGAGTCACTTTTGACTCTCAGAATTTTAACCAAGGTAGCAATCAGTCCCTTACCTTAACAATGTGATGGGAGTATCTGAACCAGACCGTAACAAACAATAATCCTGCTTTCGTTGCTAGGGCGTGTTGTGTTGCACAAGCTTGGGTTGGAGGGAAAACAAAATACGTGTATACTTTGCAGAGATGTTAAAAAGTATTCCACAGACTTAGCATTGCACTGTTTTAATATTTGCCAAGCTCACATTTTTTTAAAGGGTCAAAGTCGATGCAGCAGAAGCAGAGGTGCACATACACGAGATGCAACTCGACTGTGGGCGGTCTGGCCGCTGTTTGGATTCTGCTGTGTTATGCTTGAAGCGGCTAATGTAGCCTTGAGCCGCAAGCCTCAGGCAGAGATGAGGAGCGGGCTACGCAGCTCTGGTAAGCTCACAGAGTTTTCTCATTTTCAAACTTGTCGTCTTTGGGCCTCGACATCTTGACATCTTTATCTGTATCAGATCTCAGACAAGGAGCCGCCTTTTGCGGCTCCTTTTTCCGGAGCCGCAAAAGGCTTTACACAGTGCCAAAGACCTGTAAACAGGCTTTGGTGTGTAAAATCCAAATTCTGAAAAAAATCTAGAAATATTGATACTTTGCAACTTGGAAAATCCTTTTCTTTAAAAATATTTCTTGGTAACTAAGCAGAATTTAAACTGGGTTCTAACATTTAGCCAGGAAAATAACTAGCAGCAGTTTAGTCATGTCACAAGCATGCTAAATTAAGTTTGTCACTGCTGCATTGTTTCACAGTTGAAGGTTTGTTTTGCAGCTCCAGACTCCTTTCACACAGCTTCCTGCATGCCAGCAAAACAGGCAGGCAAACAAAGGTCATTTAATAAGGGAAACAATATTTAAAAAAATAGTCTAAATAACTGACAACAATTACATGCAGAGCATAAAACTAAATTCAGAATGTTTTCCACTGCTTGTTATTCTACATCAGTGCAAGTGGGATGAGAAACACCAGAACACAAACAAACATGCACACACGCGTGCACACACACTCTCACAGACACACACACACACTCATACAAAAAGCCCTGGGGTGTCAAATAATCACAGCATCTATTTAAACAGGTAGATTTCCTCAGAAGGGATGAAGTTATATATAATTGATAGCTTGCAGTGGGAAAAATTCATTCATCCTCCCCTTTCTATTCAAAATTCAGCATGCCGCCGTGTTCAGTCCCTCAGACCGTCCTTCTTAATCACTCTTTAATTACTCTCCGCTGGAGCATGCACACCAATGGTGGTGTGTAATCCTGAATTACCTAAATCCTCAGAATCACTGAATGCTAATCTTTCTGTATATGAGTCTTTCTACAAAGGGCTTCTGTGGATGTATAGAGCGATGATGTAACAGCCTGGCTACAGCTGAGACCACATAGAAATAATAAGATCATACAAATGGATTCACAGACCTGATCCTCCTGACCTTTTTGCTTATATTATTTACTTTTGCCTTTTAAATGTGTCCTGGGCAACTTACACAAAAACCCATTTTGCATCACTTTATAATACTTTTATTTTATTGGGAATTTACTGGAATTTCAGTATGTACATAAGAACTCAAATAAAGTCGTTTGCTGATTAAACTTAATTGTATATAATAAACAAAAATAATATTTAATAAGACATCGAGGTGCTTGAAGAATTCCCTCCAGTAACAAAATCATTCATAATCAACCTCAGGACATCTGTTGTATTTTTTCAGTTTTAGCATAATAACTGTGTGGAATTCATAGTAAAGAAAAGTGAAATGTTATTACAGTGTGTAATATTAATAAATTGTCATCCTAGATTGTAGCTGGTTGAATAATGTATTTATACATTTTCAGCTGGTGCCGTTTCCTTCTTAAACTGAGCTTCTCAGTTGACAAAAGCTCTTTTACTGTTAATGACAAAAAACAAGTCACTGAGTTTAATTAAACATGGATCAAAAATGGTGTCATCATGGTTTTCCAGTTGAGAGCAGATATTTACAAGCTTATTGAAGCTTTTGACATAATTCAGCAAAAGGAGAAGACACATTTTAAAATCAGATATGTATTATTTTTTAGGATGAATCTATTCAAAGGTGTGCATCTGTCGGCTTGTTTTTTTCTTCTGCCCCCTAGTGGCCAAAAACCAACAAAAGCAGCTTTACCTGCTGAAACCAACCTAAACATTGGACTTGAACTATATGCTGAATATGCTGAAACCTAAATGACTGGATCGTGTGTTGATCAGTGTGACAAACTGCGGCCACGTTGTTAGATGGAGTACGAACTGAAGACTGCGTGGGCCTGTGTAAAAGCCTCGGGACATGAGGGCCATCGGTGCCTACTCATTTTGAGAGAGCAGCGACCGATGGAGACACTCCAACGCTGGACAAGCAGCGTGACTTCATCGCACACTCAATAAGTCAGGGTCTTTTGCATTTGATCAGCCTGCTGCTGTATTCTGGGTGGCCTGCAGTGGGAAATGATGTGAAATCATCTATAAATCAAGGTGGATGGACCCACACACACATAGTAATCCACGCAGCTGCATTTACATTTCTTGCAAAAATGCGCATGGAGCAACCATTTAGAAGTATAATATAATGTTTAAGAGACTATGGTTGCATCCACATTAGGCACACACACACACACACGGTTCCTCCCCCTCCTCTACTCTTCTGTGTGCGTCCTCGGAGGAGTCCAGACGTTTTCATTGGCCGCGGCGGAGAGAGAGGAGGAGGAGAGACTGACGGGCTGGCACGAATTCCTCAGCGCTCCTCAGATTTCTTCAAATCACGGACCTCCTGCTCGCCTCCGTCCCGACAAACATCCAGAGCAGCTCCCCCTCCTACCAGCAGCTTTCTTTTTTCCCCTCTTCACAAAATGGTAACGTAGAACATTAAAAGTAGCCTTTTCCTTCAAGTTTTCTCTGAGGAAGTGGTGTGAGAACGGATGGGAACGTTGAACTCTTACCATCTGTCTCCCTGCGCTGAACCTCACTTTTTCTCTTTTTCTGTCCAGATGACGCGAAGGCTCGCTGCGCTCCTTCTGCTGGCCGCGGCTGTGTGTAACGCCGAGGTAAGTTTGGCTCAGGCGGCTCTAGAAGAACTAAAATCCCTTTCTTTGGTGGGTTTCAGATGTTTACAAAATGCTGCTTTCCATCTGTAGGCTAAGTTCCTAAACGCTGTGTAACCTTCGCGCACCAAGCTGTCCGCCTGGACGCGCATGAACACAGCAGCTTTGTTCACAGATGAGCTAGAAAACATCTGGAAGGGGTCGCAGTCGGTCTGATATCCAACAAACCGCGGTGCTGTGGTGAAAACTACATTTAAAGCTGTGTTTTCTAACCTGAGCCCAGCTTATAGCTTGTTATAGTGTTTATCTTCTTAAGGAGAACCAATTATGCCTTCATTTTTGACACCCAGAGCAATTATGAGCTTCATTGTGGAGACAAAGAGGCTCACAGTTGAACTAAATTGCCACTTCTTCAATAGAGACATCATTCTTAATCCTAAAAATGATTGCACACGTAATGTGCTTTGATAGGCATGTATTTTTTTTTCCCTGTAAGCTGAAACACATTTTGCATATTGCTGGATCACACAGAAAAATACTCCTGCCTGTCTTTTTTTTTTTTTTTTTGGTGGAGTTGTGAAGTTAACAGAGGGCCAGAGTGACACAATAGTGACAGACAGCTGTGAAAAGAAAAGAAGGGTGGGCCAGTGTTCGTGTTTATCTCACAAAGCCCCCTCACTTTGGGGTTTGACAGCCCCTCGTCATCAATACTGTAGGATGCTCCGGGTGCGAAGCGCTCCGCCAGCCGGCAGCTGCTCTAATGGCAGACAAACACCGTGTTTGGGTGGTCAGTCAAGGCAGTGTGTGCTCAAGGGTTGTGAGAATGCTCACCTTATGGCTCTCGCACGGCAACGCTAAGTAGTCCAACCTCTGAGTAAACACAAAGATAATGGGCTGTTAAAGATTGGCTGGCCTGATGGCACACAGGGATGACCACCTCCAGTGTTCTCATCTAACTCTTAGTGAGAAAGCAAATCTCCCAAAATGTCAAACTGTTCATTTTAGAAACAGGAATACACACAGAGAGAAACACACACAGACACACACACACACACCAGGTGGTGGTTGATGGCCTTATACCCTCACAGCTGTTGAACACCTGGCTTTGTGTTGACTCCTCTGTTGACCTGCACAACAGTTGCACGCTGAGGGAATAGCTGCAGCCTAATTAGAGGATAGATTTTTCAAACACTTACAGCTACGAAACCCAAGATAAACCAATTGTCTGCTGCCTGGTCTATCTTTATAGCTTCACGCAGATGGCCATTAGAGCCTCAACTGCCACGACATTACTCATGGCCCGACGTGTAGGCCCCATCCCCCCTGACCTTCCCCGGCCGTCCCTACCTTTGCCCGCCGGCTGGAAAATGTGCCATTGTGTGCTCCTTTATTGGATTCATGGCCGTGATCTGTGAGGTATGGAATGGTGAAGGCAGAGTGCACAGCGGCCTGTTGAGTGTACCCACCAAGTTAATGGGGAGGCATTAGAAAGACATCTATTCTCCAAAGGTAATTACGCTGATAATATACGGCCTGTTGACTGGCCGTGGGAAGGGCCTGAACCGGCATTCCAGTGTGCTGAAGGAGGTCAACAAGTTGGAGCGACGCTACAGCAGGAGAGGATCTGATGAGCCTGCAGGGCGCCTGTAGAGGTTATGTTTAGTTTGAGGGAATGTGCGTTAGATTTTCTGTACACACAACATAAAAGAACTGTAAAGAGTGATGAAAACACTTTGCGTGTGAATTGATGTGTTTATTCTCTGGCTTGAGAGTAGGGTATTAAAATCCGGACACTAACTCCTGATTTATTATGAAGGACGATGCCTGTGTGCTTCCTGAGGTGAGAAATTGCAGCGTTTGAAGACAAGCAGCTCAGGGATGTAGTGTGGCAGGGTGGCCAGGGTCGGGACTCTGCGTGGATGACTGTGTGTGTGCGGGCTAGAAACGAGATATGCATCTCGTGAATAAAATGTTGGAGTCTTACTCAAACGCACCGGGAGCTTGGTATGCTAAGGAGGTCGAGATGCAAGCATAGTGAAAGCCATAAGAGTTTGCAGCCTCGGGGGACATGTGCACACACTCTTGCATATAAACAGAGAGGGAGGAGTGTTTATATTTCTGTTTTTAAGGCATGCGGTGTTATTGTGTTATCCAGCATCAGCCGCGGTGACAGGGTGGAATGACACAGTGGTTAATTTAGTTATCTAAACCGGCTCTGGCTCTTGAAAAATACAGACATGAAGGGAGTGAGCAAGAGTTGAGTGGGCAAAGAAGACAGGTTGAAGAAGAAGAAGTCAAGAAGAAGCTGGTTCCCTTGCTGATGCCCTGGATCTGGAGCAGACTGATTGAGCCACAGCCTCTCAGGCACCCTGCCATGTTGCCATGTTGATGCCTGTTCTCTCTCATCCAAGGTGGGCTAAAAATATCTGCCCAGGTGTAGGGAACACGAGCATGAGGGGACGCTGTGTCCTCTGCCTGTATCAGCCTGCTCTAATTAACTGTAGCCCAACATGCAGCCATGGATCCTGCGCGGGGATGGTGAAGGACGGCGAGATAGAGTGATGTAAAACAGAGAGGAGATGGAGCCACAGTCATGCAATTATAGCAGGGAAGATTGGGGGGGTGAGGTAAGACTTGGCTGTGCAGCGAGGGGGTAGAGAGGAAGAGCGAGGGGGGTGTGCTGTGTTTCATGTCCCCGCAGTGTGTTCTTTTCACTCTTGGCTTGGCATAAAAGGAGTCCTCATTTAGCTTAGCAGCTGTACTGGTGTCTTATCATTACCGGCACGCTGCACTCAAAGGCACTACACACATGATTTAACACACACACACACACACACACACAGGCACAGAAATGACAAGGAGCAGCACTAAAGTCTACTCAAAGGGTTTGCGAGTAAGAGATAATGAATATGTAACACACTAACTTACTCATGCATGCTAAAAGTTAAGCGCACGTATAGGTGGCAAGGCTCGAATCAGGTCACTCGGGAGAAGAGGAGTCAGCGATGCATCCTGAATGCAGGTTATAAAGCGGCGACAATTTCCCTTTGTTTTCCGCTTTTTAGCTCACAGTCAAAGCCGATACGTCGGCATCATTAGTGTGACATGTTGAAAAATTGTTTGAATTTCAAGGACAATTTCAAGGGAGATAAAAGTGTCACATAAAGCCAGCCTAATACAGAGATTGTCCTGCCTCCGGCGGCCTGTGCAGGTTTACCTTGAGATCAGGCCCCGCGTCTGAAGTACAGCGTGCTTGGTGAGAACGGAGGCGCCGTGGGATGAGTGATTAACTGGCTGCCATTGTTCTCTCCAGTTGTAATTGTTCAGTTCTTCCACCATTAACCAGAAAGCCTTGACAACTGCTACAGCTTAAACGCGGCTCATTTACACCGTTTTAAACCGTGAACGGTTTATGTAAGGAATGCAATTTTCTGGTGACGTGTGCGATCTGAGGTGTGTTTTAATAGAGTGTCGTTCTGTGTGGCGTGATAGCCATCCACCAGCGAGCACCAATCCACAGAACACACTTTTACAGTCGCAAAACAGCTACTTGGTATACTGCTTCAGTCGTGAGTGATTTGATAATGCTGGTAGCGTCTCTTTGTTAGGGCTGAAAAAAATTAGCCGATTGGCAGGAAAACAAACGACTATTATGATAATGATTCATTGTTAAAGTGATTTTTCAAGCTAGAACATTTCTTTGTTTCTGCCTCCAAATTGTGAGGATTTACTGCTTTCATTTGTCCTGTTCGATAATGGTGGAAGAAGTGCTCATATTATTTACCTAAACCTGCAGTGCAGGTGTAAATGAACATCCTTTCAAGCCCATTTCAAACAAGCTCACACAGTGCTGATTAAGCAGTGGCAGGTATATCTCTTTATGAGTTTTTAAATCTGGTGTTTGTGGAAACATCCCTCACTGGTGCACCAATAGCGATGCGTTTTAATTCAACCAGCAAAGATTGCTTTGCCAGAGCTGAAGGGGGGAGCGACCAGAGTGAAGGAGTTGGCCATATGGTATGGCAAAGGCTATGGTGTCACACCACGTCATCAGTGTTTGTGTAACGACTCTCACTACCAAAAGGGGGAAATAAAAGCTCTGCACTGCAGGTTCAAGTCGCAAAAGTCGCAATATCACAGTGTAAAAAAGCTCCATTATAGGCAAGATTCTTGCATTGAATTGCATTGTTTCTCAAGTACACAAATATTATTAGCAAGATGCGCTAAAAGTATTCAAGTAAATGTACTCATAATTCAGAAAATGCCCCCTGTCACTGCTATCATAATGTTGGATTATTATTATTGATGCATTAAAGAGTAAGTAGTTTTACCATTGTCGAGGTGCAGCTAGCTTTAACTACTCTGTGTACTGTTGTGTAGTTGAATCCATCACAGTGCATCTTATTTTAAAAGCTACTCTATGCTGAAGCTAAAAAAGCAGAAGGTCTGTCTGTAAAGTAACCAATAAGTCCAGCTGGCAAATGAATGCAGTGGTGTAAAAGTCTGAAGTAGCACAAGTACTGGGAATTTCAACTTAAGTACAGTCCTTGATGTAAGTACTTTTCACTACTGTTCACAGTAAACTGATTAAATTCAGGTTTTGGAGAGTTAGTTCTGATGGACTTTTTTTTGCTATTTTCTGACATATTATAAGAAAATGATCCACAAATTGATTGATAATCCTTACTTTATAATTTTTAAGTCCAGTATCAGGTTCTAAATGTATTCCCTGAATAAAATAGACAAATGTGTCACCGGTGTACAGTGCACTGATTTATGTGAAGCACTGGCTGATCTGTGTCCCATGCCTCTGTCTTGTGTAAATGTCTTGAAATGGGGACATTGCATGTCAGCAGGTTTGGTGTTCCAACAGGGGTCAGACTGTTGTTGGGAAAAACCTGTTCAACACAGGTCCTCTGGGGAGCATCTGTTCACAACATTGAATTAACCGGCTGTCCCCCTCAAGCCACTCTACTCATTTCAGTTCATTCCTGACCTTTGACAACAATATATTTGATAACACAGTAGTTCAAAGGTCTACTTACTAGCATTTCAACCACATATCATGGTCGTTCTTGGAGCTGAAGTTATTTTGTTATTTTTTATGTTGTTGCTTTAGCCTGTATTGAAGTGAGAAAGCAAAAAAGAAAAGACATAAAGCGGAACATCCTAGGCTCAAATATAGAAGCCTGTAAAAACACTGAATTTAGGGTTGCAACAAACAAGCGTTTTCATCATCAATGAATCTGCTGTTTATTTCCCTGATTAATCGATCAGTCTTTGTGTTTATAGATGTCAAAAAAATAAAAATGACCATTATTTCCACCAGCCCGAGATGGCACCTTCAAATAGCTTGTTTCATCTGACCAACTGTCCAAAACCCAAATATGTTCAGTTTACTGTCATACAAAGAAAAGCAACAAACTCGCCTGAGAAACTGGAAAATGTTACTAATTTTTTTGGCAAATGTCTGGCCTTTGTTCTTGAAATACAATTCTATGAACAATGAGGGAAAATAAGATGCAAACATGCCTATTTAGAGCTTATGAGACGCGGTCTGTGTCCCACATTAGGCTGTATGGATGTATCGCCTCGGTGCCACTGACCGCCTGACCGGTTATGGTCTCAGAACAGATTCTTAATGGCTGCATACACTGAACACATCCTGCAGTCTGTAAATGGACCTTTTTCCGTCTACAAACATATTCCAGCCCTCAGCCCCAATACTGGCCTCACAGAGGGAGCAGAGTAGAGGGCAGGGAATCTACTCATTCTCCTGGCCTGCATGAACCCTCCCTCCCTTCCTCCCTCCTGTCCTGGTAGTAGAAACATGCCCAGAACAGAGCAGGGGGTGGGAGAGAGGGGAGAGGAAGGTGGCAAAGTGGATGTAGAGAAAAAGGGAGTAAAAGCTTTGGGGAGAATTGTTGGATCAAGAATAAGAGAAAGACAGACACTGATGCTGAAAGAGATGAGAAAATTGGGCCTTTATGAAGAAAAGGATGGCAGGACAGGCATGTAGTGTAGAGGACTGGATGGATAAAGGTGGGATGGTTCTGTATGGGACTGGAGTGGGTCAGGTGGTGGGGACACTTTTGTCCCAGCAGCGTGTCAACAGGGTGCACAGGGGAGGGGAGGGGTGGTGCTGTGTCCATGGCATTTTATGCTCTCTGGTGACGTTTTTAACTGCTAGCAGATGTGGCTCTGCCCAGACCGTGACTTATTTCCTGCCTTTCTGTAGTCTCTCGCTTTCTCTCTGTAACTTTCTCTGCAGTTTTCTCTCTCGTTCTTTCTCTTTCCTTCCTTTCTTTGTTTCTTTCTCTCTGTGTTTCTGCCTCTCTCTCTCTGTACTCCTTTCATTTCTTCTCCTTGTTTCTTTCAGGGTGTAGTTGTTGGGTTTCAGCTCTCGACGGGCCTGGTGGGTGTAAAATAAGAGGCAGCAGACTGGGGTGACATCATCGTGTCCGTTGGTGCATTCCTTTCACACTGAATAAGAAACAGAAGAGTAGAGCGAAGAATAACAGGCAGATCGGTGTAAACTGGTCGTTACCATGGGTCCTTTTTGATCCTGCAGGTTTAAACTCAGACTCTGCCCCTCAGAGAGCGTTCGAGACCACCCACAGAGCCCAAACAAAGAGCTCATATCTTTACAACACTCAGATTAGTCTTACTTTGGCCTCATTATTCCAAGGACACGTCCTACCAGTCCCACTATCAACTGATTCTCATGTAAATCCAAGAAACATAAACCAGGCATCTCAGCTCAAAGGGAGCGCGCTAGTTGATTGTGTCATTTTAGTGATTTAAAGTGTGTTTCTCGGCAGAGGCTTTACTGCATGTCTGATCTCAAGAGGCTGTCAGCTGCAGGAGAAATGCAACTGAACCTGTTTCGATATGTACAAAGATACAGCTGAATAGATTCAGAGGCAAGAAAAGAATGGATGCACTTTAATTATTGAGGGCAAGTGCTAGAGCTTACTGTAATGATTCAAACTGATGGTCTGTTGTGTTTCTCCCCTGCGAAATAAATTCCTTAAAGGAGGAAACTGGTTGATGATTAGCGTACAGCGTGTGGAGTAAGAGCGCTCCTCGCTCCTCTTTGGCTGTGCTCCACTTCTCTTCTGGTAAGGCCCGGTTAGAGGGAAAGAGACGTGAGAGGGAGGTCTCCGTGGATAGAAAGAGACGAGCTGTTCAGAGTCCTCCCTGTCTCTCTCGCTCCTGGCGGTGAGCCCACATCTCATGAAAGCTGACGAGCGTTGGACAATCCGGAGCTGGAGAGACAACGCAGGGGGAGAGCGGGAAGTGCTGGGAGGGGGAGAGCAGGAGCACCTCTCTGACCTAAATACTGAGGAGATTTTGGCTCAAGACGAACTCTGTCAGACCCCAGCTGAGGCACAACATAACTCAGGAATGTAACCCCTGTCTCCTGATCTCTTGTCTACATCCCTCCCCTTCAACTCACCCGCCCCCAACACCCCCACTATTTCACCTCAGTGTAATTAGAAACATGCCTGTGAAACGCTGGGCTGCATTTTGAGGTTGTGAGGGTAGAGTTGCCTTGCTGTGCGCGCATTTGTCCGTCCATCTGTCAGTCTGATGCTCACTGTTGGCGGCAGTGAAGTGCATGATGTAGGGAAAGGAGTCACTGTTGGTGAGGAACAAACAACACTAGTGTTTCACACACACAGCGCTTTCAAAATGAAAATACAGTGTGTTTATACTCTGCACAAGCTGCACACAACTAGGGCTGCAACTAACCTTGATTTTCATTGTCAGTTAATCTGTTGATTAATGTCTTGATTAGTTGATTAGTTATTCGGTCTATAAATGGTCAGCAAATGGTGAAAAATGTCGATCAGCGTTTCCCAAAGCCCAAGATGACGTCCTCAATGTACAATCAACTCAAAGGAAAGCATGTTCTTTTGCTTTCTTGCAGGGCGTTAGATGAGAACATCGACACCACAGTCTTGTCTGTGTGCTAAATAGGAACCCTGAATCAGCAGCCGGTTAGCTTAGCTTAGCATGAAAGACTGGAAACAGAAAAAAAAAAACACCTAGCCTGGCTCTGTCCAAAGCTAACAAAAGTCACAAAATAAGCACCTTTAAAGTCCTAAAATGACAATTTTATGGATGGAAATTTTTACTCTTAAGTTTTTGTACAGAGCCTTTGTATGTAGCAAGGCCAACTGTTTTCCCCTGTTTCCAATCTTTAAACTAAGCTAGGCCAACCTGCTTCTGCCTGTGGCTTCATATTTACCACATATACGGTTCATGAGAGTGGTATTGATCTTCTGCTTGCTCTCAGCAAAGAAGTGAATCAGTATATCTCCAAAAATAACAAACTATTTCTTTTGTGCATTTATATGCACATTGTGCCCCAACAGTTGTAGAGACAACCCTATGCAATAAAAGGTTCAGTATTACACTTCTGTTTAAAGCACAAAGTTTAGGTTTTGCTGATTATATACACCAGCTAAGAAGTCTCTAAATGGAGACAAATTATTGCCTTCAGGACACAGTTGGGGTCTTTAATGCCTGCCTTGAATTGACCGCCTCGTCTGTTCGTGTCTGTATCATTGTTATAGCTCCCTAATGAGTTCTGAAATATAATTTCTTTGATGAATAACTGTGAGTTTTGGGGTTAAGTGGCCAAATAAAACATCTGAGCAGTTTTTACTTCTTGTAATCATTTACCCTTTTTCTTTTTCTTCAATTATTGTTCTTGATGTTTTTGATTTTTGCTGTTTTTGAGGGGAAAGGAGGTCGAAGGACAAAACCGCACCTAAAACCACGATACAAGTGACCAAAATAAGCAGTAACATCCTTTCATGGTCATGCATCCATCCGGGATGATTTTGTTTTGATATTTCAAGCTGTCAAATAGTATAATATTTAATTCATAAAAAAGCTCGACAGACTTACTGTACCTCAGGGGAAAGGGGAAGATGTTTTGTCAAATGAGATAGCCGCTTACTCCATACATCTAGCTACAGCCAATAAATCCCATACAGCAGCCCTGCAACAAATCCTACTTTTATGAAACCTATGTTCAATATTGGTGAAAGTGTTGACGTAAAGCAAGCCAAATCACCTTTTACCTTTTTTTAATTCAGAACAATTCAACAGCTCCGTTAAGCACAACCCCCACAATGATTATAGCGCTGAATCAACATCTCTCTAGCACAGTCTCAAGACAAGCTCAATAAGAAAAGGATTTAATGTCGAGTTGTGGTATTGGACTGCAATAAATAAAGCTCTGTGTGCCCAATGAACTGATCAAGCTGATTAAACTGGTATAGATCATTAACAGAAAGGTTAAAAACAATATTTAACACATTTATTTTGTCAAGTAACCTCCATTATGCTGTTTGTCACCGTAGGCATATTCAGGACAGGGTGTTTACGGTCCGTAAATCAATGTTTTCTATGCTAATGAGAGGCAGGGTGCACTGTGGGAATAGGATTCACGTTGGCTGTAAAGTGGCACCCACAGGAGAAGAGCATTGATTGGCCTGCTAGATCAGCGGAGCATCACCGAGATACGCACACACACACAAACACATGTATGCGCAAAACATGCGGTTGAAGGCGGATAGGCTCCATTACTCATTCTGTTATGCGTATCGACAGATGCAGAAAGACATGGAGAAGGATGTTCTAATGCGTTTTTTATGTGCTAGCGGGTGCAGATTTTGCCAAATTGCTGTTGTGCTGCCTACATCGTTATCGGCAGTGGAAAGTGAAAGAGACTTTTTACATTTTTTTTCCACTGAAGCGAGAATACATTGCCCTTTAACTCCGGTCTGCCTCAGCATGGAGCCATTCAGCACATGGCAGGGGAGAAATTCACAACCCCGCCTCTCCTCTTGTGTCTTCACCATCTACCTGTTTCTTAATAGTCAGACTCCCTGCACAGCTTCCTCCTCTTATTCTTCCTCTCTGTGCTCGCTTATGTTCCTCCTCTGACTTCCATCTAACTCTGCAGAGCTGGTCTCGACTCACTGGCGTGTCTCTTGCAGCCGTAAAAGGGCATGGCACTGGGAATAAGACAAGACAGAGAGAAATGAAAGTACAGCAGACAAGATGAAAATGAAGCACTGAGAGTTTTGAGAGATATCACTTAAATCTTTTAATCTTCTTAAAACCTTTAAATAATATTAACCTCCTGACAAAAACATTAAAATGGGAAAAAATGGAAGAGGAGGGGCAGGAGTTGAGGAAAAATGAACTGTGAAATGTGCATATATACAATCAGTTTAATGCTTGAGGCAGCGTGCGGTATGAAAGGCTCTGCTTAGTCTGTTATGATTCACCAGTCACTTATCAGAGCTCAGCTCGTGTGATTGTTTTTAAATGGGAGAGATGGAAAATAAGGCTGCATTTGTTAGCTGCGGTGAAAAATTTATGTAATTTAAGTAGGACACCCACAGCGGGTGTGTTTGTCTTTGTTTGTGTTTCCATTTGTACATTTTTTCTAATGTCTGCATTGGTGGTGATTAGGTTAATGTGTGTGTTGACATGCACTCCAGTGTGCCAGTTGTTTTGGGGTTTGTGGAGAATCTTGTGTTTTTGCATGTAAACATCATCATATCTTCTGAAATAACCCTGTTGGTTTTGAGAAACCTGATTATGCTAGCTATTTCTATGATAGAAACTGGGATATTGTGGTCTTTAAACACAACCAGTTTTCTTATCATCGTTATGTGTGCATGAATGTTCTCAACTGGAATTGCGTAGTTAAAACCAAAAGATGCAAATATGATGATCTAGACACTAAAATGAAATGATGTTTTAAAACTGGTTCACTATTTTGCTAAATACACATATTCACTGTCTTGCCAAGAGGTAGACGAGAAGATTGATACCACTCATGACTGTGTACAGTAAATAGGAAGCTTCCACCAATGGCTGGTTAGCTTAGCATAAAGAGTGGAAACAGCTAGTCTGGCTCTTTTGAAAGCTGCGCTGCTAAAACACACTAATTAACACATCTCATAGTTATGACATCACTGTGAGGTCACCAGGCAACAAGCAGAGACTTTTTTTGGGGGGGGGGGGGGGCACTATTTTTCAAAGACTAAACAAATGAGTTTTACCTTCGAGGCTAGCTGTTTCTCCCTTTTCCCAGGTCTGCTTTAGCTTCATATTTAGCATAAACACCTGACTGTGGTATTAATGTCTCAGCAAAGAAAGGTAATTTCTAACTAGCCAACACATACATGATACCAGTAGCAAGTTTTAGGATATGGCGGTTAGATGACCACAAATTTTGATGTAGTTAGAATCAATTGTATACAGGGAGATGAATAACCAGTGTTCTCTAGGTTCCATCCAAACATCATACCCTGAATTATGATCTAAACCAGACACTAGTGTACATGTAAATGTCTTCAATAATTGTGCACGTAATAGGGCGTGTCTGCCCAGTCCTGTTCATGACAACAATGACGGCTACACGCAGGCATGATTTATGACACATAAGGCAGCCACACTTCCATGGGTTGTTGAAGGCCCATTCTTTTCTGCTGTCTGTGCCAATCATAAAATTTGATCAACAGGCTCTGCTGTGATCTCATTATGGGGCTTGGTTCTATTTGCCTCTTTTGATTGACACTTCTGTGATCTAGCCACAACAGGAGCCTGTACATGCTCTCACCATAGCAACAATCCACTTGAATCAGCTGAAAAAAAGAGCCTTGTGCCTCTGTGTTCATTAGCTAAATGTCAGGAATCCTCTGCTGGTTCTAGTAGAGGAGAGGTGGACAGACAGAGCTCTGCGTTTGTACCAGATTCAGTTAAGGAGCCCATCCATTATTCATGTTCTCATTGGAGGTTTCTACAGGTTTCAACAGGCTTCTAGCCCATCTGTGTCTAACAAACTGAATTGTCCAACATGCTCAAAGCCACAGGGATTGCTTTGAAGATTTTCCATGACCTCAACTTTGGAGTGCAAGTGTGTGTGTGCGTGTGTGCGTTTGAATCGTGCATGGAAATGAACTGAAACCCTACAATCCCTCTCCTCTCAACACTTTGGGGTTAAATCTGCTCCACTGCCATGTTTGCATGTGACTGCCCCCCCGCAACCCCCCACTCCCTGCGTCCATCTTGTTAGATTCTATCATTAGTGAGCTTATGAGAGTTGGGTCACAAGAATCCAGCTTCGTATTAACCTACATACCAAAACCTGGACTCACAAACACAGGCACAGCAGCTTGGAAGCCAGCTCACGTGCATTCGTACGCAGAGGGCCAACTCTGTCTCGCTTTTACAGGAAACAGCGGCTTAAGGAGGAGGGGGGGAGTCTGGAGAAACAGGGAGGAGAAAAGATTTCACAGAGCATGGGAATGAGCCCAAAGGAAAACACAGCTCAGACTCCAGATGTGGAAACACCCTGTACACACACACACATATATACAAAGACACACAGATAGGGAAAGGAGGGGGTAATGAGGGTCGTAAAACAGCTCATGGAGCTCCTCTTGGCGTCTCCTGATTGGTTGGTTCGTAGCTCCAGTGAACTCATTTTTTGGCAAACACACTGGTAATCTTCTACAACAAACAAGGAGAAGATAAAGAAACTAAGGCATGAAAGAAAAAACAAGAGAACATGAGAACGACTAGACCTAGTACTAGAAAAGAAAGTTTAACTTACAGAAACATTAGGAACATTGGATTTTAGAGCTGACAGTTTGGTTATAGTCTAGTAAGGCTTTATCCTGCTTGCCTGTATGCTTCTCATTCTGTCCTCATTCTTTGTTCCCATAACACTCACATACAAAAAGATAATGCTGTTGCAAACATCCCAGCTGTTTTAATCAGCAGCACTGTCTTTTTTATCAACCCTAAAGACATCCACTTCACTATTTATATTCTTTTCTAAATGGAGTGTGGTCAGCTGCCACTATCTGAGCTGGACCTGGCCATCGCTGACATGGCAACTACTGGCAAACATAAGTGGGTCTCCAGAGACCTCAATAAACATACAGACACTAGAACATAAAGTAGGTGTGTGTTGTGTGCAGCAAGGAAGCATAATAATCTGATTTTGTTGTTTGGAATGTTAACAAAAACACAATGTTAACATGCATCTTGATCCAGATCTGAATCAAAATACACATCGGTGCTGTCAGTCATAATCAATAATCAGGACTTTGTACAAGGATAAAATGCACAAAATGTCAAGTGAGTCAGAATCATGACCTCGAAGTTGTTTATCACGTTGGCCACTGAGAGGATGATGTGTGCATGTCTTTTAAATTTGGCCCGGAATTAAACGATGTGTTTAAGAAGCAGTTTATCTTCAACAGGCCACAATTGCAGCTGGATTTGTGGTTGTCCAAGTATGTTGCGTACCCAATTTGGTGAGGATTAGATTAAATGTGTTTTATATTTTACAGTTCAGGAGCTTGAAGAGAAAACTGTGTTAAATGACACCAAAAATGAGGCTAAGCATTCATCCTCTGCCCTTGGCCTAACTTTCCACCAGATCTGCGAGGTAGTTTATGATATATCTCACTGACTAATGAGGAAAAGTGTTAAATCAGTGCTTCTTTATTTTGGATGTTATCAGGGGAGAGATAAGGCCAATGCAGTGAAGAGGAAACAGTCTCTGGAGGCCTGTGACAGAGGCTCAAGTTTGATTAAATATGGTTTAATGTGGAAGTACAATCCACATGGTTTGAATCCCATAGAGAATTTGCAAAATGTGGTCAACGCCTTCACAGCGCTTTCCAAATGGGCCTGTTAAAAGGGGAACAGCGCCGCCCTGTGCGTGAAACCTGTAGAAATCAGTATTTCTAAAGCACCAGCAACATGTTTCCATTCTTTCAGGAGCTGCAGAGCAAAAGCAAAGTGTGTGCCAATGTGTTCTGCGGGGCCGGCAGAGAGTGTGCTGTTAATGAGAAGGGGGAGCCCAGCTGTCTGTGTATAGAGGTGAGTGTTGGCTCTGCAGAGATCAAGTGGCACGACGTCCACACAAAGTAGGAATGTAAGGAATTAAAAAAAAAAAAAATCATCTCTGAGATTAAATTTTCCACTAATTCTCCCTCTCTCTTTCCAGAGCTGCAAGCCCCACAAGAGGTCAGTATGTGGCAGCAACGGCAAGACCTACAGGAACCACTGTGAGCTCCACAGGGATGCTTGTCTGACCGGCTTGAAGATCCAGGTGTCCCACGATGGACACTGCCAGGGTACGAGCAGGAGGAACACCAGATATTGCCACATGTTCTATTAGCAGCTGTTTCAGAGCTTCCACTCGTATCGCACAATCTTCCTCTGCAGATGGACTTTGCCCAGTTGTCACTGAATCGTAGATTCCCTTTTTCTGAACCCATGGTGGCTTTAAATTAGAGACTTAAAGTTCCCTCTTCACCTTGGTAATAGTATGGTCAACTGCTGTTTCCAGCGTCACTTTTACAATCCCAGTAAATTACACCTCTATGTGTGCTTAAGACTATAATAATAATAATAATGTTATCATTAATAGCAAAAAAAGATTCTCTTATCAAGGGTGATAAAGTTGTCTGTGGAGAGGAGGTGCAATATCTGAAAAGGGTGGAAGACCAGACGGCCTCCTTTAGAAATCATGTTCCTACAATTTTGTATGGATATTATTATTATTATTATTATTATTATTTGATTTTTTTTTTACTTTGCTGTGTTGCAGCAGTTTATGTGGCAGGATGAGCTTCACCCTGTTTATGCTCCTGCTGTCTGGTTCTGATTCCTTGCTGTTAATGTGCCATTTGATCCAGAACCAATGCTCTCTTCTTTATGTTTTATTGAAAATACAGTACTTCACTGCATAGAACTCAGTAGAATCGTTTTTATGTTAAGTGATATGAGACCAGGTAGTACCAATATTTAGAGACCTGCCATGGCTGAAAGAATGCAGCTAGCAGTGGGAACAATGGCTTTTTTTAATGCCACTGACCAAGAAACTGTATTTTCTGTAGATTAATAAATTTAATAAAGTCAGGATTGACACTGATTGTCAGATTGGTGCATCCCTATTCCTGATTGTTCTGTTGTGGGCAGTTGGGTGTCAAGTGCAGGGTGAAAGCTCAAATTATTATTCCTGCATGACTTTCTACTGACCCTAAATCATAACATCCTTTTGTCATCAGACCATATTTAATTACGTGTTAGATTAGCAATCTCAAGCTCTCAATAAATTTTGATTTATAATAGGTGTGAGAGTCAAAAAGCCAGACATTTAGCTCACCTGACAAACTGGTTCAAGTGCTGATAATACTGTCTCATGCTAATTGAACTGATTAGTGTGTGATCTCTGATCCAGCCCGTGCAACTGATATGACCAGGTTTATGGTTAACCATATAAGGCTACCCGCACTCCTGGCCTTAACATATGGATCAGTGCATCTAATATTAGTGTCTTGAGTGAACTTTCAGTGCTCCCACATGGTGATGTCATCCTCTTTGTGTCCCTGCTGGGCTGAACATTGATCAGAGCTGTGGCAGAAAAGGCAGACAGAGTAAATAATTATGGCACACCATCCGCTGTACAGACCTTTGACCAAATGCTCAGTGACAGCCACGTTTATTTTCATTTATCTGACTCAAGTCAATGCTGTTCAGTTTATTTATTTATTTATTTATTTATTTATCTCAGATGTTATATTCTTTCTCTTTTTTTAAATCCCCTCTAGAGAAGAAAACAGAGCAGGCAGCTGCCAGCCCAGGTGAGTGTGTGTGTGTGTTTGTGGTTGTTTTGCATTGTGAATTTATGCTCTCAGGACTTAAAGTCTCTACAGTCTTAGTGAGAAAAAGAAAGAAAGAAGAAAGAAGAAAAAAAAATCTGATTGAATTGTTTTAATTGCTGTACCCTTAAGCCACGTAAATTCAGGGTGTGGATTTAGGCCATAGTTCACAGATGAGTTAAGATCGGTCTTGTCGTGAGATTTGGTTATGACAGCACTGCAAGTCTGTGCAATAACTGTATTTTATGGTATAATTGAAAGGACACGATGAACATGGTTGATGTATGCACAAAATGACCAGAGTCAACTGTACAAAAGCTTGCAAGACAGAGTGATATATTTTATCTTTTCCCACCCCTGCAGTGGTGTGCTATGCTGCTGACCGCAATGAGCTGAGGAGTCGTGTGATCCAGTGGCTGCAGACTGAGGTCGTCCCAGACGGCTGGTTTGTCAAGGGATCCAACTTCTCTGACGTCCTGCTCAAATACTTCAAGGTGAGCTTCCTTCCTCTGCAGGAAGAAAGAATGGACCTTGGTTTCAGTTAATGCCCACAATCTCTCCCACACCAGTCTTTTTCTAGAATACTCCAGTTTCGTTATCCGCGTAGGCCTCCTCCAACCAACCTGATCCTTAAAGCCGCCACAGACTGCGTCTAATTATTCATGTGACAGATCTTTCAAGCGTGTCTGATGGACATAACTCAGTTTAATGAGGATCTGTGTCCTGCAGAGGAGGACCCCTGCCACTCTACGGGCTGACTTGACTGACATTAAAGCAGACGAGCAGATGGTTCTTTGAACAATTTGTTTGAACAGCAGTGTTCGGTTGTCTGTCCTTTTTTCAGTCTTAAAAATATGCTGCACATTTTTGCTTTTTATCCCATCTCATGTTTGCAGCTCACCTGTCCTCCACAAACACGCCATGTGGTCATGTAATGAAAGGTGCACCACCTTAACTGCCAAACTATTTCAAAAGCTTTTGAAAGAGACATTATTACTGAAAGGTTAGCAAGCAGCTGTGATTAACTCAATGTGAGTATTCATATTAAGGTGTATGCCTAAAATTACTGTATGAATAGAAATGCTCATGCTTCTACTCCAGCCCCTTTGTAATAAAAATAAGTACACATTGTAAGCAGAGCGGGTACTAGAGGTGCTCATGTCGAATTGAAAATGACTCAACAACAGAGCTGTGGAAGGTGTCATGGCAACAGGTGCTCTCTTGGTGTTGACTGTAGCTGTAACTGCAAATTTACTGACAGCCCAGTCTGACCTGTCTATCAGAAACACACATGATTTTGTTCAGGCCAATATCTTCAGTAGACACACGCACACACAAACTCATCAAAATGCATTGTGACCCCTGAAGATGTAAAATTGTGTCTGTCCATGCTTCTGCAGTCGTATGACAACGGCGATTCTCAGCTGGACTCCTCAGAGCTGCTCAAATTCATCCAGCAAAATGAGTCGGTCGTGGAGTTGCAGTCTTACGCAGACCAGGAGAGCAACAAGCTGCTCAGGTCAGTGTGTTTGTGGATTTGAATCCCTACATTATTTTAGCATTAGTAGTGTTTGCATTTTTCCTTGTTTTGTTGCAGTTTCACTTCCCTGCAAACTCTGTAGTCTTACATTTGCTCCTGTGGTGTATGCTTGCACATACAGATGCATATCTGTGTGCTGCGGTGCCATATTAATGTATGAGTGGCAAGTTATCGAAACTATGCAGCCAGTGCAAACTTTACTGAAGGCCTCCTGTGGGAGCCCGTGCTGACACAAACAGCTGTGCTCTGTGGGATGTGACACTCTAACCAATTACCATTTCTTCTGTGTGCTTATTTTTGTCTGTAACGTTCTGTTGTCACTGTATAGAAGAGCTAGTATTTATTCTGTGTTCCATCGTATGCTTGTGCTTCCCAGGAGCCTGTGTGTTGATGCCCTCATCGAGCTTTCTGATGAGAATGCCGACTGGAAGCTGAGCTTTGATGAGTTCCTCAACTGCCTGAAGCCTGGCTTTAACCCACCAGAGAAGAGTGAGCTTAAAGTGACCGTTTGTGTACTCTGACATACTGTAACATCAAGTTGCACACCAGTAGATACAGTATATGGATGCATTGAAATGAGCTACGTCAGACAGTCCTGACACCCAGCAAACTGTGGAAATGAGCCTCAGGTTGCTTCTCTATTCAGAGTTTTGTGGAATCACTTCAATTTGCACAGTCATCTGAAGTCGATATACCTGGGATAAAGTTCACAGGAAGCGGAGAGAAAACAAATTGACTACAGAGCACTGAACGCTGGAGCTTCACCAGACTCAAGGACGGACACACACACACTAATGCAAACACACACACACACACACACACACTTATTTAAGACACTTTGGGAGAGCTAGAATTACATTCATTTCCTGGAGACTTACCCAACCCTAACCACTACGTCCAACTATTGACCCAAAAATCTGCTGTTTTCCAGTCATGGATTGTGGCTTGCATGTGTTTGTCCCCGATTGCACCAGCTGTCCTCAATTAACCGGTCTTGAGTCTGAAATGTCTTACCCACACATGCATTTGGCTGGGTTTGTGTGGTTTTGTATTTAAAAATTCCAGATTTACCACATATACAGGGCTCTTTGGGTCATGAAAATTGTGGCTTTCAAATGTTGACATTACAAGAGAATGATACACAACTTAAAGGTTTTGTAAATGACTTGAATTTTTTTTCACATGCATGCTTCACAATTTCCACTTAGCTTGGGTGTTGGCAAATTTGCTGACTCATAATTAGTAAGATGAAACTAGCCAAAGGCAAGTGGCTTTAAAATAAAGATGATACTGGATGAATTACGTTGCATTTTTAAATGCTGACAAATCTTGGTCGTGGGAATAGATTACAGTGCAATGCTATTTTTGTTATCATGCTGCTACAGCCTATTATCTGCGGTCTTGGCTGAATAGTTTGTCATGTGTCTTTCTGCAGAGTGTGCCTTGGAGGATGAGACATACGAGGACGGAGCAGAGACCCAGGTAGAGTGCAACCGCTGCGTTTGTGCATGCGGCAACTGGGTCTGCACCGCTATGACCTGCACTGGTAAGTTAAAATACCGGAGGAGATCTTCATGCTATTAATTCTACTGATTATTTTAATCAACCCACACATTAAGGCAAATGCCCCATGAACATTATTAACAATTTTGTTATCTGTCCAGATAAAACGGCAGCTGTGGATGAGTCAACGGACGCTGGGGCAGAGATGACTGAGGAGGAGTGGAACCTCCGTGTGGCTGAGCTCAACAAGCACCAGGTCTGTCTTTGCAATCTGAAAACCCCTGTGAACAATAAAAATGAAATGTAATCCATCATATCGATGTCATCATAAATCAGAACCAAAAGTGCATCTCAGAATTTCTCTACCCGGTCACAGTCACAACTTTTAGAGTATTTCAAAGCTCCATCATTGCCCATGGCTCATAGGATTCCACTTGGTTATAAGGTCCATGAAATATCGCTGACATGAGCCATAACCCAAGTGTCTGCTTTTAGTTTCCTTCAGGATATAACCCTGATTACTTCCAGTGTGTCTCTGGACAAAGAGCATTTGAAATCAAACTGCTCAGCCAGCACAAAACAATTCACAGAGGAATTGGTAGGTGTAAATTTTTATGTGACTGTGTACCAACCCAACACAGCTCAGTGAGCCAGTGTATCAGCAGTTTTATGACTCTTGGCTTGAAAAGTGAAACAATAAATCAAAAGCTGCGAAATAAAGACATGTTTTCTAAATTAGTTCGATAAAACTGTGCAATGGGCATGGATATAAAGTAGAGGGCAGATGACAGAAAAAACAGCCAAATAATCATTAACCTTTTCTTTTTTATTATGGATTGTAGACGGATGGGGGTGTCCTCAAGAGTTTGTGTGGATTATTCAGAATCATCAAGTTTTATAGTTAGTTATTCCTAGTGAATGTCAAGTAGCTTACTATACACCGCTGGAATCAAGAAAAACAGCATTATCTAGGGTTAGGGTTAGGGTTAGCAGTCTTAAAGTGGAAATCCTCCAGTTTTACACATACAAATCTTTGGGAGTACTATTCCATATGCGAAAACAAGCTGTCACTACTTGAAGCTAGCGGCTCGAGGCTTTCATTAGCCGCTACTAGCATACTAGCATAACACACTCGCATCTCAGTCTGCTTTCGAATGGAACTTGTCGTTACACGTTTGGTTAGTGTTCACATGGTAAAGTTGTGAGAACGCGGCTTCTAGTTAACGGTAACATGGATGTGACTGTCGGTATGTAGAAGCGACCAAGCCTAGCAATTTAGCACGCTAGCAAGCGGGTGAAATCATGCAGGAAATGCACAGGCATAATGACAGAGGCAAAAGATGAGGCCATTGGGAATATCGGCATTTTTCACAAATATAACGATACGAAGAAAAACACTATTCGGCTAAAATTACAATATATTAACTTACCATACACCAAAAAATGAACTTCCATGGCTTCCACCATTGCTGAAAACACGTCACAACTCATGAACTCAGAGCTTTCAGAATTTTTTTCACTTCTTGCAAGAGGGGACGTTCAATGGGTAATGAAGGTACCAACTTTTTCAGGAGGAAGAACATCTCTGTTTCTGCTGCATCAATTCAGATTTTTTATGAACTGAGTGAGGTACTCTTCTAAATACACAGCCTATTAAGAGGTAGAACAATAGAAACACTTGGCTACAAAACGGGCATAAAAAAAGGCTTGGTATTACCGTCGGTTCACTTAGAACATAACTGAATGCTTGCTTATATGTGCGTATGAGAGCATGACGCTTACAAGGTAGAACGAGGGCTCTGGCTTGAGGCCACGGCTGAGTCAGCAAGGTCATGTACTCTGTACTCCAGAAGGGCAGCTTGTAATGCCACTGTCAACAAAGTATGGTGTGACCAGCTGTACGCTGAATTCAGTCAGGACGACCTTGCCTCAAAATGCAACGTGGCTTTTAGTGGATAAAGCGTTCATGTAAAAATAAAGTAAAAAAAAAAATAACAAAAAAGCCTACAGATGCTGATACAAATATGTCCTCACATCATTATTTGCTCATTATGTTCAATGGTATGGTTTGATGTCACTTCTCTGTCAACTCTTGCTCTTTGTTTCAACACAGGAAACAGTTGAGAAGATGAAGAGCAGCACAAAGGAGGCCTAAATAAGGACACAATAAAGGAGAGGATGCACGTCATCACCCTTCCTCCATACTTGATTTACCTTGCGGCCATGCGTTGTTATTAAACTGACTTTTTCATGTTTCTCTGCTATGTTAATTATTATACTTTTTTTTTTACATTGTTTAAGTGTTTGTGTTGATGTTTGTTAGATTCAGGGGCAATCGAAGAGTATTAAAGGATTCCCTATTGTTCAGTACTGTCATATTTGATTGTATTACTGCGCCTCTACACTAGCCCTGGGGCTATTTTTACTACAATCCTTATATTTTTACAGTTATTATGGGAAAAACAATGAAGTTGTCACTGTTCTGGAATGTGGAAGTCCTTCTTTGAGAAGGTAGCGAGGTTAGGAGCTTGGAGAATCCAGCTGTTGAAATGAGCGAGCTGTGGGAGTCCAGAGAAAGCTGACCACTTGACACCTGGCACAGCATGCTTCTCCACACCCTCGCATGTTTTTACAGTCAGGATGTTGTTTAAAGAGGCTGAGATATGAGGGTAAGGCTTCAAGTGAATTATGTTGCCATTTTGAACTGCCACAGTAGGCCACTACTGGACCAATGCACTTCTCTTTCTTTCCTTCTAGCTTTCGTGGCTTTAGTTTATCACAAGCCTGAAATTTGTTTATATCGTAGTGCTAAAGTAATAATTTTGCTGCAAAACCATTTGCTTCTATGTACAGTATGTTATTGGCTTGAGTTGGAACTCAATCGCGTTCCCATGTTATGCTCAGGCAAGTCTCTCTGGTGCTTTTCAGTTAAACATGTCTCTCTCTGCGTGTCTTACATTTCTGAGACAAAGACATTGTGGTCCATCTTTCAGTGTGGAGAAGCACAATTGCACCCAGGCGAGACCTGATCTGAGTGCAGCATGGCGAATAGTAAAACCAAAGTCTTGATGTTTGAATGATGTACAAAATTCTCCAGGTAAAACATTACTCTGGACCCAGCAACAACACTATACCTGTGCTTTCAAAATCACTCTAACAGAAGGACTAGCCTCACTGTCCGCTAAAGTAGCTTAGATGCATCAATAACCGGGTGCATATCAATTGTGTGTGTGTGTGATTGTGTGTGTGTTATGAAAGTGTGATGCTGAGAGTGGTTTGGTTTGTTAAATGTGTTTATTTGTTGAAATTCTGTATCTAAATTGGGAGGTTTGACAAAATCAATCAGTGCCTTAGACCTGCAAACAGCATAGGTCTCAACCTTTGCCTGCTGTTGTGCCATGAGGCATAGCAAGAATGAGTGTGCTTTGCTGACGTTTAGCAGTAAACTAGTGCTTTGTGACTCTATCCCTGATAAATGTCTGTGTGAAAGTTGCATTACTAGATTCAAGCTAAATCTTTATATTCCACTAAAAGTGCAGAGACTGTAAGGAGTACGTATGTATGCCAATAAAGCCCATACACCACAACACGGCTTTGTCATCTTTTATGTGTGTGTGTGCTTTTATCTGCCACATTTCAATTTAAAATATTGTGAGTTTTTACTAGAGAAAAATGAATAACTGTCTGACGTAAATAGAGAATATTACATAAAGCTACACCGTCTTAAACAAATAGAAGAGCGACACATCACTGTTACATCACTGTTGGACTCTCTCCTTTGGTAGCCAATGTAGTAGAACATCCAATATTAAACTTTTGTTACTACCCATTAGGCACTACACATTATAATGGAGTACACAGAGTACATTCCTCTTCCATTCCCTTAACTTTATTAACAGACATTTCTTCATTCTATTTTGCTGTTTTCTGTGCATGACTATCCTTCCTGTTTGATATTGCTTTGACTGGTCTTCATTGTGAAGCACTTGAAAGTTTGTATGGAAAAGTTGTATACCCTTACATACATAGTCTATTAAAATAGTTGGGCATTTTCAAGCCTACAATGTAAGAATGTAGTACAAGTCTATTTTCATAGCGGTAAAACAGTCACAATGCACGTTATGTTATGAGTACATGTCATGTTTTGATACTAAAATCTTAGCCAGCACATGAACTAATAACTTCAGCAGTCAGAACCAGTTCCTCAAAACTCTTCATGAATTTTACTTCAGTAAATCTGACTTCCCACTTCTCGGATTTAGCCAAGTTCTCCTCATAAAATAACATGAACTAAACAGCGCTGTGACAGTCATATGGATGGATCTGAATACAGTGGGAGGAACCCAATTATATCCAAGCTTTTTCTCATTCCGTGCACGTCTAAGTCAGCAGAGTATTGCATAATGTAACAGAAGAGGGCTGTTGCATAATGACAGAACGAGCTGTGCATTTGGCAAATCGTCGGACAGCACTCTCCTATTGTTGCAAGACTTAAAAACTTAAACAGGGTAATAACACATGGTACAGTTGTTTAGAGCTGTAAAATGTGTAATAAAGTGCAATAAACCTGTTGCAAATCCCTTAATTAATGCCTTTGTAATATGACAGACTGGGAAAGCAACCAATAAATGCTTGCGGGGGCGGGGTTTAATTCGAGAATTAGCCAATCTCTAAACACGGACGGAAACATTCCGCTCAGAGAACGGCTGCATTGTGGGATAACAACCCCGCATTCAACGCAGTGACATGTAGCTGCCGTCGCTTATCCTCAGTCCTAAATGAGTGACCTAGATTTGTAGTAGAGATGTGGTTAAATGTTTCGGGCGGGTGTGTAGAACTCTTCCCCCACTCCGTGTCGAAAACAGACGAGTCCTGGAGCTAACTCGCAGTTTACGGGGCGTTCAGCCTACAGCAAAAGTTCTGCAAGAATTTTGGTCAGAGTTTAAATTGACGCTTAAATTGCCAAAATGGAGATTCAAGAAGGCGCAGCGGCCGCGGGCGACTGCGTGCTTGACTTTTCTCGTTTGAGCCTCGGCGCTTTTAGCGTTGACAGTATCAGCGACGAGAGGAAAAGGGACACCAGACAACTCTACCTGAACTACAACCGGCTAACCTCGCTGCCCTCGTCAGTCAGCCTTTTCTGCAACCTCGAGTTTTTGGACATCAGCAACAACGGACTGTCGGCCATCTGTGAGGGCATTACACGACTGACCAGGCTGAGGACGCTGGTGGCCAAGAACAACCGGCTGGACGAGTTCTCGTTGCCCAAAGAGTTCGGCTCTCTGCAGCTGGAGGTGTTGAACTTTAGTGGGAACCGATTTGAGGAAATTCCGCTTCAGTGTATGAAACTGCTGCGTCTGCAGTCGCTTTCACTCGGCGGAAACAGACTGAAAAGTATACCTGCAGAGATAGAAAATTTATCCAGGTAAGTCATGGAGGTTGACACCTCATTATTCTTGACTAGCTATCTTAGAACCATTGCCAAAATAAGTAACTAGTATTCCGCGAGGGGCCACTGTCCATTAACCTAGCTAACGTGAGGGTACATATTAGCCTCATTGTAGCTAACGCTAATTTGCCTTTTAACCAAATACACAATATTCCATAACTATCTGAAATAGATATACTAATAAAATGTGAAGATGAAGAAGCCTGCCAAGCTTCTTAACGAATTAAATTTGCAATATAACTGGAAATAATGTGCCGTTGCTATGGTTACCTGCTGTTTTATATGATTTATGCACTGCTGAGAGGCAACCGGCTAACCAGTCAATCAAAAAGTACTGTCGAATTAGAGTCGAAATGATTAGTCGATTAATCGATCAAGCATGTGACGCTGAATGCATGTGCTGTTTTGATGGATAATTAATTTGTTGGCGTCATGTTGCAAGTAAAAGGAATCCCTGCTTTGCCTCGCTTATATGACAGCTAACTAAACAGGTGAAATGATTAATCAATTTTGTTGGGATCGCTACAAAAAAAGCATGTTCACCTACGTCTGGAGAATACAGTGTATGATTTGCTTCATTTATAACGCTACGCTGTGACACATTTTACCTTTATGAAAAATTTGCAGATCCTGCAATTTGGATATTGCATTTGGCCATCGAGCGATTTTGATAATATTTTGATTAATTGTTCAGCCCTAACTCAAACACGTCCCCATTATGATTGCCAATTTGGTGATTGATAAAATAATGAAGGAAAATATTCGACAGACTGAAAATAATCATCAGTAATTGATAAGTCACAGATTTAATGACAGACAAAATACCTATTTTTAGCATGTTCATTCAGTGTTATCTCTTCAACCATGTCAGCCTGTAGCCAAACATTAGTCCTTGTATTCTGTACATTGCAAAAGTTCATCCTGGTATTTAAAATGTTTGGTGCTTTCATGGTTTGCATATGCCAACGTCAGCTTTTATCTGTTGCAGTTGTTATCTCCGTGCTGCATGTGCTCCATATGAAAAGCTTTTATCAGTGGTGACGTAGAACGGCCCATAAACCCAGTTTAGTCACACTTCACCTGCTGTTTGACAGGTGCCAGAGTAATCGACCTACCTCTTTCACCTTGCAACAATTTCGTAAAACCATTACACATTACACACACATATTCCATTGTCATGGATGTGATGGTATTTATCATGGTACTGTTGCTTTTACGTCTGTATGTGTCATTCTCATTTCCAGTCAGTTTATCCTGTAAACAGCATGATTCAGAGTGTGCAGGATAATTATGTACTTACGGTGTTCCAGTAACTATCTCTGCCTAGTTTTGGAGATATACAAACTAAATGGCTTGTAGGAAAGTAGTAGTGTCATGGAATATAGACACATCCATTATAGTAGTAAAATATATCCAAAGTGATAAAACAAAAAGCAAATTACAGCACATAAAAGCAGAGACGCTGCTATAATTGCATGTGGCCACAGAGGAAAGAAGGACAGTCTTTCAGTTTATCTAACAGCTCTATAATGAAGAGAAAGTATGGAGAATGAACATGACAAATCTGACGCGAGAAGGGCACTGATTTGAAAACAACAACAGGTCTTGTGTCAGTCAGTTTAAAACTTTTGGAAGATGTATGACAGTGAGTGACCAACTACAAGGCCGAAGATCAAACATAAAAGCCTCTTCACTTTTATCACAAATACAAACACACCAGTGTGGCTCACGCTGTAATGAAGAGAGTAAGAGGCAGAGGATGAAAAGTGCCACTAAATTTGCAATCACCATTATTAACATACATTTTTGCTGCCTGGAACTGTCCAGTTTTTGACACAAAAAGCTTGACCAATCAATGCTCATTAGATATTCAATTGTATTCACTACAATTTGCGGTCATAAAGTATGTTGATAAATACTGCCCACGCTGCAATGTGTAATAATAATCACCAAACTCTAGTTTGTAAGTGCAGCCAGTGTCAAATTGACCTTTGAGACGGAGGACACTTTGACATGTCACAGGAGGAAAGTCCCGGGTGTAGATAATTAAATAAATTATCAGTTTCAAGGTCCTGGTATTGTGCATGCTGTCTCTCTGTCATACTGCCATTGCTTACTAGGACACTTGAACAGAACAGAGCCATTGGTATTGCTACTTGTAACATCTGTATTATAACCAGGGGTGCACATAGCATGTACGACAAAAATCAGAAATGTCAAATTTCAGTTGTTTCAAAAGCGCCTTTCTGAGAGTTTACCTTCCTTAGATTGATTGAACTGGGTACTGACCAAACAGTGCAGGCCATGATGGATGGACTGGTGAAACTCTTCCATGATGCCCACTTGGATCACTGGACAACAGATTTGGTCACCGTTACCAAAGCTATTGCATTGCAGATACTCCTGGGCCTGTGTGAAATGAGTTGAAACCAGGCCTGACAAATACACATTTATTTAGGCATTGCCGCCAAAATATAGGACAGCAAAACCAAAACCAACTGTGCATACAGATTTTTAAAGACAAAACAGTATCCAATCAGCAATTGGGAGTCAGTGTATTGAAAAACAGAACAGTACTGTAAAACTGTAACCTGAAAGTTTGACTTTTCCACAAACTAGTGTCTGAAAAAAGTAATCAATTTCCTGAACAACTCATTCTATTAATTGTTATCATTATATTTTAATGACTATTTAAATCTATAAATGTGCTAAGGGTGATCAAGATTAATCTGAACAAGTTTTAACACCCACACACATTAAACAGCAACAGCACACTGATGAGAAACTGCTCAAGGGGAGACCACTATTTTCTTCTCGTCACTAGATACAGTGCAGACACACAGCAGCTGACAGAAAGAGGAGGTCATATTATACAGAGAAATATTGGCTCTTTCTAGGTGAATAATTGTTACTTACTACATGCTGTTTCTCTGATGCCCACCATCTCTATCGCTCCTCTCTGATTCAGTGAATTAAAGGTTTTATTTCAAACAAACCAGAACTGGTGGTGATTGTTGAAACAGTGGAAAGAAGAACCGAGTTTTAGGAAGTTATATTTTGTTTCTGTCAAGTTTGAATTAAGTGTGTTTTATGATGATAAAATTGCTGTTTCTGTAAATGGAGTCCGGTGGCTCGAGAGAGCAATTATACTGACTGTTTCTGGTTAAACAACAAGAATCTTACTCTTAAACAAAAAGGTCTGTCACTGTAGGGACCCTTTGTCAATCATTTAGGATAACAATCTGAGCCTGTCAGTGGCACAAATGAGTGTATGTACGTTGACGGTGTGCAAACGCCGGAGTGATTGCATTGCAGCTCCTTTTGTGTCGGACTCCCTTAAGTCATGTAATGAACTTTTAGTTTTTGATCCTTTACTTGGCCTCAGGAAATGCAAGACTTCCACTGTTTTGGCAACACACTTCTAAGCACCGTTCTTCAGAAATATGAGGCCACCTTGCAAGTTGACAGAGACTCCACTGTGATAGAATGGATGCACTGAAAGCATGCAGGAAAACTCTAGGCAGTGTCCTCGGTGTATGACTTGGACCAAAAAAATATATACAAGCCCTTAAGCAGTGCAGCATGTGAGAGGGGATTGTCACAACTCAACATACTAAAAGTCCACAGTCTTGTCTGTCACATACTCATCTCTCGGCCCCTGATGCACACACCTTTCAAAGAGTTGTTAAATCTGAAGCCAGCCTGTGCATAGAGACGGCTAATCAGAGGCTCAGCTGGGGACTGTGAGGTGCATCTTTATAATCTACTATGCAGGAAGCTGAAGCAGGAGGACATTTAGGGAGACACAGAGGACTCTTGCATTCATTAAGACCATGCTATGTATCGAAAAAGACCTTATTTGTCTTAATTGTGAAAATTGCTTTGCATTTTGTCCCAGATACACGACCTAAAAACCATTTCCAATATCTGGTGGCTGATTTGTGTCACTTTGACGGTGAGGGCAGTCAGCAGACCCTGAATGTCTCAGTTCCCGTCACAGAGGGGGCTTGCTCAGTGCTCAGCCACCAAGGACAGTATAATGGCTTCCTGTCTCGCAGTCGCTGTGTCATCAGTTCCAGCAGGCAGATGGCCTGACAGCTTACTTTCGCTGACCAGCCATCCATTGCTCTCTCCCTGTCTCTCTGTTTCACTCCCAATTACCCCCCTGTGTACTCCACACCACCATTAACCTACCAGGGTCCTTTGTTGTCTTAATACAAAAAACATGTACATATCATTTTGTTATCTATTAAACTTGGAAGCAGTAGTTTTCTGGCTTTACATATGCAGTCAAGGTTATCTTTGTTAAGAAAGTAAAGTGGAGGGTAATTATATAATCTTACATACTTATACCTTTCTTGTGAGTGGGTAATGCATAAATGTGTGCACTATACAAAAGATGTCCTGATGAATTGTGATCAGTTTGGACTTCTTGTTGTATCTGTTCACCTCTGTCTTTTCTCTTTTGGATGATTTGTAAGCATGGACCCACAAACAAATTTCAACACACAAATGAGCACAATCACACAAACTCTTCAGCTTGAAGCCATGCATCTGTAGCTCCCCCTTGTGGTATGTATTAGTTTTAGTCACTCAGCTTTGCTCTTATCATAGCTTTACCTTTCATGTATAAACATGGCTACCTTGACTGCGCCACTGCATTAAATTTAAGTACAAGCTGCAAGTGTTGAAGCCGGACCTCTAAAAACATATTTGTAAACTACGACCACAACTTTTTATACTGAACACTATAAGTTTTTATACTGTACACTCAGGCAGGGTGATAAAATGATTTTGATGTGGGATCATGATAAAACTTTAAACTTTGCAAGTTTTTACTTGATATGGAAAGATCAGAGCAGCCTATCACACAGCAGAAACAAACGTGGCAACAGCCAATCACTCCGCTGCCTCTGCTGTCTGTGTTACCGCCTCTCACACACGCAGGCAGTGGACAGCAGCTTATCTTAAGAGCAGAACCCATAAAACAGGCTTGAGCATATGTTACTCAAGTCAACAATGACAGTGCTCATGACCCATACAGTAAGTGTAACAAAAGGGAGGCAGTATGATCAATTTAACAAACTTGCTCTTAATTCTCAAATAATTTGTTTTATCAGCCATACTTTATGCTGAAGTGCTGAAAGCAAACTCGTGTTATCCTCCAAAGCTGAGGAACACGTTTACAAAGAAGGTAACATGGTGTCAGTCATATGGAAATGGTTGGATATCTCAAAAGCGATGACACACAGATGAAGACAGTCTCCAAAATATGCCATCGCTCAGTGCTGGCCAAGATGGAAAACTCAACAGATCTTTTGTGTGATGTTATACTGCACGTAAACAGAAAATTCAAACTGGACTCTTTTCCTCTCCTTTTTTTCTGTTAGTCTGGAGCTGTTGTATCTGGGTGGGAACCTTATCTCAGCCATTCCTCCAGAAGTGGCTAACCTGCCCTACCTCAGTTACCTGGTCCTGTGTGACAACCGCATCCAAAGTGTCCCCCCGCAGCTCACCAGGTAACCACATACACCACCAGTATCTTACCAGTGTAACCTCCAGCAAACAGTATCCTGAAGCTAGATGTGTGAGTGCCCTCCATCGATCTGATAATCACATTCCTACAGTCACATTTTGTAGGTGTCAACATTTCAAAGTACCTCTCTGTCTCACTCAGGCTCCACTCACTGAGATCTCTGAGTCTCCACAACAACTTACTCACTTACCTGCCGAGGGAGATTCTCAGCCTGGTGCACCTGCAAGAGCTCAGTCTCCGTGGCAACCCACTGGTGGTGCGCTTTGTCAAGGAGATGACCTACGACCCCCCTTCACTACTTGAGTTAGCGGGACGCACCATCAAGAGCCGAAATATTCCCTACTACCCCTGTGACCTGCCCTCAAACCTGCTGCGTTACCTGGACCTGGCCAGCAAGTGCCCCAACCCCAAGTGTGCAGGTAAGACACTTTTTTTTTTAATACAGTATTTGAAGGAAGTTAGGTCATTCTAAGGTTCTAAGGTAACAAAAACTAATCATGCTGATATACTGAATTGATTATGCACTAATGAAAACATAACTATGATAATTATATTCTATTTCTGCCAGTAGATCCTCCTAAATCCTACACACTGGACCCTTAAAATGAGGCATTGTCCACTGACTGCATTCTGGTATCCCTTGGTACCAATTGCATAGGTCTGACAGTTGGGAATATATAAGCATAACTTGATTATCTGACAACCCTTTAATTTTGTCTCGTGACCCTTTATAGGGGTCCCAATCCACAGGTTCTCAACCTTGTTTTAAAACATATCAAATGTTTGTTCAGTAGAGTTCATGTTTGTACTGTTTCCTGCCAGCTTGTACAGTCTTGCTTACATCTGAGTTCATAGCGGTGATTTAATGTGCAAATATATTTACACTGTGTTGATGTACACATACTGCATTGAACAGCACAAGTCGCTGACCTGTCACCTGAACCTGGCCTCGTTTTATCCTTCTCCAGGCGTCTACTTTGATTCATGTGTGCGCCAGATCAAATTTGTGGACTTCTGTGGAAAGTACCGGCTGCCCCTCATGCACTACCTGTGCTCCCCTGAGTGCACCTCGCCCTGCAGCTCCAACCCGCAGAGCGACGCGGACTCGGAGGACGAGAGCAGCGTGCCCGCTTACCGCCTGCAGAGGGTGCTTCTGGGATAGTACGACACAAAGGGGTCTATCACTCTGTTCAACATTTATTCAGAGATGAACTTGGCTGTCATACACTTACAGACCACTCCACATAAACACACATAAACACACATGCACACACACACACACACACACACACACACACAAACACTAGCTGTTTTCCAGACAGAGGGTGCATGTAATGCACAAAATGTGAGACTGCGGTCCTTCCTGCTGTGGCCCTGAAAACATGTTTTTTTGAATGGAATCCGTTCCCGCTCGCCACACATCACTGTGCACAACATGAGTGAAGGAAACCTGATATTTCCCATGTAGCAATGCAAACCCAGTCTGCCAGTCATGACTCCATCAAAGTGCTGGTCTCATGGTCGAGCATAAGAGGGCAGTAAAACTCAGTGAAGACTGAAGGAGCCACAGGATTCTTTTCCTTTTCAGGGCAACATGCTTTATCTTTCATATAACACTTGGTGCGTTTTAGTAGCGACAGCACATCATTCTGCATATTCTGAAAGTTTTGAAATGGACAATGTGGTTTTTGCCAAGTAGGGAAAAAAGTGCGATTTTTGAGGTATTTCAGCAGAAGCTATGACATTAGTTTTACACTACAGCATTCGAAATTGATTCAGTACAGTATGTGGGATGGCCTTATTTACACTCTGTGTGGTCCTGCTGGGTAAAGGTCTTGTGCACTAAAGCTGTCCCACACAATATTGAAAGATCAAGGGTTGTCTGTTTTTGGTCATCACACACCAGCCCTGTAAACGTTCGCCACGATGGCATAGTAGTTTTAAATGAACCGAAAATATGGTTTGTGTGAGTATGTGGAAGAAAGCTCGTCCAGGCGTACTCACGGGAAGTGGATGTGGGGTGGACCAGGGGAAACCATTCACTGTGTTAGCACTGAAACAATAGCTATTCAGCAAAACACAGCGGCAGCCTGCATGTTTATGTTGAGGGCTGTCGTGAGAATATAGGTGTGTGTAAATGGAGCCCACAGCCAGAGGGGTGTTTTTTTTTGTTTTTGTTTTTTTTTTTCTTTGTAATAATTCTTTCAGAGACAGAAACGCCTTCATTTCGTTTCTGTTCCTGGCTGCATCCCTGCTTGTTTGGTAAAGCTAGGAGATCTTACAGGCTCCCAGACGGTTTGTGTCCATTAGCGAGGGAGAAAACTTCCCGCTGGCTTCACATTAGTCCGTAGTGTTTAGAAAACAGAAGAATGCTCCTCTGTTACAATAACACCTATACTAGAATGTTTTAAGTGCCTTACTAATGGTGACTTCTAACACAGCTAAAGTGAGTATAAAAAAATGTGATATATGCTTCCTGAAATGTGACAAGATAAACATGAATTATACAGTCCTTTCTGAGTGATTTGTACTTATAAGCTTACAGTAAACAAAGAGAAAATGTAACCTTTTTATAACAAAATGAACTGCTTTTATAGAAATCCTTTTTTCAAATGTTAAACCCTATTTAAATGACCTGCAGAATAGATGGCACTTAAGCAGAAAACATATTGAGATATATTAATTGTATGTGCTTGTACCCCATTCAGATAATGTAAGTAGACTGTACAGTATATAATAACATAATAAAGACTGATTGTAATATCTTTAAAATGTGTTTGTGATTCGATCAAAGCAGTGATTTGTGGAATATAGAAAACATTTTCATTGTATTTTCCTTTTCAAGCTTTATCACATTAGAAGTTTTTATGGCAGTTGCTAAAAGGCAAGATATTTCTAAACAGAGTTTTTTGTGCACAAAAGATGAAGAACTACTATTGGAGAGTTTGAAATGTGCTGTTTTGTGCGCATGTTTACGTGAACCAATCCAACCATTTTGTGGTTTGAATGTGTCCAGGTTTCATTTGCATATGAAGGTGAGTTCCTTCTGGAGGCTGAATACTGAGAGACCTTTTCAGTAACCCAGAACCAAGAGATGCCAGGAAGAGTGCATTCGGCCTCGCACAATCTGCTAATCCCTTAACGTCACCTGCCAAGAGCCACCAGCTACTTTGTTTCCTCTCCTCTTGTCTCTTTTCACACTCTCTGTTCCTTTCTCGACGTCTCATTCAATTTCTTTTCACCTCCTTGTTTCTTTCAGCCTGGCTGGCAAGAATGATGCTTTGGGTTGCACGTATTTTGTTTGTTTTGAATGGTATTTGACCAGGTCACAGCTGGGTTCCAGTGTTTTTGCAGTGTTTCTTTTTTCACTGTCGTTCAAACACGTGCACACAGGACCCCTCCACCAACAGCAGGCACCTAGGAAACTCTGCAGCTAATTGTGTGGAGTTCTGTTACACCTAAGGCCTGTGTGCACATGCGCTGACACGCTCCATGCTTTGTATGTGACACAGGAGGATGCTGTCACAAATGCAACCTGAGATGCAACCGCGATCATCTGGGAGCAATGAGCTGTGACTGGCAGATGAGGAGAGTAGCTGTCACCAACTCTGAGGAGTCAAAGCTGCTTCAGTTGAAGTTACACTAAAAGTTACATGTAAGTCTTGTATTTGGACCTTAAAAACTAGGATTTCCAATAGGTTTGGTCTCACAGAAGGAAGATGCTGGCTCTGTTGTAGCTGCCTGAAACTCTGCAAGGTAAATGTGTCTCTGCATGGTCATATTTTTCATGTGTCTCGTTGCCATCGCTGTTGCATTCTGGTTTAAATCCATCTGAATTACTTTTCTGTTGCTGAATTTCGTGGGGGCACCAGTTTCTTGGCCTTCAGTGAGTGTGAACAATACAAGCAGTATTGCAGGTAATCGGCAGATCAAAAGAGCAAAATGCTTTGACAGACGGGATGTTTGATACTTTAAGCCTCTTATCGGCCTCAGTCAGAGGCATGCCGGCTCATATCAGCTCACAGTATAGCCCGTGCATTAACATGCATGCCAGACCTCACACATGACCGAGTTTCACATTTACACTCAGCTGAGCCTTTACACACAACAGCCACACACTGCAGACACCCTCGCAACAATCAGACGTTGTCTGCAGAGTTAACGCTGCTAATCCTGCAGGGAGAACGCCTGGTTGAAACCCACAGTGAGGAGGAGGAGGAGGTGGTCGGGGTGGTCGCAGGGCAGAGAAAAGAAGTGTTGGGCAAATAGTCATCCACTGCTGGTTAACAATGTTGATTGCTGTGATTAATAACCTCTTGATTCCACGTCATGCCCTCATTCATTCGTCTTGCCAGACTCTTTTAGTAGCTGACACTGCAGTAACATCACAACATCAATTAATTTTTCTCCTTCTTTGCAGAATATGCAAAGAAGCCATAGCAGAATTGTGTAATAAGATCAAATTATCACATGAACCTGTGATTGTGATTTCATGAATGGTGTAATATTTTATGATACATTTTTACAGTTAATCTATGGAGATAGCAGAGAGGCAGACAAGAAATGCAGGGATAGAAAGAGTCTGGAACAGCTGGAACTGAACCTGAGATGTTGCATTTAATACTACATTGTCTCAGCCACTAGATCTACACAGCAGGTCCCCTTTGTCGCACAGCATGTAACATATTTAACTGATGGCGTCGTACTCACAGTTTGACAGACAAAAGAAGGTTTTTGCTGCGTTTTCTAGTTTTTCCAGAGCTTTCAAAAGAACTTTTCCTGGAACTTTAATCATGTCTCTTTGCTCAGTTGTCATGGAGATGAAAAAACTTGCAGTCAGAAGCTGTGGAAAAAGCTAGAAAGTGGACAGTGAGTTAGAGCTTTTTTGACAAACTATTTGAAAGTCCTTATGAAGGTAGTAAGTGGACCTAGATTTAAGATTTGTTTGGGGTGGGGCAGCTAATGAACATAGTGGAGCATGTGATGGGGATCTCCTACTGCCTCGCCAAGGACCAGATACTGACTGGATCAGGGTCAAAAATAATTCTTTGCCTAATTCTTAACTCTTAATATTATCACTTATAATCTTAAAAATTCTAAGTCTTAGGAGAGATCAGCTTTTCTTCAAAAAATGCACAGAGTCTGGAAAAAGAGTCGGAGTCCAGAAGAGTTGAGTCCAGGGAGCATTATTCTCTTCACAGATCAAAAAGCCCAGGCAAGTCCTGCCAAAAATCACCTTTTATACATCTGTCAGGGGGCTTGGCCATACAGTTTGGCCACATCCTTTTTATCAAGTTACATCTTTACACTAATTTTATTGGTGTTTACATAGAGGGGGGGTCTTCCCCTTTAATGCATAATTAATAATCTCTTACCTAATTTCTACTGGTAATTTTCCACTGTAGCCTTTAGGGATTTTCCACTGACATCCCTCTGGCCTCAGTATCTATTGGGATCTTAGGAACTTTCCAGATTACTGCTTTGTACTAAGTTTAGCAAGTTATCTCTATTCTAGTGTTTTTATTGGTGTCTAGCCAACTCTTAGGACATTTTTTTAAAAGATTTATATAACAGAACATAGGCCAAACAAAAAAAGAGATAGTACTAACTAAACAGACATATGACTCACTAAGTAAACAGAGATTTCACTAAATAAACATAGATGTGATTTCTTAAGTATACAGAGTTAAGAGTAAAGATAACATGTACAGAAATCCTCTTCATGTGCCTGTCTCCCCCATGCCCCTGAGCACAGAGTGAGCACAGAGTGAGCACAGAGAGGACAGAGTGGAGTGGCACAATCTTGTCATGTAACCCTCAGATCTGACACTACACATGTAGCAACTAAAGAGCCAGATATTTCCTCAAAACAGAGCTAAAATGAGAGTGTGTGTCATCTTGACACACACACACAGCTGTAAATAAATGCTAATGCTCAGTTTGTTTATGTTAGAAATTCTGGTATCATATGCTAAACTGCATGTGATCTTATTTCTACACAAACACCCTTTAAACCAGTTTAAACTCATTCACTGGGTCACCGAGCACATAATCCAGCAGTTATTGCAGTTGCTGTGCTTTTTTCAACAACGAAAAAATATTTTTTGGAAATAGTTGACTGATGTGGTCTTCCCCCACATTCATCATGATCACTGCCTTTCAGTGGAAACACCATGACTGGAGCCTGCTGGGGAGCTTTGATCCTGCTAATCCAGGTCCATAGCAACACCACAGGAGGAGCTCCAATGCTCCAGAGAGGGATTTGTCTCTGGGTATGTTAGTGGGCAAACCTGGGCATGTCAGGGGAGCGTCCAGGCTCTGGCAAGGACAGGGGTTGCTGATGCTCCACATACAGAACAATGCACTTCCACCCACGCAGTCTTACAAAATGCTGGGACTCACTGGCACTGTGGTCAGATGTTGAATCACAGCTGCAGATGCTTCCAGGACAGGAAACGGTGGTGCTGCCTGTCAGGAGTGGTTCAACAGGAAACAGTGCCTCACATGGTTTAAACGCTGTGCTTGTTATTTATTTTGGTTGGTGGGCTTCCAGCTGATAAATGTGCACAATATGTTAGCCCAGAAAAAGATGACGGCTGCAAGTGACACCTGTATTTGGTAATTATAACATCCTGAAGTTTGATTCCTGGTAACCTCAGTCGAACAACATGTGTGCTGTTTCATCCACCTCCCTGCCAACTGCTCCTTTTTGACTCCTGCTTCTTGAGTAACAGCCCCGTCCCCCCAGATGAAATATTCAAGATTGCAGTAATCTGAGTGTCGGCGCAGTCCACCTGCCGCTGGTCCAGTCTATCTTGAACCTGATCTTGAGGGAAACCTGAGAGGGTTTGCCACGCTTTGGGTGTAACAGAGCTGGCAGCAGTGTTTCAGCCCTTCAATGGGCTGCTGACGTGGTGTCATATGATCTGAACAGATGAGTGAAAATGTTGCGTTTAAAGGCTATTGTCTCATTTTCTTTTAGAGTTCGCTCTGTCTGTGCCCCAGAGTCTTTTATCTTTCATTGTTGACCAGTGAAAGCAGATTAGTTCAGTATTTGTCATTGCCGTTTTTTGATCTCATAACATGACATTGTAGAAGCCACATTAACAGAGGATCCCACCAATTACAGCAGCAGCATTAGTCAACAGGGATCCTGCTGTCAGGCTGCTGTCAGTAACTTCTCAACAACTCACACTCTCTGGGCTATTTAGCAGCACTACTGTTTGTTTTCAGCTTCAAGAGCAGTGTGGGGTCTGCCAACATGCAAAAGTCTCCGTATATACATGGAGTACAGTGTGTCTGCACTCTCACTGAGTATAGGAGTGCACTTCATTGATTATGATGCTTGACATCATCAGCCTAATGCTGACATGTTTCCAGCTTCAAACTAAAAGGTCTTTGATCATTTTATGCAGTAAAATCCTGCATAAAACCACGTTGATAGCTTTACTTTTGAAAAACCTTTTTGCATTCTGCTGGAACTTCTCACTGGGCTTAAATGGGTAATTAAGTGGGGTTATGGTTTGGAGTCTAAGCCATAACAAGTCTAAACTTTAGACTTTCAGTCTTTTACAGAGCAGGGAGCTCACAGGATTGTCAGACATATTTGTCCTCCAGTAATGAAAAGATGCCACCATGCTTTCTTTTACTGGCCAAAACTGGAAGTTGTGCAAAATCCATCCTGATAGCATGATTGGTGAGTCTAGGTGAAAAGCTTTATCATAGAGTTTCAGTGCCTGAAGAGGTTTTCATTTCATTCTGCAGAGAAACTCACTTTTCTGCAGAATGAAGAGAGGAAACAATTTTATCACAGTCTGGTGTGAAGGGCATCCAGGAGAAAGAAAACTCTCTCTTGGTGTGTGTGTGTGTGTGTGTGTGTGTGTGTGTGTGTGTGTGTGTATGTGTGCACTTTTACAGCCATGTTAGTGAGAACCAATTGAGTTTTACTCTTTGGTAATAAGGTCATTTTGGCTGTTTGGGGGTTAAGACTAGGTTTTAATAGTTAGATTAGAATTAGGTTTCGGTTAGGGTTAGTCATTTAGTTGTGATGGTTAAGGTTTGGGTAAGGGGCTGCATTATGTCGATACATGTCCTCACAGGTACAAGACGTGTATTACTCATGTTGTGGGACTTGTTATGGTTATAGTCTCCAGGAAATGTATGCAAGTCTATGTAATGTCCCCAAAAGTGATGGAAACACTGCTGTGTGTGTTTGTGTGTGTGTGTGTAACGGAATCGGGGAGGGGGCGGGTTGATGATGGATGAGTGAATATCTGCATATGCTCCTCATCTTTAATAATCTCTCCTTGTGCCTCTGCTCCTCACTTACAGCTGTCAGTGGTGGTGACACTCCCTCATCAGGAATGACCCTGTGTGTGAGCTCACGCTATAAATCTCTGTGACGTCTTAATAACACCTTTATGCCTCTGATGGCTGGCGGAACAAATGCAGAAATATTTCTGCTGGCTCACTGCAGTCAGACAGAAGCTCTTTTTTGTTGCCTTTTGATGTGCCATCCCTGGTGGAGGCCCCGCTTTTGAAAGACAAAATAGAGAGGATGCGTGTTTCTCTTTCCATTAAAACAAGTGCTGTTATTCACTGTATTTATTTGCACTGTGGGCACAGAGTTTGCCGCCCTGTCCCATATGCCACCCAGTCCCCTGGGCCCCCTGCAACCAGCACTGTCACAACTCTCCTGCACCACATGGGTCACATCAGACCCATGTGGAAACCCATTTAGTGGGCAGTTGGGGGTGGAAAGCTTACAGAGAGAGAGAGAGAGAGAGAGAGAGAGAGAGAGTGGGAGAGAGAGCGAGAAAGAGAGAGAGAGAGAGAGAGAGAGAGAGAGAGAGAGGCACTTTAACACACCTACTCCCCTCACACACGCGCCTCCCTCCTCCAGTGCGTAAAGGAAGCCCTGGCTCTCTCGGGCTGCGGGCTGACAGTTTGACGGACAGATTAAATCGCGGGACTCCCTACAACTCTGCAGCTATGGCACCTTTGTAGCTATGTTAGATAACACACCATCCAGCCGTTTCTGTTCAAGTTTTACTGCACCGAGTCTTGCGCCATGGAGCCTGGAGCGGGACGAGCCGATGGGATCCTCCACGCGTTTTGGAGACCGAGGTTTGCTCTTTTTCCACATTTTTCATTTACGGTTTCTTGTCGTTCCTCCCTCTCTGGTCCGGGTCTTGATTCTTCTGAGGCGGTCTGACTGGCACGGCTGCTCTTTACCGTGCAGCCGCATCTGTTTCATCAAACAGGGTCGCTTAAATCACGAGTGGATTAATCCGCTGCTGACGGGGACCCCACATTTATATAAATGCTACATAAGGTACAATTTGATGCTCAGAACATTACTAAAATGAGACTATAAGATTGAGGTCTTCTCTTACGATAGTGCTAGAAATATTCCCTCTAACGCGTCTTTTCTCATTAGTGAGCAATTACTTTAATTTCCGAAACACCATCCCCACCGTCAGGTGTTCTCAGGTGTTTTGCTTGAAACGGTCACATGGTTTTATCCTCACATCGACAAATTGGGGTGACTAATTGCTGACTGCAGAACCGGTCTGTAAAATGCACCATGTGCCCAAAAATGACGCGCGCCTGGCGCGCGGCGGGATTTCATCGCCAGTAATTGCATTCTGACACAGCTTAAAGAATAAAGTTATAAACGGATTACTGACCGAGTCGGAATGTTTCAATATTGGCCCCTGAACCGGGCCTTACACCTGGCAGCCTGTGGTTACACCATCTTAAAAGAGAAACAGAGAGATTGACAGCACAATGAATAAGATTTTTTAACCTACTCCACTTTTTTTTTTTTTTTTTTTTTTTTAAGTTTTATGGTTAACACCATGTGAAACTCAGTCTGAGCACAGAGACTTGTCAGAAATGGTTGAAATATTCCACTTAGTCATGATAAACACTTTAAAAAAATAGGATTTAAAGAGGAGCTATAGAGCAAAGGAGCAAGTGAAAGCTAAGATGCACACAGGTGAGGCCCGCCCCGCGTTTAAGTAGGCGAAGACATCCAAGGCCACAGGTAGCTCAGGTATTACTTGCGGTTTAGCCTTCAGGACTTCAAAAGACACTCCTCATGACTATTCTGAACTGTCAAAACATGTCCATAAAACCCAGCTCAGCCCGGGGAAGGGCCCTGTTCTCGCCGCTTACACAGGGACCCCCAGGGCTGGATGTTGACCGCCCTTTGTTGACCCCTGCGGGGTGGCGGGTTTTTGTCCCAATCTGAAACCTATGGAGGAGGGATTTTTGAAAAGCTGGCGGAAATGCCTCTCTCTCTCGGCTTTTCCTGCAGGAAGCAGCAGAACTGTGATCTAAACTTGGAAAGTGACGAAGGGATATGAACAGGAACTCCAGACATTTCCCAGATATGCTGCCCGGTGGGCTTCATTGTTCTGTTGACACCAGTAATTTCTGAAAATGGGTCGCTGTGGGCTTCACTTAATAGCTCACATTTAGGAGATCTTTTAAATATCTCATGTTGGGCGGATTACCTTGTATTTCCCTCTAATATTCAAACCTGGTTTACTTTTTTCACAGAATTCCCACACTGTTCTGTTCTGTTTTGACTGATCCAACAGTCTCAGAGCCTCACGGGTATCTTAGTCATTCTACAGACAATGACAAGACGTGTGTTGTCTCATTACACGCCACTCAGATAAACACTCACCTGTCTGCCGGTTTCTATCGATACGAGTGGTCTTACATCCTCTCAGCAACATGAAGCTGAGTCACTGCGGCATTTACAGCCATCAGACTCTCATAGTTATAGCTCAGAGTATCAGGTGATGCCGTGCCACACAATTAAACCTGCAACATGTCAGTGCAGCGCGGGCAGACTCATAAAAATGCCTGTGGCAACAGTGACAAACAGTTGTTTGGTGATATTCTCCACAGTTTACGTAGATGCTAATTGCAGATGATATGGCCCTTGGTGAAAGTGCAAATAATAGCTTTGGTGCTTTTGATGCAACTGTTGGGTGTTCTTTTGTTTCGCGCCGTTTTTCGCTTTGTGCACAGATGTGTGCCGCAGCAGAGTGTGATCCTGTGCTGAGTGGTTGACCTCAGTGATGACGTAGTGTTAGTGGAAACTGAGGATAAGCAGAAACACACAGGCTTCCTCTCTGGACTTGTTTTTGTGCCGGTGATGCTTTATTATTTTGTCGAGCTTAGTTTCATCCTAACCTCAGTGTCTGTTATATTTGTGTTTATGATCTAAAGGTTTATCCTCGGTTTAATACATCAGTTTAGTGCAAAATCACATCCACACTCCCATCACCCCTCCTCTCAGAGGTCTCTGTCAGAGCACCACACTGTGGTGGCTACAAGTCTTACAACTGTTAAGTGAATTATACACCTGGAAATAGAAGGAGAATAAAATGGGTTTCCCTGGTCCCCAGTGCCCTCTGCTTTGAAGCATCTCTGAGGTATATAAAGGAGCAGTGACACAAACAGCGAGAAACTACTAATGGGTTTGCCTTCTGTAGGGCTGTAGGTCGATTTTACAAAGCGTAGTGTGTTCATTTTCGTCTCTCATTGCATCCGTCACATCATGTGCTTGTTCCACAGAATGTGTGTGTGAAATCGGACGGACTGGGGTCAGTCATGGAGCCTGAGCTGAACTGCAGCTCCCAGTGCGATTCCCCACTCTGCTTCATCCACTCAGGAGTCAACAGACAGGAGGGCCTCGACGTTCTGCTCAGACTATGTGGTCTCAGCACGGTAATCACATACAAACACACACTCATATCCTCAAAATACTCAAAATAGGCAAAGCCAGCATTAATATATACACACATCTTAAATATGTAAATGGACGTAAAGACGATCTAAATTATTAAAACAACAGGCGGGCTGTCTGTTGTTTTAAAAATTTACATCCAAATATCTTTTAATTTTAATTTGTTTCCTGTCCAGAGAAGCATAAATGAACCTAAATTAGTACTGAACCACAATGGTGCTTGCAACAAGGCTCTAAATATATTGGGAGCCCATTTTTCTTTGGGCCCTCCGAGCCAGCTCTGTGATTAGACTAAGTAAGTTTAAACTGTCAGTCCATAGTATGTTTAGCTGTCAGGATGTTTTGTGATCCAGTCTTATAGTTTTAACCCAACTCAAACCTTCCTATTATATCTGGACGCTTAAGGAATAGCTTTGGTAAAGCCTGTTGATTCCAGCTATTGTACATGTAGGCATTATTGTGCGCTTGGTACTGAAACAGGAGCCTGTTCAAATTTCAGTCTGCCCAGATTTTGATGCAAAGCTTTTAATTTCTTTCTCCTACGACTGCTGATTTCTTGTATCCTTATTTAAGTGTTGCTCAGAGGTATGTTTGTCTCTTCTTGCCCTGTCAGTTGTCTTGGTTCAACCATTGTACAGCATTTTGTTTTCTGCATTTTTTGCAAACCCTTAACACAAAATAACATATTTTTGTAAAGAGGACTCTATCACTCTATCTGTCAATCTATATATGTATGTATGGATAATAGCAGTTCCACACATGGCTGACATATATCCAGGCTTACATGCACACTTGTTGTTATTTTTAGCCCTTCAAAAGGTTAAAGGGTAAAACTATATCTCATGTAGTCCACATCTAGTGCTGTATTTGTTATTTTGAACGTACATGTGACAAACCAACCACATTAATAACGCAAGACTGATTAATGACACAAGACGGATTTACATGCAGTGTAATTTACATTTTTAAATGACTATTAATGTTATTTGTTGCGGTTTTCGTCAACCCATTTCCTGTCGTTTCTAAACTTGTGCCTGTGGTAAAATTCGGTGAATCACTAATACGCAGCCAAAAACAGTCACACAAATAAAACAGGTGTTTTATTTACCACTGGAGAAGTCAGTTCTGTACTGGAGATCTGGAAAGATAACACTGATGGACTAGTGAAGCTATGTTTAGTATCGCCTCGGTCACTGGTGCCTTTAAGAGAAGAGTGAGCGGAGCCCGGCGACACGAGGCGGGCGCTAACGTGACTTTCCAACGAGAAGCTGAAGCAGCAGAGTCACCGTGTCAGGGAGCACAAACACTCTCCTACAGGCTCCTTTGCTCTCCATGTTACACCACACAGACGCGAGGTGAGCTATCTGTTTGATTTCTTTCACGCTCCATGATGTTGATCTATGCATGCATCGGTCTAATTGTGCAGATGTCATCACTGCCTGAGGGGGAAGAAACAGTGAGCGGCATTATGTTTGCTATCTTATGGTAACTGACATGTGACAGGATTGTATTTTAGTGTACTGTTTTATTCTATTTTAATGCCCCAAGAAATACCTCTTCATTATTGTCTGTTGAACTTGGACATAAAAAACTGTTCAGCTAAAGTGAAACATAGCTTGTAATGAAATGTAACACCATGCATTTGTTACTATTTGTGGACACAGACAGCTCACCAGGCACAACTGTTTCTAAACCTAATAGTACAGTGGGAAGGGAAAAAAAGGGGGTCTGGTGCAGGGACTGCAGCCAACTCGTTCCATAAAATCCCACCTGCTTTTCTTTCTGGATGTGTTCCCAGATATGGCTACCGCTGGCAGTGTGCTGTCTGAGGAACAGCTTCTTTGCCCCATCTGTCTGGATTTGTTCAACCAACCGGTCTCTACTCCCTGTGGGCACAACTTCTGCAGGGGCTGCATACAGGAATATTGGCAGAGCGCTGATCTGTCGCAGTGCCCCATGTGCATGCAGAAGTTCTACAGGAGGCCTGAGCTCAAAGTTAACACCTTCATATGCGAGTTGGTTTCTCTGTTCAAGAAGTCATTGGAAAACAAAGACGAACAGGAGGCCAGGACTGTTGACCAGTATTCCGGCCAAAAAGTGGAGGTTTCATGTGACGTGTGCGTTGGAAAAAGAGTCAAGGCTCTGAAATCCTGCCTGGAGTGTTTGGCCTCCTTCTGTGAGACTCACCTGGAGCCCCATCATGTTCTAGGCACCCTCAGGTCCCACCACCTGATCAACCCCACGATGAAAATGCAAGACAGAGTGTGTGTGAAGCACGAGGGACTGCTGGAGCTGTTCTGCAACACCGACCAGACGTACGTGTGTCAGATCTGCCTTGAGAAAGAGCACAAAGCTCATCACACTGTGCCTCTGGAGGATAAGAGCAGAGACAAGAGAGCTCAGATTGGAAAGATAAACGCAGAGGTGGAAGAGATGATCAACAGCCGACTGCAGACAATCAGCAAAATCAATCAAACCCTTCAACTCAGCAGAGTAAACACCGAAAGGGAGATTGAGGAAAGTTCGCGAGTCTTCAACAAACTGCTCCACGTAGTCCAGAGAGGCCACGCTGAGGTGGTGGAGGTGATTGGTGCAAAGCAGAGGCAGGTTGAAAGCAGGGCCGGCAGACTCGTCGTGAAGCTGGAGCAGGAGATCGAAGAGCTGAGGCAGAGAAACATGGGGCTGGAGCAGCTCTCACGCACAAAAGACCACCTTTACCTCCTCCGGAGCTTTCCGGCTTTCTCCGTGCTGCCAGCCAGCGGCGACGGGTGTGACGCCTGCGTGGAGAGTGCTGTGTATGTGGGCACGGTGAGGAGAGCAGTCAGGAGAGCAGCATTTCAGCTGGAGGAGACAGTAAAGGCTGAGGTGAAGAGGCTGTGTGAGATCGAGTTTCACAGGGCTCAGCAGTTTGCTGTGGACGTGACTCTGGACCCTGACACAGCTCATCCCAAACTGATGCTGTCTGAAAACAAAAAACAGGTCTATCATGGCGACGTAGCCCTGAGCCTCCCGGACAACCCAGAGAGATTCTACCCCGGCGTCAGCGTTTTGGGAAAGGAGGGTTTCTCCTCTGGCAGGTTCTACTACGAGGTGCAGGTGAAAGGGAAAACGGAGTGGGATATTGGAGTTGGGCTTGAATCCGTCAACAGAAAAGGAGGAAATATACTAAACCCTGAAAGAGGCTACTGGGCCCTGGGGATGAGAAAGGAGAAGAGCTACTGGGCCCTCAGCAGCACTCCCGTCTGTGTGCCGCTGGTCGAGAAGCCCCAGAGAGTCGGGGTGTATGTGGACGTGGAGTGGGGGCAGGTCTCCTTTTACAACGTGGACACCGCTTCTCATATCTACTCATTCACGGGATACTCATTCAATGAAAGACTTTTCCCCTACTTTAACCCCCGGCGTAATCATGGTGGGGTCAACTCTGCTCCTCTGATCATCTTCCCCGTCAATGGCCAAAATCTTCCTGCTTCCTGAACGCTTCCAACTCTTTTATCAGTTCTCATTTTCATATAAAAGTTAGCAATAGTGTGATGTTCGTTGTTTGCCTTAATAAAGTTTGTTCACTCATCCGAATCCTGTGTTCTCCTTTTTGTTGCTTTTACTTATATCATTTCCAAAACTGAGACTTTAGAACACAAAAACAACAATCAAATTATGCACATTTCTATGAGCTACATCGGCACTATTTTAGGTCTGATTTAAAGAGGTTTGCACGTGCATGTGTGTGTGTGCAGGTGGCAGTGGAGCTCCCAAGGCGGACTCTGTCCCCAGTGTTGAGTGCTGTGGTGTGGACGCTGCTCTCCTGTGGCATCCTGCTGGCTTTCTGCTTCCTCCTCTTCACCCTGCGCTTCAAAAACAACAGGTAGACTACAAAGTGAAACACATATACAAACATGTAAGAGCAAGCTAAGGAAGTGAACTGATCAGTCGCGCGTGTGTGCGTGTGTTTGTTTGCGCCTCTTCTATTATCAGGATAGTGAAGATGTCCAGTCCCAACCTGAATGTCCTGACTCTCTTTGGAAGCGTCCTCACCTACAGCAGTGGCTTCCTATTTGCCGTTGATGAACGAGCCCACTCGCAAGGTGGAGCGTCTACAGCTGTGCTACAAGTAAGACCCTCAGTCTGCCTCAGTCCTCCAGCATATTCTTGGATTAATCACTGTTGGGTAACTCTGCCGTGCTCTCTCCGAAAGGCCCGGATGTGGACTCTCTGCGTTGGCAGTACCCTGGTGTTTGGCCCAATTCTGGGGAAGACGTGGAGGCTGTACAGAGTGTTCACCCAGCGAGTGCCCGACAAGAGAGTGGTAGGCATGCTCCACCAGCCTCATGGCGTCCGTGTGCATTACAAACATCCACGGCCTTTATGTTTGTTTATGTTTGTTATCCAGTTGCCCTAGGATGCATTAATTACATTTAAAAGGGTTTTCAGAGGCTATTTTTATCCGTTTGTATGAGGGACAGTCTTCTTTTTTTTTTTGTGCAAAGACCTAATTTGAATAAAAACAGCAGAAGATGACACCTGGCAGACGTTTCCAGGCCGAGGGATCAGATCTGCTGATGGTCATAGCCTCCTTAGTCAATGTACAAGCCAGATTTGAAAAAGTCTGGACGTTGTGCGTAAATGCATCCACATAGGATGTAATATTAATGGTCTCAGTCATTTGTGCGTCTGTTGCTTAAATAATTAGCAAGATACTTTATTCTACAACTTTCTTTTTGTGCATCACTTCCAAAGCAGAATTACAGTGTTCTGTATGTGGTATCTGGCTCGTGTAACACAGAAGAGTTATGCTTGAAAGTAATGTGTAAGGACTAAATTAGTTTTCTAACTCTATGGCAATGACGTGATTGGTGACTTTCTGTCTCAGATAATCCGAGACATCCAGCTGATGGGCATAGTGGCTCTGCTGATCCTGGTGGACATGCTGCTTCTCACCGTCTGGAACCTCACAGACCCCATCAGGTGTTCACGGTCTGTCGCTGCCGCTGTCAAGGTAGAATTTAACAGGGCTGATTTAAAGCACGCTGTAAATCAAGTTTGTTTCATTTGATTACAGAACATCCCAAGGATTACGACACATAGCACTGTGTGAAAATGCAAAAGAGTTTGATTCTGTGTACTCCTATACTCCATCCTCCTGCCTTAATGTAATTATGTGAAGATGTTTGTGGCAAATCTATGCTGGTTTCAACTCACTGATATGCTTTCCTTCATCGAGGTGGTGGAGAGAGACATTTCCTACTCTTTGACTCAGCTGGACACCTGTTCCTCTCTGTACTCAGATCTGTGGGTGATCATCATTGCTGTTCAGAAGGTCAGTCATCTCTGTTTTATTGAAATGCAATGATAAAATAAATGACTGCTTCGAGTTCCTTCATTGTCGTGGTGATATGACTTCTTGATTTACTCTCTTACTATGGATTTAATAGACCTTTAGGAATGGTAGGAGGATTGATGATTGCATTCTTTTTTTTTTACGTTTTACACAGACGAAGACCTGTGTAAAACGACCCACGACCCAAAAGAACCGACTTCTTTGGAATTTTATTTATCTCAGTTAGAATATTGTAATTGATCTTATTCAGCGTTAAGCCACCAATCTATCTCATGCCTTCAGCTGGTACATAATGCAGCTGCTGTGCATTTAACAAATACTAGAAGACAAGATCCTATCAGGCCTAGTTATATCGCTGAATTGTTGCTCTCCTATGGCTTTGTCTAAGTCCTGGTTCAAGACTAAAGGTCTGTCTGAGGATCTGAGGCTGCAGAATCAGTAACATCTTTATTGTGGCTTCTCAAAAAGCTTCTTATTAATGCTAGGACACTTTTATTTCCAACATGACTTATCTGTTTTGTATCTTATATTATTGTTGGGTACTTTATTCCATTTTGTTTTTGTAGTATTTTAATTGTCTGATTTTATTTGCCAGGTCTTGGTCCTTGAATGTTTTTATCCTTGTTCAACCATTTAAACTCAATATTTTAACAGAAGGTAGATTTTCTTTAACTTTTGTCTTTACTTTGTCTCTGAATTTCTCTGCAGGGTTGTCTTCTCCTCTATGGGACTTACCTAGCTGGGCTAACCAGCAATGTCAGCCACCCTCCAGTTAACCAGTCTCCCACCATTATAACAGTCGTCACTTTGGTCACCCTCTCCTCCGCTGTGGCCATTCCTGTGTCCATCTTTCTGCAGGCCTGGCCCAACCTGGTCTACAGCACTGTGGCTGGAGCCATTTTCATCTGCACACTGGCTACCAACTGCATGCTGTTTGTGCCTCAGGTAAGAATAAAACCCCTCCCGATACACGCACAAGATGCATAAAAAACATCTCTGGAGAAAGTGCAGGATTTCTTCTTTAACCTTGGAAAAATACCTCTGACATCTCCTTGTGATGACACTGACACTTTTGCAGTATCTCTAAAGCAGAAACCACTATGGAGGGTATTGTATTGTTGAGTCAGAACTGTCAGCTCATCATACGGTAGTGTGTCTGGAAACCAGCATTAAAAGCAGACAGTCAGTCAGTCGACCGGCAGAAACTGTAGATACACAGACATATGACAGGCAGACAGATGAATGACAGTTGCTTGTTTGACTTTCTGTTTTGACAAAAGTAGTAAATTCAGTGAGTGACTGTGGTGCCCACACCTCCATTTTCCATATGCTTGTCAGTTTGCCATGTCTGTCAATGGAGTGTGACTCACACAGAAGGTGTTCATGAGTCAAAATTACGTAGGCTGTTGCGAACAGGTTTATGACTCTGAAAGTGTCTGGCGGTGGGTTTATGTTACAATAAAGGAATGCATCTTCAGTGGAAAGGAAGGAAATATTTGAACAGTGAGCAAAACGCTCAAACACACCTGGTCAGAACGTCCCGCATCAAATGGTCCTGCTAACATTCACATCTAGTGTGTGTAAGGCATTTCTCGGTGAAACTTAGTGAAATGTGCATGTCTTTACTCCTCTGAAATATCACACTCACCACCATGCAGCTGACCCAGTGGCAGCAGTTTGAAGAAGATCAGAACAATCCCAGTCAGATGGCCAAGTATTTCAGCAGCCCCAGTAAGAGCCAGCCCTCGGTGTACAGCCAGGATGAGATCTACTACCTGCTGGGGGAGAACAACTCCATGAAAAAACTCCTTAATGAGGTACTGTATTGTTTTTTCTCAAAATATTCAAAGTAGAAAGCATAGTTTTTTCATAGTGTTTTCACACTTTTAGCCTTCTGCTCATAGTTTTTTTTATGCCTTGAAACTTAGTACATAACATGCATGTCTGTGAGATTGAACAAGATTGAACAATAATGAATACATTTGAGTGTGTTTTTGGAGTTTTGAAGTTTTTGACACCATGGATCATTTTGCCTATCAAGTTATAATATTATGGCTTCAGTGGACGGAACTACAAATGGTTTCCTCTTACTAACTGGAAACAATTTGAGAATGTAAAAGGATGGACTGCTGGTAGGGTGCAATTTGTTTGTGGTGTCCCACAAGGGTCCATTCTTGGACTCCCTTTGTTCATCATTTACAGGAATTACTTGGTCACTGTATCTCATATATTTCAGACAAAACAAATTTACAACATTCGCAAAGGTAGACATGCTGAAACACACATTAATCTGGAGGTACGTGACTTAATAATGTGATGTCAAAATTAGGTGAAATAGAAATACACAATATACAGAACTATATTCTGTAATATATGAGTCAGTACACACATTACAAGAGTTTTAGATGAGACAAGACAGATAGTTTCTCATTAAGTTTAAATGTCACCAGCTGTTTAACAATATGTTGGCAGCCTTCTCCCAGAGCTTGACTGCTCTCTGTATGTTGATTGAAACCACTAAAAGGCAGAATGTGACTGACGTGTGCAAACCTTTTTTGAGACGTTTATTGTCTCTGCACATGTCTAAATGTTAAAGCCTCTGCTTGTCATGACCATTTTCAGAAGAACGCTGTGATCGACAGTCTGCAGGAGCAGGTGAGCAACGCCAAGGATAAACTCCTGCGGCTCATGTCAGCCAGCCAGCCACCAGAGGACCAGGACATGGACTCCTCCAACACCAACCTCAACTCGTCCTCCACTCAGACCACAGAGCTACAGTCTGATGGCCCGTCTTCTTCTTCTCTACCTCAGAGAGACACTGAATCCCGACTCTCGCCGCAACATGTCTCCCCTCACCATGGTGCTGCTGCAGTTTCATCATCTGCTGTTACACCATTCTCTGAGCCTTCTGCTGCTCCAACCTCTCCAAACCCTGTTGCTGCTTCCTCTCCTCTCCCCAGTGATAGCTATGCAGGTGAAAGCCAGAGCGCTGTCTGTACCACTGGCCCTACAGGCAGAGACACGGCTGATTTCAGAACAGAGGAGGATCTCAAACAGTCCTTGTCCCTCCAGTCCCCTGGCTTACTCAGAACAGCAGAAGAGACAGTTCACTTTGTCACCTCCCTACAGTCCTGCAGAGGGTTAAACCCGTCTCAGGTTGAAACTTTCACCAGTCAGAGAGGCCTAACATCCCATCTGGGACCAAGTGTCAGACCAAAGGGTTTTGTTAGTAGCGAGCAGTTGCAGGAGATCCTCCAAGAGCTGAGTGTGGATGCAGTCATGGAAACCACGCGATCTCCCAGTCTGACGTCCAGACCGCTGTCTCAGCTAAAATTTCCAGAAGCCTCCGCGCTTTCCCCTCTGTCCCTGCGAACACCACTCTCCCCTAATCCACCCCTTCTCTTCCGCTACCCCAGCATCTCCCCTTACGCGATGAGGAAGCGTCGGCCACCCTTTCACTCCCCCAGAAGAGGTTTGGCCTGCTTCTACACAGGTTCAGAGGTTGCTGGCTGTGGGAGGAGAAGGGACAACTGTGTGCACCAAAATCCTGGCAAGCACCCTGATGGGGCCACTGTGGATGGCACCATCCTTCAGGCTCATAACCCTGACCTCGAGCTGGAGGAGGAGGAGGATGTGGAAGGGAATGAAGTTATAAGAAAATGTCGGAGGTGTGTTTCAAGGACCCACAGATGTTCAGTCTTGCCCTGTGCTGAACGAAATCACATAGCTCCACCTGATGTGGAAGCGGGTGGTGACAATGAGCAGCACCATAGACACATTAGAGACTCCTGTGGGTCCTGGGACTCTGACTCCAGCAGCTCAACGGACTACTGTTACTACCACCGTCCCTACTGTGACTCGTGCCTGCAGCGAGGCACTCTCCTGTCCTCAGACAGCTCCTCAGACTCCTCAGACAGCGAGTACGAAGGCTACACGAGCCTCTACCGCTCCCCACATCCTGTGGTATTCAAAGAAGACATCAAACCCACCTTTGTATGAGCACACGTTTACTGCACTTTACATGTTCATCCATTTCCACCACATGCACTCATGTCCCAAGAAACGTTGCAGAAAATTAGCTTTAAGGATACTCATGACACTATTAGACGTCAGATCAAATATAAAATGCTGTCCCCTTTTTGATATGACTTACGACATCATTTGTATATTTCTGCTCTCAAATGGAAACACTCCAAAAATGTCTAAGTCTGACATTTAGAGTAACAAATAGAAAAATCAGAGAGCAAAATGAAAGGCTTTTACAGAACAGTTAAAATGTGCACTGTATTGTGCAAATGCTGTATTTATTTTGATATTTATTAGTCGATGTTTTGGTGTACAAAATTACATTCTGTCTCATTTTGACTGTTTTACACTGTCGAACACATTCCTCAAAATGTTACTCTTACATGTAATTGTATGTCTGCATTTTGTTGTTCCACTTTTGCTTTAATTTTTAAATCTCCTGCATTGTCTGAACATTGTTGTCAGATGCTTCCAGTCTGTAGCTGGTTTACGAGACTCCACGCCCACACTGTCAAGCAATTTATGAAAGCAGGTCACTGTTGTCACTTTTATGATGAGGTTTTGTTTTTTACACATTTTTTTTCTACAGCATTATTATCCTGGTTTGTTAAAAGCATTTAATGTGCAAAGGTCACATTTATCTGGGTGTATCGCTCATGTGTGTGAGAAACAGAGTGCCCTGCTGCCCTTTGATTTTCTAGCCCTCACAACACCAAACTCCACACCATTTCATGTTCGTTCTGCATCTTCTCTTGTCGTAAATTGCAGAGGAAAGTGGATCCGGAGCATAAACAGCCTAACAGAGAGTGCATAAGTTTGATGTAGGTCTGGATTAACCTGCTACGGAGCCACGGGGAACATGTGAGCCCCTATTAAGCCCCTGCACTCACATCCTGCAGCTCATTTTGCCCAGAGTCCCACAAACTAACCAATATGTCTATGCTTGCACACCACCCTGCCCCAGGTTTTATCTGTATGGCAGTTTGCAGTTTGTTCAGCATGTAAGCATAATGCTAACTGAAATATTAAAAGTAGATTTTGACACAAAACTCCTTTGCAAGACAAATCCTCAAGTTTAGGTAATGAAGTCACCTTCAGTTCTTTCAGTTTTTAAATGTACATCAGTGGTGCTTAATGCACTATAATTCATCAAAGTACCACAAAGTATTTTCTACACAGACAGCATATAACCTTTGGACGGCGCAGCTGCCCGCTCCTGCCCAGCTGGTAATCCAGCCTTGACTTGATGTTAAATACAGTAATAAACCTGACCTTCGTTTGCTTTTCCGTGATAAAAGCGACATCTTCTCAGGATTAGAATATTTGCAAGCCTCTGCATCATGTGACCTTATTCATGACCAAGAATAGATGAGAGAGTTGAGTAGATTCAGGAGTTTTCATGACATTGCTGCAACACAGACAAAAACAGTGTGCACTCTCCCTCTCATTTTTATATCTCTCTTGGTCTCTCCCTCTCCTTCCCTCCCACTATCTCCACTCTGTCTCTCTATATTTCTTTCTTCCACTAATGGGAAAATGTGTGTTTGCCGGGGGAGGTGTTGCTATATGAAGGGAAAAACAGTGTCTCACATTGCTTATGCTCTGCTGCCTGTTTTTGAGACGGTACTGCTCTCTATTCCACATATGGACCACTGAAGGGCAGCCTGGGAGAAATTCCCTTTGATATAGACCACAACAGAGTATAAATAAACCACACAAAAGACAGAATACCAGCATCCCTGTGCTGGAGGAAAGACTCTCCTGCCAAGCTCAGACGAGTGACCTGCATTCTGCTCAAAATGAGGAATACTGACATATTGAGGAATTTTGGAATAAAAATAGCTGTCAATCAATCACACATGCATTTCTAATTCAAAATTACACACTAGTCCATGTACATCCTTGAACATTTATTACAAAATGAATAATAGTGGGAGATTAGTTCTGATATGCCCCACCTCAAGTGCCTTAACTGGAGAAGCATAAGTGGTACCACTTTCTAATAAATCATCTTTCAAAATGGTTTAAAAGTTGTAACTAATGCCTTTATTAATGGTCAATAAATCATTTACTAATACTTTGTTGTTCAGTTGGGTTGCCAGATTGTGGAAAAATCCCCTTGGATTGTATGATGTAATTGAGCAGTATGCAAAAAGGGCAGCAGATATTAACCAAAGTTAATTTAGTAACAAGTCTGCTCTTAACTACACCTGCCAAGAGGAGTTGCGGTTCTTTTCTTTTTTTTTTTTTACAACCTGGCAACTCAAAATGTGTTCTTATTCACAGCTCAGACCTGATCTGTAATTCATGAGTAAAGGTTCAAAGCTTTATTGACACACAAAACAGGCACAGACAGTGAGATGCCATTGTACCGTCTTCCATGCTGGATGATAGAGATTAAATAAAAATGAATAAACAAAATAGGTAATAAAATATAACAATGCAGTAAATTAAAAAAAACACACTACAGTCATAGTGGCCCCAAAACAAGAATCTGGTGTACTTCAGATACACAGGAAAACATACAGTTATGTATATGTATACATATGTATACAGTATGTACAGTGTGGACGGCATCGCTGCATTATGCAACGTAAGACTGTAGTTGTGAGAATGAGAATTGAGGCTATCATATAAACCCTAATGTAAAGGTGAAATGAACCTGAGTAAAGAGTTGTTGTGACAAGGCAGCCTTGCGCGAGCGCGCACACACACGCACACACACAATCACAATTACTAAGCATTATGACGGTAATTAAATGGATGTGCCAGAGGGTTTCGTGTATAAAATGTGTGGACGAGCGAGAGAGAGGATGGGCTTTTGTGACTGACATAGCAACAGTGCTGCATGACCACCGGTGCTCTGTGACAGCTGGGTCCATTTGAACTGACAGCCGGGTATTGGAGCTCCATTGGCCGACAGAATCATCAATCCTGGGAGAGGAGCCGCCCATTGTCCCTGTCGCGGCATGGGAAAAAGCCTTTGAAGTCGTGAGGGCGGTGCCAAGAAAATTATGCCATGTGGTGCTCAAGAACGGCGTTCTCATTGGACAGCGGAAACCCGATCAACGCCCATTTCTGAAGGATACCCTCTCTGATTGGCTAAATCGTCCACCCCAGATTCGCCGTTTGCGCGTTCACAGTTTTCCTATTCTGCCTCGCAGGTTACGACAACAGCGTGAACCTCCTCCCGAGACGGCGGAGCAATCCCCGTAACCCTTTACGGAAACGGCGTAGCTAACGTGCGCAGCGACAAAGACAGCGAGCCCGAAACCTATGGGGAAGGAATAAAAAAAGAAATTCAGTATCGTCGCACTCTGTACTTAAAGACCATCATTTTCTGGAGAGGTCGGTGCCCCGGGGCCTCGGTAAAGACACCGAAATTTGACGGCGACGAGGGCGGATTTGGAGTCAGCGCAGAGTCATTGAATACGCCGAAGAAGACTGTGGCAACTGGCAGATTTTCCGTTGGACAGTCTGTAGGCTAGGGTATAGCGAGGGAGCCGCCATGGCAGTCGGATCATTGAGCCTCCACATCGGGATATGAAGAGGAACTGCATGTGTCCCGAATTGTCCAGAAAACGCCGCATTTACATTTGATCCGCACCGGATCGGCACGCTTACCATCTGATCTCACCCTTCACCCCACTTCATCTGTGTGAAACTGATTCCGCAACCAGAAAGAAATCGCAATTGGTTTTAATCGGGGGGCCACAGGGAGAGGCCAGATTCATGACTATTTCAGTCGGAGACGTGTCTTCAAAGGCCCGCTGAAAGAAAACCTGGAACATAAGGAATAAATGATGCTGTGATTGGCCGTTGGTGGGAAAGAAAGGGTAGTTTTATTCGGTGATAGGAACTAGAGTGAAGGATCGCGGGATAAAGGGGTCGCTTTCTGCCCGTCTTCCCTGTGAATTATAGTGTTATTCATTTACTGTCATCCTTTTTGGATGAGAAGGTTCGGCGAATCGATCAGCCCTGCCGTTTAGCAAGTCACAGTCTCCCGAGTCGAGAGAGAATCAAAGGGATTGGAACATGTCGGGTCGGCCCAGGACCACATCCTTCGCGGAGAGCTGCAAGCCAGTGCCGCAGCCCTCGGCTTTCGGCAGCATGAAAGTCAGCAGTAAGTACACCCCTGTCCATTCTCCAGTAGCCTACCTTTTTCTGCATGCACCAGGCCCAGTGTGGGCTTCACGTCCTCGCAAAATGTCTCCTCGCTAACCAGGCTGAAAATGTGTCAAGCGAGCGTGACGCTAGCTCCGGATAGCTTAGCCCTGTCATGTATCTGTGTCACTGGCTGAGATTGGCCGGTGCCGCGCGGCACGCACGCTGCTCGCCTCGGTGTGAACGCACACCGCTGCCCTGACGCGCCGCCCCGGGACCGGTCAGCCAGACCAGGGTTAGCAGGCCGCGCCGGGGCAGGGCCGGGCCAGGGGAAGATAGCGTTGGCACCGGCCCAGGTCAAAAACCAAGCCTTCTCCTTTTACCGCAAATCCGGTATGATTATGGTCCATCTGAATGCAGATTAGATCTCATAGCGGCATTACTACATAGCACCAACCGTATGCGTAACAGAGTTAAAGCGATAGGGCCGGTCTATTACGCAACTGTCAGAGCGGAAGGTGCGCCCATAGTTGAAACTGACGTGATCCCGGAGAGGGCCGGTTTACTGATACTGTAGCCTGTAGGCCGTGTCGAAATCAGACGTCGCGACGACTGGAGGGAGTGTGACAGAGTATCCCGTGGATGAAGTGGCACCGTGCCGGAGGCTGCTTATAGACCGGCTGCAGAGGCGAAGCACATGCGGCTGCCTAGGCCTTCAGTTGCCTGCAGAACCGGGGAGCCTGGCAGTGTTGGCCCATTCACATCTCACTACCTCTCTTTGTATTTTTCAATTTGAGCTCAACATGACCTCTGCTCCTATTTGAAGGCGTGTCACACTCACTCACCTTTCCACTACCTGTTTTATGTTAAATTCCCTCTTTACAAATGCATCTGAAATCACGTAATCACTGTGTATGTGTGTCACAGATTACAGATACTGTTAGTTTGAGAAATATTTAATGCTAATATCTGCATCATTAATGGCTAATGACTGTCCTGACTGGAGACATCTAGCTACACCCCTTTCTTATCTTGCATGCTCACACATTGGTGTGTGTGCGAGTATGTGTGAGGGGAAAAATTGAGGCTGTTAAGGAATGTTGGTGGTGCTTCAGGGCTGTGATGTGATCATGATGTGTGTTAGTGGGGTGAGGCCTGAGGCTGAGGCTCTCCTCTGGGCCGTGGCACTGGAAACCACTCAGTAGACTGGGACACACATGAACAAACACACACACACACACACAGGGAGATTCACTCCCATTCCTAAATCTAATACTCACCTTGGCCCAGATATGGGTGTGTTCCCATCATCAACATTCACGGTTATGTCGCTGTCAAAGGGGAAATGCCGTGCATTTTTAAGAAATCTTGTGTCAGTCAGTAATTCGGCTAAGTGTGAGAACTAGAGGACTCTTGAGTCATTGGCCTGCTTATTGTTCACACGTTAAGCCACTGAATTAGCAGGAAATGCGAGGTGACCGTGCAGGCTTAGAGTTACTTGTGTTTTACACCTGTGTTTTCGCTGTGGTTTCTCAGCCTGAAAATATTTCTCTCCAAGAGACTCATCTGGTAAGTCAGTACATCATTATCAGTCATTAATGGCTGGAGCAGGAGTCGCCCAATTCATTGTGTGTTCAATAATTCGATTTCTACAAGCAGGTGGTGTTCTGCTCCGTAGAGGAAAGTACTTGCTTGTGCAGATGTCCCCTGTGATAATCAGTCAATGCACTGCAATGCAATGATCTCATGCACTGTGTTTTACATAGGAGGCATTGGTGAGAAGTTGTTTAAACTGAAGAAAATTGGAAATTCTAGTCTGCTATTTTTACTCTTTGGCATCATGGAAATTGGTGGGTTCCCTGCTGTACCATGTGTCTTCATCTGGTCTTCACAACTTGAGCCAGTAGAGTGAATAAAGATTTAAAGCAAGTCTCAAAGAGCTGCACTAGTTAACTGTTTTTGCACGTCTGCGGAGTTTGCAAGAAATCTGCTGGTTAAGCCAGAAAAGCTCAAAATCAAGGAAACCAGGAAAAGCTTTGCCAGGTGATCAGCTTTTATTGTTCAGTAAGAACTGGGTTAAAAAGGCACCAGTTGAAATTAAAAGACTTCTCCGTCTACAGGGTTCATGCAAAGTCTTGAAAATGTTTTATTTCAGCTGTTGAATTCGAGTGTACTCAAATAACCGTGGTCAAAACATGCAATCATAGTTAATATGAGCAGCTGGTAAAACAAAGTGACAGCATACATTGATTGCTGTGGCTATAAAGGAATCCTGGAAACGTCCTTTTTCTCAATTGTATTTATAGTAACAATTTAGATGTGATGATAAAGGCTTCGAGAGTCTGGACATTTTTGGTTTGGGTACCTTGAAAGTGCTTGAATTTTCCTCTAAATAGCTGCATGAACCCTGCCTCTGTCTTGCATCCAGCTGACAGGGACAGGTTTCAGGAACTCGTACATGATGCTGGCTGGCGTGATCCTCTGGGTCTGAGGAGAGACAGACTGGCAGAACAGAAACATTATACTTGCTGTCTGAAACCAAACCTGTAAGGTGGAGCTGGGTGAGGCTGCCCCTTGATAGAGTATGAATTATGAAATATGATGTAACAGCCTAGGCTATCCTAACATTGTGGTGTACTGTACATTAAATTTAGTCATTTTTTTTAATATGCAGCTTTTGGAGCACAGTTCTGAGTGGAACAACAGTGACTGCCATTTTCTTCTGCAATCACATCCATGGGACTAAGGATTTCTTTTCAGATGCTATCACCACCACCCTTAGTTTGATCTAAATGAAAGCACCAGTCGTCACACCCACATAAATATCGTCTTATTATCACTCTTGAATTACCCATTTTAAGACATTGTGAGAGCTGATTTTGTGTTAGGGGTGTTGCTCACTGCGAAAGTTGGCCTGCCAGTAACATTTTCATTATCAGCTAATTGCCAGGCATATTTCTGGCGATCAGTCAATAATTGTTTGGCCTGTAAAAGTAAGAATAAAACGTGAAGACTGCCTGTCACAAACTCGGATACAGAGTGTCATTCAAGACAATGGAAACCAGAATTTGTTTGGCACTTTTGGATAAAAACATATTTTAAAAATTCAGTATAATATAAAAGTATTTTCTGCCAGTTAATCAATTAACTGATCTGACTGTTCCAGCTCAACCCAAATGAAGTGTTAAGATGGATTAAAAAAAAAATAATAATAATAATAATGGTTTTCCTATCACCAAGTGACTATAGCAATGCCTAAGTCAGAGTCATTCAGAGGTAACAATTTGCAATGTCAGCTGCATCATGATTGTACTTTGGACTGAATTTATATAACACCATGTCACCTTAGACTTGTTTTCACTTCCTCTCCAGCATGTCACCCTCATCTCCAGTGTGCCATTAGCCTGAGCTCAACCAGCCCAATACGCATTACACAGACTTACATTCATTTCCTGGAGACTTACACTATCTTAACCATAACCACTACTTGCCTAACCCTAACACTTACCCTAAAGTTAAGCTAACCCTAACCTTAACCAGTGATCCAAAAATCAGCTGTCTTCCAAGTGGGGACAAGGCTTTTGTCCAAATTTGGACAAGCCGTCCCCAGTTAACTGGTCTTTAGTCTGAAATTTGTCCCTAAAAGAGTAGCCTATGCCAGAAACACACACACACACACACACACACACACACACTCTCTCTCTCTCTCTAGCACACATGTTTGTGTGTGAATAACTTGACTGATTATCTCAAGCAGCTGTAGCTAGTGTGCATGATCCTGGAGAGTATGCTCTTACCCTTCCTACACAGGCAGACAGGAACTCACACACACACGCACACACACACATTTACACACCCACACGAGCACTCTTTGGTTTTGTTTTTTGGGGTGAGGCAGCTGGCCAAGAACAACGAGCGGCCTGTTTAGCATTTCAAAGCTCTCTCTCTCTCTCTCTTCCTCCCCCCATTTCCCATCTTTTCTCCCCCTTTCCTTTATGTCCCTGTCTCACATTTTGCTAGTGATGATGAGAACAAAATGAACTAATTAGACTCTTTGATTCCAAATGAAACAGAAGGACTTGCAGACAAGACAGGGACCATCAGAATCAGTCACAGGGTTGAAAAGAGAGCCGAGAAGACCATCATTCTCTGGGCAGTCCATTGGGTGTATGCAGTGTGGTCGCAGGACTGGGAAGTCATGGCTCTGCAGCCTGCAATCCACTCTGATATCTAAAACCTACGCACCCGCATCGTGTCTGGTCAGAAACCTCACTGATGTCTGATGGAATGATGGCATTCCTGTGACTGGATGTTCCAGTAATGTAGTGAATTATCTCATCAGCCTTGCAATAGTGGTGGAACACCTTGCACTTTGTTTGCGTGTGTTTGTACACCTGCACACATTACACAGCACGCGCACGCCTCTGCTCGTGGCACAGTCTGTTTTGTCGTCCAGGAATTTGGCAAATCTCTTCATGCATTCCTCACAAATGTCACTTTGCCCTGCAGTCCACAGCTGGCATGTGGTGAAACCATTTCACTTACATTCCGTGCATTTTACCTTTTCAGAGCTATTAATATGCTCATACTGACACTGCCTTAACCCATGTGACTAAGTGCTTTTGACAGTTTGAAATGACTGAAAGTATTATGGTGATGAGCCTCAGCGTTTGAAGTCCCGGTGTGTGATATCTTATTGCGATAGCCTGGCAGTTAATACGAGCTGTGTGTATGCATGTGATTGTATGTGTTCGCCAGATTTCAGAGAGCAATGAACACATCGGCAGTGCTGCAGGTGCACATTGTGGGACATTCAATCTTAGTGATCGACGTGAATGGGATGAAAACGATCCTTGCAGAAAATGCGTGAATAATGTTACAACCTGGCAGTGTCTCATAGACGAATACTGCAAATTTGTGCCCTTAGAATATCTTGGAAGTGAATGAATGGCTGACATCAGGGGAATCGAGTGTTAAGATCAAATTCATTTCTTTGTTTAGACTCCTATGTCAGACAAAATGCATGTGCATAAGCTGCAAAGTGTCAAATTGCACCCAACCAATTAATGGTCCTCTGCGTATGAATAAATGTGTTCTCTTGTTCAGAATTGTCTAATTCTAGTGCGACAGAGTGCAGAGTGTCTGACAATCAGAAAGCACTTTTTAATATGTTGTAATTTGCTTGAAAGCCCAATCAAATTTACCAATACTGTTAGATTATTTGAGCCTGCGTCGTGAACAGTGGGCATGCTGCAAGTGTGCCAGCATGGCGGTGTTTTTGTCTACTTTTCGTAACTTAAGTTTTTACAGGCTCAAATAAGGCTCAGTATAATTTTGAGCCTGAGATTGCACATCACTGTTTGTAAACCTGTGAGAAAACATTGTATGTAAAATTATATTAACTCTCAGGTGACACAAAGACTAAAAAAAGTTGTGCTTGTGCAGGTTCAGAGCTGAAAACTGAGAGTGAAACTCAGTACTCAAAGTTCCCACGCTGCTGTTGCACATTGACGACGCATGCACATACTGTATGCATACATTTAAAAAAAGAAGAGCAAGATTATTATTTCCAAACAACGCAGTTTTGCATTTTATTTACCCTCATTTAAGCCCATAATACCAACATTGTGTCTGCCAATAATTGTGATGCTCTTCGTTATTTACAATTGGATCATATTGCTTTATTAATGCAAAGTTTTGTCGTCTGTATTTGGCCAAACACTAATTAATTTAATTGTTTATTTAGCATCTTTTGTAGAACAACATGCTAATGACATGCTTACACATGTTGTTATCCCTGACAAAGTGCTCACTTGGAACGACACCCAGCCCGGCATGTGTCCTGAAACCGCTCACCACTGCTGCTGTTTTGGCCCCATGGTGAACGCGTTAGCCATATTCAACTGTGGCCTGAACTAGTCTGGTGACCTGAATTGACTATCGACGCCTCTGGCTAAAAGTTGCAGCAGCTGCCTCGTGTGTGGCACTTTGTAGCCGAGTGGCACATCGTGTGTACGTGAAATCGTGCTCCGTGATTTGTCACAACAATTATATTCTTGTGGGAGAGTCATCGACAGAGTAGCTGTGCGCTTCTGCAAACGCATGTTGCAAGGTGTTTGTGCTCTGGGCGGTGACTTTAATTGTTTCATTAGATCTTTAACACGTCGTTTTCTGATGGTTCACTTGGGGACAAATAAAAATAGTCCTTCACACGTCATTGGTTGTGACAAGTTCTTCAGCAACGTACCACATTAGTGTGTGAATGGGCATTGCTTCACACCGGCTTCCAGTCAGTCACTTAAAATGCAAAGAAATGCTGTTTCGAGTGCATTCTGATCACTTGGTCATTCCTTGGTCATGTAAGATTATATGTGTGTGTGTTTTTTGTCTACGTGTGTGTGTGCACAGACTTTTTCTCACGGTTTGAGGAAGTGCAGAGGCGTCATGGAAGTGGCCCTGCTGGAATATGTAGGCAGACTCATATTCCTCTCTTTCTCTCTCGCTCACTCTCTCTTGGAAAGTCTATTTCTGTTGTTATAGAATCTGTCCTCAGTTTCTCTTTCTAGACTCGGCCCTTGGCTCGCCCTCGCCCCCTTTTAATCACATCTTCAGTAATTGGACCACTCACTGGTCACACAGTGGCGAAAGAAAACACACAAACAGGAGTACACACATATACACACACACGCGAGTGTGTCAAAATCAATAGCCCTGCTTGAAAATGAGCCCAGCGAGCCGATGTGTATGAAAATGCATTAGACCAGTAAACCTCTGCACATTTCAAACTCACACACAGGTTGGTCACACGCTGGGGGTTTGCCAGAGCTCAGCGTCAGATCTTCACTTCCTCCTCATGTGGACACAGCGGCAGTGAAGTTTCTATTAAATGACACTAGATGTGGAACCGTCACGCTCATTAGGCAGCGCTAATCCGCCCATCAACATGATTTTGTACCCGCTGTGAGCTGGTGACAAATGTGTTAAAACTGTCTCAGCAACTCACCTAAAATCAGATGTAGATTCAACGAAGATGTTTTGATTCTTTTAGTCGTGTGGGACTTTTGGCTCATGTGCAGCCGTCTTCTGCTGCAGTTTGTGTTCAAGAGGAATATTCAAATGAGAGTAGTGAGCAGATTTTGAGGCGAGAGTGGTAGTTGGTAGGATTTAGTCCCACAGGCTGGGTGGAAGTTAATTGGAGAGTCTGTCAGAGATTGGAAGTGAGGAGGAGGGGCTCACATTTGCGGCATGCGACGCACACTCTCGCCTGGTTGTCCTTTAACTGCCAGCTAATGTGAATTTTGACCCTTTGACGCTTCTGTCGAGGAGGGGGAGGCAGTTTGAGACAGAGGGAGAGAACCCAGTTACTGACCAGAGGGGAGGAAGGGATAAAGGGGAGGAGGGGCGTGCAAAAGCAAATTCCGATCAAAAAAGCATTAGCATCTGATACAGGGTCTTACTGGCTTCTGATTTTTCATTAATTATATTCTTAGGTGTTGTACAGGTCTGTCTGCACACTGTGGATGGTGAGTGTGTGCAAGGTGATGAGTCTATCCATTGGGGATAGTCTCAGAAAGGTAGGCCATTGATTCAGATAGAAGCACCAGGCTGCTGCTAATGACTGTTTTGATAATTGATTAATGTGTGATGATTACTTTGATCAATCAGTTATTAATCAGATAAAAAGAACAAAGCTACATTGTATAGTTAAAAAGCCAGGTGCGTCCTGATATGAAAATAAAGATCTCTAGCATTTTAACAGGGAGTGCAGAGGTCAAGTTCTGTCTATGCCTATCAAGATAACAGCTGAGTAAGTAGTATTTCATACTAATGTCCTACCGCTCAAAGTAGACATAAGCACAACAAGCTGATCAGCGCGGCCACAGCCACGAGGATTTGCTGCTGGAACAAATGGGTGGTTAGACTGGCTGTAGCTAAAGGAGGAGGCCACATTGTTCTGTTTCTCTCAGCCAAGAAATCAGCAGACATTCAAACCTGCAACTTGTCAATCACAAAAATATTTCTCTAGCAAGGAGGCTGCCATGCCCTGAGATGCCCCAGTCTGAATATGAGACGGTGACTAGCTGGAGAGATGAGCATAGGTGTAAGTGATAAAATTAATGATGGTTGGATTCCATTTAGCTGCTTCAGTTTCAGGGTCCCGGTACTGTGCATGCTGGCTCACTGTCACACTGTCATGGCTTACAGGGACACTTGAAAACAGCAGTTTTCAGAGCACTGACAGTTTTACAAAGCGTTCCTGAGCCCATGCAGTAACATCCTTTACATAATCATGTGTTCACAAAGTGGTGAACCTCACTCCATCCTCACTTGTGAACGACTGAGCCTTTCCAGGATGCTCCTTTCATACCCAATCATGATACTATCACCTGTTACCAATCAACCTGCTTACCTGTGGAATGATCCAAACAGGTGTTTTTGGGGTGTTCCACAACTTTCCCAGTCTTTAGTTGCTCCTGTCCTGTATGACAAGTCTGCCATGGTACAGGCGTATTAGTGCAGTAGATAACTGATTCAGTCAATTATAAGGCAAAACATTTACTTGTTCCCACCTCTCAACACTTTTCTCTTTTATATATAATTATAAATTAGTTATCTTTGGATTTTGGCCTCTTGGTTTGGACGCTACAAGCAATTTGAAAATGCCATTGTTGAAATTATGGTGGACATTTTTCACTATGGTTTGACAGTCGTAATGCTTCACATTACTTTGACTGCCAAGTCAGATTGTTCTCTCCCCCATACTCTTTGCTGTCCCGTGCTGAATGTGTCCTGAAAGTTTGCATTTCTCTCCTCTCTCTGCGACTCTCTTTAGGGGACAAAGATGGCAGCAAGGTGACAACAGTCGTGGCCACCCCAGGCCAAGGCCCCGACCGGCCACAGGAGGTGAGCTACACGGACACGAAGGTCATCGGCAACGGCTCTTTCGGTGTCGTCTACCAGGCCAAGCTCTGCGACTCCGGAGAGCTGGTGGCCATCAAGAAGGTCCTGCAAGACAAGAGATTTAAGGTAAGACGCTCACACATGACATATATTCCGTCTTATTTAGCTGTCTCACATGTCAACTAAAAGATAGAGTAAAGCAGCATGTGTTAAAGATGAAGATGCACACGAACGTGCCCTCATTCTCTTTTCTCCTAGTCATCCTTTTGTCCTAACAATGTAACCAAAGTAGAAATTTGTTGCATTAATGAATGTGACTGAGTAACCGTGAAAGGGACATGAATGGAGCGATCTTTCACAAGAACAGTGAGATCAGCGAAGCTGCGAAACAAGTGAAAGCAAAGGCAAGACATCTTAGTGTTCAGCAGTTGACACATCCTTGCTTTCATGTGTGTATTTTCTTACAGGAAGTGTGTGTGTGTGTGTGAGTGTTGGGTTTAGCGGTGGGGAGGTCTTTTTATTCCACAAACAAACTCGAACCTATTGATACTCAGCCGTCTGTCAAGTTTAGTTCAGTTGCCACCGTGGAAATGTCATATTTCCTTCCAAGCAAAGCTCTGCTGGAATCCTCCTCCTGTGCTTTGAATAGATTTGAGTGAAGGCTTGTTGGGGGGGGGGCAAGCAGCGTCCTTGCTGCTAGCTCACGGCTCACAGATCAAAGAGCTGAGACTGCTAAGCCTGCAGGACAGCTGTTAAGATTCTCATTAAGTTCATAGTTGTCAGAGTTGAGGGTTGTGGGCGCACTGTGTGTCATATTATTGGTCTTGGGTAATACCATATACCTTATGGACATATACATTACATTTATTAGGTACACCTGCCTTAAACTAGTCTAATACAACAGCCATCAATAAGTCCTACCTTAATTAGGGATATATGAAGCAGGTAGGCCTAATGCCATTGATATAAATGGGATAGAGAAATTATTAGCAACACCTCGAAGTAGAATACAATATAATTCAGCACCACCACAAACTGAAGCCTCCAAAATGGCCATAAAGTTGAATCAACACCTCACTAGAGCAGTTCAACATTGAACATTACAGCGTTGATAAAGGTAAGATTTACCGCAGGGTTTTTTGTATTATATTTAGTATTGCCTCGGTCACTGACTGATTTTTTTCTCTTCTCTTTTGAGATATTCCTGTCTAAATATAACATACACTAGCCAGTTCCTAACGGATTTTCCCTTTCTGATACCGACACACCAGTTTCTACTTGAAGCGACAGTGTGTCAGTCAGAGTTTGTCCCGTGAGGCTTTCAGGGAGACACCTGGTGTAGACAAAAGCAAAGATTTTCACTTTAATTTGTCGTGTCCAAATCACACATGCCCTGGCACATGTGCACAGCTAAGATGATGCAATCCAGTGTGTGACTTTAATGTTTTCCACATGTGCGCTGGAAAACACGCACACACACACACCCCAACTCTATTCTACACGAGATCTCGGCTCATTTAAACATCTTGTAATTTAATAGAGGAGCCTGGACATCGGTAAGAGGCCCCTTAAAAGACAGTTTGAGACATAGGCTTTTTGCTTCCTTGCTGAGAGATAGATGAGGGGACTGATACCACTGCTCATATCTGTGTGGTAAGCATGAAGCTATTACAGCTTCATTTAGCACAAAGTCTGTCCAAGCGAGAAAAAATCCACCCAGCAGCACCTCTGCAGCTCAGTCATTTATAACATCTCATATCTTGTTTGTTTGACCCTGACATGAAGCGTAGAAACGACATGTTGCAGTGCTACTGTGGGACAAATCTCCCCTTAAAACCGCCGCTTTTCCAGTCTATGCGCTAAGCTAAGATAAGCTAAGCTAAACTAAGCTAACTGGGTGCAGGCGGTAGCCTAATATTTACCCTACACATGAGAGAGACTTCTCGTGTAACTCTCAGCAAGAAAGTGAACAGGTGTGTCTTCGAAAATGTCGAACTATTCCTTCAAAAGAGCTTCGGGGCACGTTCTGTGTCTTGTACGTATCAAGCCTGTATTATGCTGACAGTAACGCCTCATCAGTGCTGTTTAGGGACAGGCAAGCTAGCTCAGGACATCAACGCTGTGGTATGCGGCGTTGGTATTACGCGGCTCGGCGTCTGCTTTGTCCCTTTCAGGAGAGTCAGGGCGTGTTAGCCCGAGAGGACGAGAAGAGTGGTGGCAGGACAAGCCTAGGTGTCTCCTTTTGTCTCCTGGAGTGCCAACCCCCGGCTCCGTCTCCTGTGAGAGTCGCTGAAGTTTAGTCAAAGTTCAGTCAGATGTGTTTGCCGGTAGCGATTCCGCCCCGGGACTGTTGCGCTGAGCTGACCGGTTCAGCTGAATACTTCAGCAGCTCAGCGTCCTAGGTTTAACCTTTCGGAGGTTCAGCACAGTTTCCCAGCAGGTGCTAGTCCTTCGCTATCTGAAAGCAGACAAGATGAATGATGTCACCTCACGTGTGTGTGGGGGTCGACCATCTGTCGCAAAACACACAGTGTGTGTTCGGGACGTGCTTTGTGACTGTGCTGGCCGCGATGAAGTCATATCCTGCGCTTCCTGTTAGCCCGTTGTTAGTAGTTGTTGCGGTTAGCATGACAGCAGGTTGCGTGTTTAAACAGTGGCCAGCTGAAGATCACACTTGCTGTTTTCTTCCTTTGTGTTCCTCTTTATAGCAGACCCTCTACCTCAGCCGTCTGTCTCTCCTTTCTGTCCCACCGCCTCTCCTTGCCCGGCCTGTCCTTCCTTGCGAACAGCTTGTTACGAAAAATGAAGCAAATGAGCGCTAAGACTCCTCACATGACTGCCAAGCACGTGCCGTAAAGTGTGTGTGTGTATGTCTGTGTGTGTGTGTGTGTGTGAACCCCCACACATGCAAACATCCCCAAACACCTGCGTTCTATTTTCTTCTTCCTCCCTCTCCTCTTCAAAAGCCTTTTCTCTACGCTTCTGCTTTTTTTTTTTTTGTTTCTGTCTGATTTGGTGTTCGTCTGTGACGTGAGCCTGGATGAGCAGAACCACGCTAGTCCGACATGTGCGAGCGTTTCCTCGCTATCTCTCACGCGTACACAAGTCAAACAGGGTGATCACGTGAATAGGCTCTGTGCGAGTGTGCAGCTGATGAATGTGTGAGACAGTCTTGGTGGGCTCACAATCGGCTCCTGGTGCATTATGGGATAGGCCCTCCTCCACTCCCATCAGAGGGATCACGTATCAGCCTATTGGAAATTGGATGCTTGCATTAAAACCAATGCTCACACACACACAGAGTGAGAGCATGTCTGGTGGTACTGGCGCTTACTCAACGTTGTTAAGGGCCAAGTCTGGTGATTTTCTATATTTTCCTTATTGTCTGCAAATCCAATGAAACGATTGAAAGCACCAGTTAATTTAAGTTAATCTAAGTTAACGAGTATTGTCAGTGGAGTCGAAGCCTGAAGAAGCGTCGTCCTCTTTGTCATGCTGTTGTCCAAAAACAATTAAAAACACGTCAGTGAGGTACATTGCCTTGTTGTCTCATCATGATGAAGATGGACATTTCCATACACTGTCCTGTTGCTCCAAATACTGGAGACCCAAATGTGTATTAAGCCGCCGCTGAACATAGTTCCCAAGAAATGCACTGATAACGTATGCTGGAGAGCTCGGGGAGCTTTTCCCCCTCATCATTAACTCATAATTGAATGAAATAGCGTACAATCCTGAGAGCAAAATGCCAGAGGGGAGTCACATCCAGTACAGAGAAAATCAAACGAAGCTGACCGACTAGCGCTAGCATGGCAGGCTAGCCTGTCAGCTGTTTGCTGGGGTGGGAAGCTGCTACATTACCAAGCCTCTAGAATCACACATGTGGTGTTTTTTTCTGGTGTGGCCAGGGTTTAACACGTTGTTGGCTCCGTGTTTTTCTTGGATTTAGTGGCGGTGAAAATAAAAGAATATAGAATAACGCTGGCCTTATCGTTTTACGTTTGAGCCCACATTCAATATAATCCATAAGCGGTTACCTAAGCAGAAAAGCAAAGCAGTGTGTGTGTGTGTCTTTGTGTGGGTGGTATGCGATTGTCGATGCTCTTAATCTTTTTAGAAACTGGATGTGGTTTTGTCTGACAGTATGCATCAGCGCGGCGAAGGTGTAGCGCTTCTAGCAGCCTTCAGCTGAGGTATTCTCTCTGTCTGTCTGTCTGTCTGTCTCTTCCCCTCCATCTGTCTCTCTCTGTCTCTGCTGGCCGGGCTGCTGACACACTGGAGGATGACAGGTCAGCAGGAAGCACTGCAGTATAACTGGAGCTGGGCAGGGCTTTACTGAACAGCCTGTCTGCTCCTCCTCCATATGGTACCATCTTTCTCACACATAACAACACACACACACACACACACAACACTCCCACTAAGCCACTGCAAGAAGACGAGGGCGTTGCCTGCAGTGCACGATGGTTCGATGGCTGGTCTGTGACCCACACGCTATGATGTCACTGTATGATGTGGGGTGTGTGTGTGTGTTGGTAGTACTTGTGTAAAGGTTGGAAAAACAGGGGGAGGACTATGGGAACCGTTTGTGTTTGCCTGTAAGTGAATTAGACTGGGGGAATTGTCTATACCAGGCTGTTGAGCTCCACCACGCTGCTGCTGCTGCATGACGAGGTCTTGTTTAGCGGACAGACAGCTCACTCTGCTCTGTTCAAAAATGAATGAGAGGGTGATTAAATCCGCATAAAGTGGCAGAAAATTGTGGAAGGACAGCAGCGTATCTCCCTGCGCCAGCCAGCGTGGTCCTGACCCACATAACAGCAGCTCTCATTAGTCACCCAATCAGTCAGCCCGCCAGCGCCGTTCTTCACCGTCTCGTCAATCACATTCAGACGATCGGCGAGCTGGTTAGTTGGCTTGCTTTCTTAATCTGCCGTGATAGTGAACTGAACAAGCAAAATGAGGAAATCACCTGGACTCTGGGAACTCTTTTCTTTATTTACTGACATTTATTTGTTTCAGTGCTGCAAGAGTCATTTCATTATCTGTTAATCTAGTGACTATTTCGTCCATTTAAGCGTTTCGTCTTCGAAATGCCAGATAATGGTAGAAATGTTCCTAAAATCCAGGGTGATGTCCTCAAATGTCTTTTAGTTTCTTTTTTGAAGAACAATCTAAAACTCAAAGACAGTCTGTTTGCTAAATCATTTTAGTTCTAAATTAGCTCAGCAATAAAAGCGTAAGATTAATCAGTAATGGAATAACTGTTAGTTGCGACACCACGTAACCCGTCATATAACACTGATTCTCAAACTGTTTTCCTCCTGGACTCAAAGCTGGATCTGTGCTCCAGATCAACAGCCGATATCAAATTATGATTTCCATTTTCGGCTTCCAGTTGCTTTTATTTGTTCAGACACTGGAGGATTTGTGCTGGATCTAATTATTCATTTCTGTACACAAGAACAAAAGCAGCAGGAGTTTGTCTCTGAGTTTTCCGTCCACATTCCACACTTCCCTGTCACTCTCGGGCTGGGTTAGCTGATCGTTCAGCCGGCTTCTCATTGGCTTCTCACTTCGCCAGTCAAAGCAGTTCATGAGCTAGTCTCCCTTTGCACCAAGATCCCTTGTTGAACCCACTTTAACCAGTACAGGGCTGACTCCGTGCTATTCTTTTACACCAAACCTGAAGCCTGTGTTTACTTAAAATGTGGGTCAGACGGGGCACCAGACCGCTGCCTGCTCTGCTGCCAGTTAATCGCATGTCCCGCAAGAGCCCCATCAAACCTTTTCCACCCAGAAACCCGCACGCTGTCCCAGGTCGAGCTGTTGGCGCAGAAGAGGCGAGACGGTTTTCTGGATTCTTCGTCCACTTTCTAGAGTGGAGGCCGCACTCTTGGAAAGTTACACAAGCACTTTAGATCCGGTCAACACAAAGCATTCTGATAAAGAGGAGGAGGGAGGGAGGGAGGGAGGGAGGAATGGAGTAGGGGAGAAAATCTAAACTATAATGGAGCCGTTAAAGCTTTATGTAATGCTTGAGCTCCTGCCCACCCCTGAGAACATCCATATGCACAAACCATTTCGTGCACTGACACACTGCATGTGAATATACAGTAGACTGAGTGCTCTACTCAGGCTCATTTTGTTCTTGCGACCTTATGAAAGCCTGCAGCTCGTCACCCTGCAGGCCCAAGATGATCCTCGCATTTTCTGCTGTATGTCTGAGTTGCCGTCTCATTTTGCTTTCTGTGGGCCTTTTTTCTGTATTTGTTGTTGCCTCTGATGAACAGGCAACATGCAACACAGTATACTTAACTGTGTCGTCACGTTTTAGCCCGTGGGATTTGTCCTTCTGTGAAGGAATGAATGTCAGTTTTTTCCATTTATTAGCATTCTTTTGCTGCTACCACATCCAATTTCCTCAAATGTTGATTCCCGACAAGCTGGCACATCGAGCTTGTGACAGTGATGTGGCCGACAACAAGATGATTGTCTGTCGAGGTGATTGGTGGCAAACGTGTTTTCTGTCATAAGACACAGAGGTTTTAAGTTGTTTTAGGCACTGTTCTGTATGGCTATAGAGCAAGTATGACTGGTGAATCATGCTAGTGACTTACAACTTCATCGACATTCACCCAGCACTTGTGTAAACTGTTTTGTGCTTTCAAGGCCTCCCATAGGTCCATAGACCCAATGCTTGAACCATGAGCATGATACATAAACGCAATGTGAAACTTAAATGTGTCGTCCGTGTCTTTGTTTTGTTTAGAACCGTGAGCTGCAGATCATGAGGAAGCTGGACCACTGCAACATAGTCCGCCTGCGCTACTTCTTCTACTCCAGCGGAGACAAGGTCAGTTGGCTGAATGTGCTGCTTTTTGGGCCGGTCCACATGTGCATTTTTTTCTCCTTTGTTCTTGAAAAACTATTCAGTCCACACAAGCACTGTAAAAAGAGTCCTTGTCCATATGAGAACGCAAAGACACAACAACACATACTATTCCTTTTGCCCTCAAAATACTGTATTTAACATATTATTCCACAGTTCCTTAACCATATTCAAGGACGGGCCAGAGAATACATACAGAAATCATGTGTTTCTATTATAATACGTTTCTTTTCTCTGCTGCAAGGTATGCAAGGTAACTGTTGACCAACTTGTCCTTGATAGAAGCACAAAGCAAGACATTATGGAAGGTTCAGCCAAGAAAAAAAACTATTGTACGCATGTGATCACTTCCTAATGTTATTCATTTGTTCAGGCCGAGCCTTTAAGTAGCTGCGCTGTGTGGGCTTGATTTGCTTACAGACTGCAGAGATCTAGAAATTCTTGTGTTTTTGAGATGAAATCAAAATATATTTCCAAATCACAAATTGTTCTCACTGTATATTCACATAATCAATCATATATGTCTATGACAGTTTTATCCAAAGCGCCTCGCAGTTCGCCTCTCATTCGCTCATCCACACACACTTCGATTACACTTCCACACATGGACAGGAGGAGACTTTTTAGAGTGACATAGTGATATAGCTCATACCATCCAATCAAATACCTGGGTTGAGTTGGCTCAGAGTAAAAAGTGGGGTGGAGGCCATTGTCCTCTCCTCTGTGTATTGTCACGTCTAACCAATGAATCCATTCTTTTGGCACACGTTTCGCCTGTTTAAATAGCCGTTAAATTCAAAAGAGGCAGGCCTACCTCTCTTTGCTCTGCCTGCGAGTGCTTGAAGAATATTTCTTCTGAGCACCGGCTTGTTCATCTTCAAGAGCACATTAAAGGTTCCCTGGGCTTGCAGTGTGTTTAAATGTGATTGAGCACTTGGCTTCAGTCAGAGGGGTAAAATAATTTAGCTTTCTCCCAAGTTCAAGACCTAGTGTAATGACTATTAATAATCACCATAGATATAGTGTCAGTTTTTATGTTGATTGTGTTGCCTTCTGAACCTGTCAGCCGTGCTGTCTCCCATCATATGTCTTCCTCCTGGCCTGCTGGGCCTTCAGTATATTCTTTAGTACAGAAGGTACAGTACACTGTGGCAGGGAAGTCCCTGTCTCCGAATGTGCCCGGCCTCGCTGTCTGTCTCTGTCGACTGTTGGGGGGGGGGGTGCTGGAGACTACGAGGCTGGACTATGTCATTTAACTAGCTGACAAACAGGCAGAGCTGCGTGTGTCAAATATAGATGCACATGAATCTGGCACACGTGCTGCTGGGCACCCATGACACTGCAGCGAGGAATGCTTCCATGCTGCACACTCACCGAGGCCAAGCAAAGCTGTGGGGGATTATAGGGGAGAGGTGATGGTGAGAGCGGGTGGGAGGAAGGACCACTGAGAAGCTGGGTAGGGGTATCGGTTAATTATAGACCCCCTCCCTGCTGTAAGCTCCACCTGGTTGCCACCTCTCGCCTCACGCCATGTGCTCGCTGACCTCCGGGAATCACAGCTAATTCTTGGTATACTGACACACTTGTCACAGCACCACCGACTCCACACTCCGCCAGCTTGATTTTTAATCACAGGGTTTCGTTATTTTGATAGCCCCCACCTTTTTGTTTGTATCTTTCATTGCTTTCACATTTACACCTTTTTAACCCCTCCCACCCCCACCCCCACCCGCGTTCCCTTTCATGTATCCATTTCTACCCCCCTCTTCCTCTTCTGCCTCACTGTCTCACTCCAGGCTAATTATGGTGACTGGCACCATGTTGTTGGTATGGGGATTGACCACCCATGGAGCTGGAGTGAGAGGGGCTAGTGAAGTAGGCAAATGTCACCTGGATAGGTCGGTTAGTGGATGGATGGAGAGTTGCAGACAAGTTGATAGATTGATGAGAGAAAAGAAAAGCGAGAGGGTGAGTCAGAGATGAGATTAGGTCAGGTCAGGTGTGTGGAGGGGCTGCTGGTGTCCTGGTGTGAGGGTTCGTGCTGGCCGCCGCTGTGAGCCAGGCTAAGACTGCTGCTGCAGCTGTAACCATCTGCATGCGCACAGGTCATCTTATGCAACTGCTGGCATGTGGCGTGCTTGACACACACAGTGTGCTTTTGCTTTTACCCTTTAACCACTTGTATAATACTGTTCAAACAGACGGCCTCTGGTCCAAACAGCGTAGGCAGGTAGGCAAATAGCGGTTTGACTTTTACCTCTTCAAAATATGCAGACGCGCAGATAATGCGTGTAAGACGTTCAGCTGACACGCAGTTGCCCTCAGCTGTGTGTATACACAAAGGCACACAATTGCTTTCAGGAACTTCACCTGAGTCTTTGACATGCAAACATACAAAACATCAACATTCCTGCCAGCACGATGTGGAGCTACAGGCTTCTCTTTCCCCAGTTGTGACTTCACAGACACAAAAATGTAGTTTATTCTCAAGGTGTGACACATTTCTTACATTGACATAAACCAGTGGGAGGCATGGCAGCATTATCCTGCAACAAAAAAGTGTTGTTGGGGACTCTCATCAAGTCCTGTGCACACAACAGACTACAATTGGACGCTTAATTATTTGCTGACTGAATAGCATGGCAATTTGATTAAATATACCTTTATTTAGAAATGCAACAACACAAAATAAAAGCTTTTAAGACTAGACTTTGACACAGGGCCAGAGAATCAGGTAATAATGCAGGCATTGCACCTTACTGTTGCAGATTTCTATAAAAACAATCTGTGCAACTTACTGACACACTTGGGTGCCCTGAGGCAGTTACACACTTTGCACAGTTGGTAGTCCAACTTTGAGTTGAGGAAGGAGGTGGCTCAGCTGTTTTTGGTCAGCCTTTGAGCAAAACTGACAATTTTCTGTATTTTCGTGATTGCTCCACTGAACCCTCGTATTTAGACTGGATAGTGGACAGCTGCCCCAGGACCCCAAACCCTAAAGGTTCATCACCAGCGTGTTCATGGGGCAAGGTTCCCCATTTTGTTAAAGGATATTACTATTACTATGGGAAACTGCAAATGATTGCATTCTGTGTTTATTTACGGTTTACACAGTTTCTCATCTTTTTTGGAATCAGGATTTACTCAAAGATCCTCCACCATATCCTGCCTGGGGCAGAATAGTATTCCAGATTAGTTGCACTGGTCGGTTTCTGTAGCTCTAGGCAAACATACTGAAGCTTCCATGTATAGTCTGCTTGTTGCACTTCACATGATGGTCACTTGAAGACGACTGGGTAGGGACAAAAGTGGTTGGGTGGCATCACAGCTTATTTTTGTCCCAGGGCCCATTAGCAGGTTAACCTGCCCCTCGCTATCCCGGTGTAGCTTTCTAGTGACCATTTTTCCAACCCACACGCACATGCGTCTGTGTTCCTGGATTTCACAGGTTCATCAATGCTGACTGTTGTGCATGTTTCTCTAATCATATGGATTTATGTATGCATTAATGTCAAGTGCTGACTCATGTATTGTGTCAAGTAGGATTGAGTGTACTCACATGTGACCAGGAAGCACAAATCCACATGCTAATATAAGCTACAGTTATGGAAACTGACATGCACACTGCCTATTACATACTGTTCAGGTCCCATCACTCCCCTCCCACTGGACACTGTAGCCTGGTGATTGATAGATTGCTGAGCCAGTTGTTCAGGTACAAGCCATTTTCTTAGCAAATTAGAGGCTGAATTATTTAGCCGGGAGTGAGCAAGGAGCCAATCAGATCCCCCTCCCTCTCCCTCCCCCAGCTAACCATCTGGGAACAAGCCAAGGAAGTGGCTTTGTGAGGCAGGAAGTGAGTCATCGCTGTTGCTAGGCTAAATATAGCTTTGGTGGCGCTACCAGGAGGCGGAGTGGGCCTTCTAGTCGTCACAAATGTTATCAATGGGAGTTAGGAGGGGAGGGCGATACCCGTGACAGACTAGTGTGTAAATGATGTCTGAGAGCTGCTCATCGTCACTGATATCTGCACCCGTTTGTGCTAGCCCGTCTCCCGGTCCTCTCGGCCCTGTATTTCACTCAATCGCCATATATGTGTCTAATTGAGTCAGAGAGAGCCGTCAGTACGAAGCAGGGCATTGAGCTGACAGAAGTGTACCACGCAGTCTGTCTGGGAGCTCTTCACACAGCACCAGCTCACTTTGCAGACCCGCAGCTCTGTCCACTGCTGGGCAGACCGTTAGCACCGCTAACAGACGGGGGAGAGGAGACAAGAGGACATGGATGCTCGCTCCCAGACGAGACAGGAGGGAGAGAATAATTTAGCTGATTTAAGTTGGAAGCCCTGCTGTATCACCCGCAGGCAGCATGTCTCACAGGCGTGCGTTTGATGGTTGGACAGTGGCCAACAGCACTGGTCACTGAAGCTATTACATGAGCCGCTGGTGCTGTCCAACTCTCTAGTGCTATCCTCTCAAACATTTAGTGAGCACGAAGCACATTGCGGTCCAGATATGTTTTTTATGTGCCAGTATGACTCAAAGCCAATTATCTGGTAATAGTGCGGTTATACAAAAGGGATGGGTTGCCATCAGCTTGAACCAGGGATGGCAGACAGATTCGTCATGTTGGGTCTACAGTAAACCGTTAATGACTGGATTAAAAATCGCTTCAACAGAACAATTATGGGAAAATTTGTGTGAAAAGCCCCAATGAAGTAGTGCAGGTGAGCTGTTTTAGGACAGTTGTGTAGGTAACATTTAACTCCTTCATGGATAAAGCTGTCAATATTTTATATTTTCTTATTGGTAACAGATTTACAAGTTCTGCTTGTGTATCAAAATCTTGATACTATGTGCCATAGGCCTCCATTGTTGTTCAGTGGGCGACATGTTTCTTCAATATGAACAGCATCATCAGCACACCAAACATGTATTCATCCACCGCTCAAAATAGTGCCCAACAAATGCAAATCTACAGTGCTCAGCTGTTTTAGCCTTTTTTATGAAACTATGTAAAAAGTACTACACACTGAGCAGGGAGGTCAGACAATACTGAGAGTTGGTTTAAGCCATTGTTGGTTTTGGTCACTTGATGGGATCTAGGGGCAGAAGATCAAACCTATAACAATGCCGTACTTATCCTTTGAATGCTGATGAGGTAAATGTATAAAAGCACTTATTCCGGTGATCAAATAGTGATTAGATTAGCCCAAAAAACTATTGTCTATAGATCCAACCTGCTGCTGTCCCATCACCCAGCCTCTTAAGCAGGCCAAAGTGCGTCTTCTGATGGCTCGACCGTTCCCCCTAACAAACCACCAGGGACAGACGGGCGTGTGAGTTATGAGTTACAAGCTATGAGTGTGATTCGCAGTCTTGACTTTTAGGCCTCAAACAATGGATTCACAAGAAACACCCGATGACTCAGTGCTTGCTAACTCTGGTAAGAATCAAAGGAAGTCCTAGAATAATTGGGTGGAGAAGCCTCAGATACAGCATCCTTTCAGGGACGGTGCGGGCTCCAGAGCAGAACGCGCACAAGCCCGCCCTCCAGCACAGGCCTCGTCCAACCAGGAAATGAGGAAATGATATCATTGTCTGCGGCCGCTGTTGGAGCACAGGCCGCTATGACGCACGGTTGTGTATTTCCTGCCCTCAGGGGATCCTGTACAATGGATCCCCAGTTAGACTGTGAGGACACATTAGTTTCATCAGCTCACAAACAGCCTCTGAGTGGAAGACATACCACGTACATATTGACATATTGGGAAGCTGGCATGTGCATGGATGTGTGCCTGTTTTTATTGTTAGGGATTGCAGCGATTTTCTGGTCACACTCTGCAATTTATAATATTTATATTTTAACTGCTCTCCTGATTTATGTTTGTGCATGTGTGACTTTGAATTTCTTGTTTTTGCTTCTCTCCAACAGAAAGATGAAGTGTATCTGAATTTGGTTCTGGATTACGTTCCTGAGACCGTCTACAGAGTGGCCAGACACTACAGCCGAGCCAAACAGACTCTGCCCATGGTTTACGTCAAGGTATGAAAGTGTGTATGTGTGCGTCTGTGTTTGTAACCACTGTGGCAAGAAGCTCCACTTCATTAACACAAGAGACCCAAGAAAGACCGTTTTTTGATCAAACTCCCACATAATGTGTATTCAGATTCAGAAAACATGAGCATTGGCTGTTTTTGCACATCACTTTTGCATGCAACTGCAGCGCATTTGTTGCATGCTTTCATCTGTAAATCCGTGTTGATGTGTCAAAGCACAATGACCAAAAAACAGATTTTTAAAAATGGTGTTTGAGATAAAATGCTGCGAGTACTCGACCGGTTATTATTTATTCTCATCCTGGACCCGGTGAGACCTGCTATCTGCTTTTATTTCCTAAAAAAAGCAAAAGTGGAAAACTCTTCTCAGTGCATTGACCTCTGTTCACATGGTTCAACTTCAATTAAATTGACATTATGTCCCCAGGCTCATCCACTCATTAGCAGCACTGCTTGTGGGTACATGAGGATGTACCGATTTCTGCTCAAACGGTCTGAGTTTCACCAACTTTGTAAAAATAAGCAGATTCTTGTTGCTTTACTGTAAGAAAAGATATTGTACAGATCTCAGATAAAGAATGCCACCGTATCATCATTTGAGCGAAGGTGTGACCAGATATTTTCACAGCACTGTATATTACCCATCTCTGCCTCTGATGTGATTTCTCTGCTCCACACTGTGTGAAACTTGTCCGTTTTGTTTCTCTGCATCAGATCAGTTGTTACTTTTCAAGTTATTTCTTGGCTGTGACACATTTGTGAGACAAGTGTGAGAATAATTTGCGACGGCAAAAAACTCATTGGACATGGCCCGTCTCCTCAGTCGAAATGATTTTCCTATCTCAGTGATATAATTGAAAAAAACACCTACAGTTAATTATTCCCACGGAGCAGAAGCACTCACAGTCACCTTTTTAACTACAGCACAGATATGAATATTCATTAACACAGGAAATGTGGGATGAGAAGACGTTGCGCACGTTGCCTCAATGTAAGAAGACAAAGACGCAATTTTTGTCACCTCACAAGAAAATCCGTACCTTGGTTGAGATGCATAGAGGAGTAACTGAATTATGTAAAGATGTTTTATAAATTCTGTGTGTTCTAGAAGAGACAAATGATAGCTAAACGCACGGTGCATTAACAACAAAAGAATCAATCTTTATATATTTAAATCCCTATTCACCATCCACTAAAATCAACAGTTTCTGATTGAATCTGAGGGGCGAAACAGTTTCAGAAACATCTTTCACTTTATCTGTAAGAGGTCTTGTTAACAAAGTTCAGGAGTCTGTTGATACTTGGTTGGGTTGAAATTGATTCTGAAGTGGCTGTTTCCAGACTTAGCCCCTGTAGTGGATGCTGAGCTTGCTGTTTGTATAGTCTTAATCTGTGTGTGTGTGTTTCTGCATGTAGTTGTACATGTACCAGCTGTTCAGGAGCCTGGCCTACATCCACTCGTTTGGGATCTGTCATCGGGACATCAAGCCCCAGAATCTGCTGCTGGATCCGGAGACCGCCGTGCTCAAGCTCTGCGACTTTGGCAGGTGAGACAGTTTTATGAAGTTTTGACGACGGTGGTCCATTTTGTCCCCTGCACTTGGGAATAGTTTGGACTTTTTGGGAAATAACACTTATTCACTCTTCCTGCAGAGAATATGAAGCTACAGCCAACAGCTGGTTAGCTTAGCTTAGCATAAGATCTGGAAACAGGGGAAAAGGCTAACTGGGCTTTGTCTGAAGGTAACAAAATCTGCCTACCAGCACTTAAAGCCCACTAATTAATTTAGGATTAAGTATCTTTTGTCTTCCTTGAGTCTGCAGAGACTCACTGCACCCAGACCCCCCCAACAACATGTTAATTAGTGAGCTTTGGAGGTGCTGAGAGGTGACTTTGTTTAGCTTTGGATAGAGCCAGGTTAGCTGTTTCCCTCAGTTTCCAGCATGTTAAGCTAAGCTAATCATCTCTTGCCTGTAGCTTCAAGTCCAGAGCACACATGAGGGTGGTATCGATCTTCTCTTCTAACACTCGGCAAGGAGGCGAAGATGCATGTTTCCCGAAATGCTGAACTATCTTCAAAGAGTTTAGCCCTTAAGCCTTGAGATTTGTGGATGCTCTAATGTGTTCGTCTGAAGAGTTTAAATGTTCCTTTAGATTTCCGTGAAGTGGTAGTGGGCAGTAATTTATTTTTATTTTACCCAGTACTCACTTGTGGAAATGCTTCCTTTCAGGTTCACATTTTGCTTCTTTTTGGCCAAAATGCCGCAGAGTGTGGCGAAGATAACAATGATGTGCTTTTATTTTGTGTGCAGTGCTAAGCAGCTGGTCCGCGGAGAGCCTAATGTGTCCTACATCTGCTCTCGCTACTATCGAGCCCCCGAGCTCATCTTTGGTGCGACTGACTACACCTCCAGCATAGGTAGGCTGGCTGCAGCTGTTAATGTCATCAGTTAACCCTTAATATGCACTTCAAAGCTTAACCTCAGCACCTAAATGGTTTTATTACGTGTTACTGATGATTTATTGGATTGGAAAGATTAACACGTACTGCTGCTCATCCAGGCTGTGCATTTGTAGCATGAGTCCAGTGGATTATGGTCATCTCTGCCCCCCTTTTACTTGTGTCTGACTTTTTTCTGACCTGCCTTTTACTTTAGATGTGTGGTCAGCCGGCTGCGTGCTGGCAGAGCTGTTGCTAGGACAACCAATCTTCCCCGGCGACAGCGGAGTGGATCAGCTGGTTGAAATTATCAAGGTAATGCCCTGGGTGACCCACAAGGTGTGAAAGTCTTCATATTCGATACTGAGGGGCCTTAAAAATGAACAGGAATTCAAGTTTAAGACGTAACGTCGTGTCCTGTTCTTTCGCCCCTGTTCTTCCCAGGTTCTCGGCACCCCAACCCGAGAGCAGATCCGTGAGATGAACCCCAACTACACCGAGTTCAAATTTCCCCAGATTAAGGCACACCCTTGGACTAAGGTGAGTCAACAGGTACAAGAGCTTTTTTACTTCTCTAAGATCCACCCCTACATTATCTCTTGTCTCTTGCCACAGCCATCCAACCTCATCACACCTGCCCATCAGAGCTGCATGAGGCCTTAACAGCCCCTCACCTGCTCTGAGCCTTTTTTACAGCCCATGAAGCATTACCAATTCAATGAAAGGCTACAGGCTTACACATTTGTCATAAAGCTCCCCTCTTGAGTTGAGTTTTCTTTGTCCGGTTGCACATGAAGCATTCTGAATGTGCCATCAATTAATCTGAGCAGTGTTTATCCATGCAACATGGCTGCTTTGTTTTCTTGTCAAATGTGATTTTGCTCCTTCTTCAACAGCCTTGATAAAGCGAAGGTAGCAACTGTCACATTCAGGCTGTTGGTGCTGAGTTGGCTGCCTGTGGATACATGAAGTCTTGTCAAATCCCACTTCTTAAACTAAAAATGTGTGTCAACCTAACGTTACATGTGCTCCGATTCTTTTTTTTTTTTTTTTTTTTTTTTTACATATCAGAGTTTAAATGCAGCTAAGAATAAATACATTGCATTTATTTTCGCCAATGCTTTTGGCTGGCTGAACATGTTTTTAGGGTTGGTTGACTATGTTGAACCTGTGCCATGTCAATTACAGCACAGCGTCAAACTGACTGAGGAGTCCACCCTGCTCAGTCAGTCCTCTTCTCTGCCTCGTCTGTCAGTATGCTCAACCTGACTTGAACTATTTATGTACATGTTTGAAGTCGTAGTGAAAATGAAACAGGTGGGAAATAGTAAAGGGACATTCTTCCTGGCCTCCCCTCTGGAGTCCCACCTGTAGCTCTTGCATTGGACAGAGTCATCCAATCAGCAGGCAGCAGCATGTCCTCTGCTGGCCTCTCTGGCGCCCTGCTGTGGTCGGTCTCTGCAACTGCATCCAATCACCACTACTACAGCTGTGTTGTAGCAATCAAATACATTCACTTTCATTGACTCATACCTCTACATACAAACACTTCCATTTGACAGAGTACAGTAGGTTTCATAAAATCAGTTTGGAGGACAGAAGTTCATTATGTGTGTGTGTTTTAACGACTGGAATGTCTTCTATCATTTGACAACACTGGAGAGTTGACATCATGTGATGACTGCTGACGTCCGTTCTTTGTGTCTAATTGCTGTTCAGGTGTTCCGGCCGCGCACGCCTCCGGAGGCCATCGCCCTGTGCTCTCGCCTGCTGGAGTACACGCCCACGGCCCGCCTCACCCCTCTAGAGGCCTGCGCGCACTCCTTCTTTGACGAGCTGCGCGACCCCAACGTCAAACTGCCCAACGGGAGAGAGAAGCCCTCGCTCTTCAATTTCACCACCCAGGGTAAGCAGGCATGAGCGTCACTCTAAGCAGAAAGCGTTAGCGTGTGCTCAGAGTTTGGATTGCAAATATAATCGCGAAAAAAGATTCAGCCTTTTTTCTATGAACGTGTTCTCATGCTAGATTTAGATTTTTTGGAATTCTTGCCTCGGTTAATGGTGCATGTCACCTGTGGGAAGTTTCCGTTTGTGGCTGACGTGTATTGTAATCTCTGCCTGCTGCCCATCCAGGAGTCGGAGGAAACTGTAAAAACACGACCTGAGAACTTGCTCTTTTTCTTTCAGAGTTATCCAGTAATCCCTCTTTGGCCTCCATACTCATCCCTGCACACGCCCGCAGTCAGGCCGCCGCCTCTACCCCAACCAACGCCTCTGCCACCACAGGTTAGAGCCACGCTTCCTCCGACAGACACTTCATTTGTGTAGCTCAAAGCTAGTGCTGGTTGTCAATATATTATAAGTTCTGTAGATTTTAACTGCCTTTTACAGTAAATGACCATCTCCTCTTCACATCCATAGATGGCAGCAGCACAGAGCGAGGTCCCAGCACCACCACCGCCTCTGCCTCGGCCTCCAACTCCACCTCCTGAGCCCACAGACCACCCGCCCTGCCCCGGCCTCAGCCCCAGCCCACGGCCCCTCCATTGCCCCGGCCAGGGGGTGAGCTCCGCTCAGCTCTGCTCTGCTGTGCCCTGCTCTCCACCCTGACAGCAGTGGAGCGATGCTGACGCAGTCCGGGTTCAACAGCTAGCCAACAGCCCCATGCCACGACCACAAACCAAGCATCCCCAATCTGCCTCTTTTATCCCTGACTGGCCCCTCATTCAGCTGTTTGAACTCTCCTCCATCCTCCGTCAAAGACATCTCTCCGTGCCCTTTCAGCGGGGGAAGCGAGGCGCAGGGCCAGAGGTGTTGTCGACTGTACTATTGATAAAAGTACACTGTACATGTATACACAATGCTAGCCTGCTAATGTTTGTAAGAGGACAATCTGTAGAAAAAGTCCTAAGCTGTTCCCTTTGGCCCTCCTCTCCCTACCTGGCCTCCTTCCTCTGTCCACCTCCACATTGTCCCATTTATCCGCAACCTCATCCTTCGACCTCCGACCCCTGCGTCCCCTGGCCGACACCCCCTCCCCCGCCCCTCCCCTTCGGTTCCTCCTGTAGTGCATGGCCTGAGTATGGTTAGGATCACCCGGGGTTCACCCCACCCTCTCACTTCTCACCTCCACTTCTGCAGACAAGGCATGAGGCTCACGCACGGGTATACACACACACACACACACACACACACTCATAAACACACACACACACACGCACATCCTCACACACATGGATGCATGATGATCATGATGTATGTGGAACGGAGCGGTCCACCTGCGGGGCTAACGTTTGGACAGGTTGTGTTTTGTTTCTTTGCCTGGGGTTGTTTTTAAATGGTTAGCAAGCTGTTTTACTCGACCTTGTTTTTAATTTTTGGTTTGTTTTGTACTCCTGGGCAGATGTTTTTGGATTGCCATGTGCGATGGATGTGACATGTATCCGGTCCTGTGTGCTTGTATAATATATACATACAATACAAAACAAACATGCATACATACACAGTTTATATATTACTTTTCCTTATGTATAAAAAGTATATATAGATATTATGTATATTAACTACAATGGTTCAGAAATCATTTATGGTGAGCTCATATCTGGCAGAGCAGTGGCAATATTTGCTGCTGCCTAAAGACAATAGATTTAGGTAAGGTGGTGTCTTTTTTTTGGTTTTGTTTTGCTGGAGTGTGGTTAGATTCCAGCAGTCACTTCCCTGTTCTCCTGTGTCGTCTGTATTAAGGCTGTAGATGGATTTTAGGGCATTGCTCTATTCCCTGTCTTTGTACCGACCCTGTCTGTAACAGCGTTCCCGTGGCAGTGCAGTGTCCAGACAAACAACCCCCCCCCCTGTCGAGCCCTTTCTCTCTCTGTCCCCGTGGAGAATTCAACATGTTTCTCAACCCTTCTCTGCCCTCGACTCCTCGAGAAGTCCCGGCCGGTGGTGTCTGGCTCACCGCGGACCGCCTCATGCGTTGTGACCACTGACTAGCGTTCGTTCCTCCTCCGCCTGCAGCACATAGAGCCACTCGGTACAGTCTGTCGAAGCGTCTTATTTACAGAGAATACTCACTACATTTTAAAGTTTAAAAAAAAAGAAAAAGAGAAGAAAAAGCAGAATGTGTATATACAGTATAAATGCTCCTCACCAAAATTCTGACTCGTATGACTTGTATGTTGTTTTTTATGTTGTTACGTTGATTATTTTTTCCATGTTGTGTTCAAGGTATGTATATATGCAGACCCATGTACTGTTTATGAGCAAAAACAAAGATGACAAAGGGTAGGGAAAGAAATGAAAAAGATAAAAAAAAAAAAAAACAGAATCAGGGCAGAACTGATGTTGTTTATGGATATTGTAGATGATGATGATGATGATCAGCTTTATCCAGCCATATGTTCAATCTTACCTGTACAGTACAGTAGATGACAGCTGTATTATTGTAACAAGAACTAGTCATGTATAGTGTAACTATAGTTTGGAGTGCCTTTGCTTTCATACACCTTCGCCTTGCCCCCCCCCCCAGCCCTCCTCACCCAGCCCCCCCGCCATCACCCCCCACCTCCCCCTCCTGATATTGTGACTCTCCCTTTGGTGCTGTTGAATGTCCTGCTATCCTGCAACACGCTCACACACACACACACACACACACACACACGTTCACACTCTTCCACTTGATCTTCAGCCCCCCCCCCCCCCCTCTCGCACCTCTTTCCCTTTCTCATTGCACACTTAATGTAATATACAGACATTGTTAATTGTAAGGATATTTTCCTTAACTGAAGATACAGTAGACAAGTGTTTATTTTAGATGTTTTATCTCGGACACACACACACACACACACATGCACACGCACAAACATGTATACCACAGTCCTGGCACGGACTCCGGGGCATGAAGTGGGTGTTGGTGGTGGTGGTGGGACGGCAGCAGGGGTTAAAAAGGCCTCATATGCTGTATATATACAATACAGTACGGTTTCTGTATTACTCACAGTGTTGGTTCTGTTACCAAAGCCAAACTAAGATGTAGTTGTGATGAGCCATCCTCAGAGGCAGTCGGTGTGTTCTGTCTCTCTTCTTCTCTCTCTGGATATTTTGTTGTTTCGCTGTCCTCCTGCTTGTTCTCCTCCCTGTCTGCATACTCGGGGGGGAATTCAGTAGCACCTAAGGGGTCGAGTCATGTAGCCTCTCTCCTGTCTCCTGCTTGCTGTAATTTAGCATTCATGAACGTGTTGCTACCACCAGACAGTCTGACCACCTCACCCTACCCCTAACTCCAGTTCAATAAAAACACCACAAAGGTTACCAAAAAAGAAGGCAAGCAAGTGTATACACTAGTGTGACATATTACACTAGTGTATGTACTAGTTTGGTGTGCTAACTGGGTTTAACTGGGGTTAAAGAAAAGAAAAATCATAGAAAATACTACAAAAAACATCCTGTATAACAGTACTACTACTTGAATGCCTCTGTTTGTGACTGAAATTTTTATTTCATTTGTTTTTGTTTGTTTGTTTTGTTCTGTGAAGGTATGCTAAATGTGCACCTCTGTAAATATTCCCTCTGCGTGCTCTGAGGAATAGTTCCCTGGTACTGTAATTTGCATTAAATAAAGAGTAGGATAGCCTGGAAATGATCAAGCACGGTGTCTGCTCCGTCTTCTTTCCGTCAGTGTGCTGCTGTCCCCTCACATCGCCTCTGCAAAAACGTTTTCGACTTTGGAAAGCAAAGCGGACGGCATCAGATTTTTGGAAAAAGTGAGATAAGTTGAATAAAGAAAAGTCCTGCTGCCTGTGCAACGTGAAAAAGATGATGGCTCCAGCATAAACACCACCCAATGTTCACACTTGATTGTGTTTGAGTGTGATTCTTCCAAATGTTTACATTAAATATATTTATATGTAACAAGAGTCTACAGTCAAGACTGCCGGTTTAAGTGAAATGCTTATGTTAGCATGCCGATGTTTAGCAGGTGTCTGTTTACCATGTTCACCAGCATCGTTTAGCATGTTAGCGTGCTAACATTTGCTAATTAGCACATGTTAGCGTGCTAACATTTGCTAATTAGCACATGTTAGCATGCTATCATTTGCTAATTAGCACTAAACACAAAGTACATGTGAGGCTGATGAGTATGTCAGTAGTTAAGGGATCTATCCAACAATTGTTGAGACATTTTGATCAAAACAACAAATGCCATCCTCATGGTGGCGCTAGAGCAAGTCAGTAGGATTCATTGTCTGAGGATCAGAAATGTTTGTACAAAATGTCACGACAATTCGTCCAATAGTTGAGGAGATATGTCTGTCTGGCGGGCTGACAGACTGGCACTGCCACTGCTATCAGGATACTTTCTCATTTCATACAAACAGGAAATGACAGCGCATGTGTGAGTACGAGTCGGCCCTTCCATGTTTGTTTACCGTTATTTTAATAAACAAAAGGATAATATACAAAAATTCAGGTAAACAGGTAAACGTAAAAATAAAAACCAGGAGTAAACATACACAAATGTAACCAGTTCTATGGGAAAATTTGTGTTTACTGTTTGTTTATTAAAACACACCGTCTGCAGAAGTGCAGACTTAATGAAAGTGTGCATAAAGGGTTAAAAACCCATAATCCACTCACCCTGCAACCAGTTAACAAAACAAACGCTGCCTTATGGGCTTCTTTGGCTTGCAGGTAGTGTGCACAGAGCAGATGATTTACATTTCAGCCGTGCTTGTGCAATCTATGCTTAAGACTGTTGCATGACAGAAATGCATTCTTCAGTACTGACACATTTGTGCAACAAACAGATGAAACTTTGCTTTAAATCACTGATCATTTTCAGCTGGTGTTCAGTTTGGGGTCCTGACAGAGGTGGACCCAGACAGCGTGAGCTGCTCACGTCCAGTCGGTGTCAGTATTTGAAGGGTTTTTTTGCTGACCATCTCCATTATGAGAGAAGAGATGACATTAGGCTGGATGTCCTGGATCTGCAGAACCTGCTTGCTGTACTCCTCGGTCATTGTTCTCATCTCAGTGAGACAGGCCATCACTTTGGGGTACAGCAAGCTGCAGGCACAGAGGAAACAAAGGAGGTTCGATCTTTCAATCTGTGAGAGGGGACACTTGATGGTTTATCTAATTAACATGTTCCTGGACCACCATTGCAACTGAGCAAAAAGTGGCAAAGTCCATAGCAGGAGCGGGTCCTGGTGGATGAGCGGGCCAACTTCAGTTCTTTCACCATGGAGACTGGGGGTCATGTCCTGTGTGGAACTTATTGTTGACATATTATTTTTAGATTTAGTTCAATTGTTTTTTTCTGTTCCTTTAGTTTCTCTTTTTTAATTTTCAGTTTTCTGTCACAGTTTGGTTACATTCATGCAACAAAACTACTTGTTAGGTTCAGGAAAAGATCATGGTTTTGGTTCAAATAGACCCTCTCATAATGTTAACCACCACATTAACTTCTCCCATGTGTGTATTTTTCTGGTCCAGGTGGCAAAGCTATGACATCAAAACAACGTGATTGGTCAGTTGCAGTGATGATCCTGTGACATAATAATGGTGCATTTCACTCACTGTTTTTCTGGTCCTGTTCTCTTGCAGTCAATCCAGGTTTTTAGCATCAGCGCCACGTTTTCATGAAGCTTGTCAACAGCTGCATGCTGCTGCACACCCGGACGATCTGATCGATCAAACAAAACGAATACCTACTGATCCAAAGCAAACTGGGAACTTCTGAAAATACATTTTACTAGTTGGCTGGATACAAATACACACTGTTTGTAGGGTTTAAATATTTACAGGGTTGATAAATGTTTGATTAGCGAGGAACTGATGAAGACCTGCTGCTACCTGGAGAGAACAGGGACAAGGCTTGCATGAGAACATACTCTTCCTCCTGCAGGCCCAGTCTGCGCAGTGTGTGGTGAAATTTGAGCAGAGGCTCCAGGAGGAGCGGCTGGAAACCTGCTACGAAACACAGGTGGACAGAAGATGATGATGATATACTGGAGCTGGTAAGACCAGGAAAACAATGATTGATGCAGCAGGACCACAGATATCATCCTTTTCATTCCACGTATTCTTCTTCCTTGTCAAAACACGGCGCCTATATTACCCACAATGCGACTCAAACAGTTGGTCAGAGATTCAGGTGTGTTATGCTCGCAGCAGACAAGTATAAAAGAATTTCTACAACTTTTTTTCACATATGTATGCAGTAGTAGTGCTCCCCAAGAGCTGAAAACATACTTTGATGTGTACAAATCCCTTGGGGGCAGGGGGCTACCCTGCAAGGCTTTTATTGTGAAATTGTGGAAATGTTTCATTGAGTTTCATCAACTTAAAAAACACCAAAGCATAATCAATTTGAATTAGCTGGTGAGTGAAAAAAAGCCTTCCTGGGATGACTTTGTTGTTGTTGAAAATACACATCATGCTACATTTTTACCATGACAGCCATAAAACGTCATTTTTAACAGTAAGGTTTTCTTTTTCCAGCTTTTTGTGCCAAAACCCTGTATATGTTTTAACAGTCTGCAGCCTCAGCAGGCTTTTCTTTGAATAGGAATTATGTTTAATCCTTTTCAAACTTTCATATACATTATTTTTTTAGTTTGTTGTCAGGTTATCCCATGGTTAGCTTATTTTGACCATTGAGTTCAGTGCTAATGCAGCATGACGAATAAACATTGTCGCCGTGGTTACACCTAGTTTAATATTCCTTGCTGAGTGAAGTGTCCTAATATGAATTTTTAACAGACACCAGCCGGCCAATCAGATAATACTCTGCGTGGCCTGAATTAGGTCACAGGCAGTCAGAGGCAGTGAGTACAAAGCTCAAAGCTGGAATGCCAGCTGCATGTCCCTTGATCTTTACAAAAGCAGCAGACGACACCAGTTTGACAACATTCTGGTGAACGTTCCTCCAGAAGCCACGTGACACCTCTGAGAACATGAGATAAGAAGCGCACACACATTTTCTAACATTGCTCGCAAATAAGAGCAGTTGTCTATAAACACATCCTGAACATGATATGTATGTTCATGGTAGTACTTTGAAACTTTGTACAAACGTTAAAGGTGCAAGGCTACTGGAAACCAACGTGAGTGAGATAAGAAACTAACTACTCCACATTTGCACCTTCATCGGGTTAAAAAACTTGTCAATCAGAGGTACCTGATGTGCCGTACATGTACCTGACTGCCTTTGCTTTCAACCGCAACCTAGATTTCTCACATACAGTACATACCTCTCTACTACTTGTATGTCAAATTAGTTTCTTGTAGTGAAAAACTCAGAGAATTATCACCAGACTCTGCAGCTTCCTGCACACTTATGGAGCATTTTAGCATCTAACAACTGTCCAACTGCACCGTTATGGTTCAGTCCTTCGGCTCTCATTTTTGTAGTTCCTAGCAAAAAAGCTCTGATAAACCCACTACACACCATCAAAATAGACAGACACTGTTTGCAACTAGCTAATGGAGCATTTGGCAGCAAAGGAGTCATATATTTGCCTTAAGAGTTGGTGGAGCCCAAAAACAGAGCTAAAAGGAGGGTCAATATTTAACTTAAACTTATTAGGTGGCCAAAAACACAACTTCAAGTGAATGTTGCTCAGTGTGTGCTACGTGTGTTAACGGGTAACTGTTTGCTAGTACGTTCACCATGTGAACAAACAATCCATGCAGGTGTCTATATGACTTGTAAGTCATTCACGCAAACACAATATACGTGATCTTCCCTGAAAGTTTAGTAGATATTTTTAAAAGAGTATTATGTAATGCAAATCTGTATCTGTGCAAATGTTAAATTTGTGATGTGTAAGTACTCATCTCTACATTTTCACACTGAAACAGGTCAAGCCTACCCCTGTGAAAATATACTAGCACGCTTTGGCCTTTGTTTGCATAAGTAGTCTCACCTCGTACAGCGTCATCTATGCAGTATGTAATATGGCCGCATTCCCACATGCATTTTCTTGTGTTGAACACCATGTTGAAGCGGATCTGCATAACTTCAAATGTGGCTCCCTTCAACAGAGCGATTTGGTCTCCCATAGTGAAAGACCTGTAAGGGACCGGTGTGACACATTGTTAACGGTGAACGAGTAAAAAACACCCACTGAGACATATTTGAATATGCGTTGGGGCACATATTTACCGGAAGCCCTGAAGACTTTTGGAGAAACTAATGATGTCCTGGATCATGAAAGTTATGAGGTCAGTCATGTGTGGGAGAGCGGAGTAAACGCTGCTTTGTCTGACCTGCCCGCCCTCTTGGCTCTCCTGTTTTTCAAAGGAGCCGCAGTGACTGCAGGGGGAGGACGAGGAGGAGGAAGAGGAGAGGGAGCAGGTGCACGAGGACTCGCTCGCAGACTGGTTGTGTTCACCCACAGGAAGAACGTTTCTGTCCATAGGCTGTTAAAAAAAAAAAAAAAAAAAAAAAAAAAAAACCAGTCAGATAAGTTAAAACAATGATGATGACAACATGCTTGTACTCATTCACACACCCTAAAACCACTGAAGCAGTAAAATGCTGAGTCAAATGTGCTGCGGTGGCCCCAGAGAAGCTCCTGAATGGCTTCCTCTTGTTGGGATGAGAGCTGCAGCGGTGCGTTGTGCACCTTCCTCTTCTTCTTGATGTGGAACCTCCTCTCCAGTACCTCCTTCTCAGACATGACCACTACAAAGACACAAAAATACCTGCAGGTAACCAGAAAAACACTGATTTAAAAACACCACTGAATTAATATTATATGACCGGAACTCCAGCAATTGCATGATGAGCTCCTCACATCACAAACTTCTCACTTTTATGAAAAAATATACATTATAAAATCCCAAATAAAGGTCTATGTTAGAATAATGAGGGACCATTCGTTGTGTCTGGATGCAACTCACTTTCTCTGCGCATGCCTATGGCCTGGCATTTACGGAAGCGGCACGCTTGACATGACCGTCGGTTGTTTTTGGTTATACTGCACTCATTCAGGAACAGACAGCGGAGCTGCGCTGACCTCTTTATGGCACGTCTAAATTCAATTTTAAAAATCCACTTAGTGACAGCAAACAAACATCAGTCTGAAGTTAGAAACCACATGCATGACAACACATATTGCATCAGAGTCTGACGTCATAGGTACCTACAGTGCAAGTCGATGACAAATTTGGTGGCAACACTAATGAGTATAAGTATTTAATAGTTTGGCAGGTGCATGCATGGCCCATAGTAATCCTATGTAAAGCAAACTGAGCAGACATGGGATGGTGCAACCTCCAGGATGCAGAGGACCATTTCTCTGTTCTTCTTGCTAATTTAATAACATTAAATAGAGCAAAATACTGCTAAATTTACAATGAGGTATTAAGTATTGAATTAGTCATTAATTAAGGCAATTACTCAATAAATAGATATTTAAAGCTGCAATAATAAATCACTGATTCAAATAAGTACAGTATAACACTGATGCTGATGTACTTCTTCTGAGGAGTTGGAGGAGACCTAAACAAGCTAAAGGCAAACTGAATATTTGGCAGAAGCACCACTCCAGTGCGTCTGCTGCATATAGAAGTTGGCAATTGTTTGCTAACACATTAGCTATGCTGTAACGGCTATCATCTGGCCACACAGTGGTGGCTGAACATCTCTCAGCTTGTGTTTGGATCAGTCCTCCAGTCCTCCATTCTAACATCTTCAAATGTTGTCATATCTGTCTCTGAGAATATGCATTTCTTGTTGCTTTCTCACAGAATTGAAATGTGTGCAGATTATAGGGGGAACAACTTTTGCTCCTGAACCAGACATCAGAGAAGGACAACAGTCCGCTCATGCAGGGTTGATGTGTAATCGTGGCGGTTTGGTTCGTGACTGATCACACAGGAAGAGACGGAGGACATGTGAGGACATCCCAGCAGGGAAAGAGGACAGCTTACTTTAAAAATTAATCATCAAGTCAATTATTGAAATCTGTTGATTAATTTTCTGTTGATTGTCTTTACTGTACAAAAGCATCACAACTTACATTTTAAGCATTTGACTGTTACTAACAGGGTACAAATTAGTAATATCTTCTACTAGGTCACTGTGTGAAAGTCTATGTGGGCAAAGATGCATTCACTCATGACTGAAATAAGACCACAGAAAGCATCACACATGAGTTCACCTTCCCCAGAACCTTTTTTCTTTCACTTCAGCTTTGATTGGTCCAATTTCATTGCTGGTTCCACAGCCTATCAGTGAGGGACAGACACAGCAACAGGCAGAGTCATGTTGAACCTAAACCGAACACGTTAGCATGTGAATAATCACTCCTCCACCTTCCAGCTCTTTTTTTCTGATTTTGCATGGCGTCAGTACTCTGTGCATTGTCCACATGCAGCTTCAAAGCTAACAGCATCTGATTGCTTTGAGCTTCATAATCAAAATAATTTATTTCTTCTTTTTGAGCTGCATGAACTCAGTTTAACTGATTAATTCAATTACTCTTAATGTGCTTCAGCCACTGAGAAAACTGCAACTCAGCCTTGATAATGAGCGCAGGTGAGTTTATAGAGAAGAGAGAGAAGTAGTTTGTTGCCTCTCTCTTATGGACAGATGTTCACTTTGGTTGTTAGAGTTAATGTCACCACCAGGAAGCAGGAGCACAGACTGGGGCATCAACAACCGGACGAGGGAAATGCTGCAGACTGAAACAGCCTCACCTGAAGAAGCTCTTGCAGCCTTCGCAGGTCAAAGCATTGAAGTGGTAACCTTTGGCCAGATCTCCGCACACACCGCAGGCTCTGGGCTCGTCTTCTGTCACCTTTCCTTCCTCGTCCTCATCCTCTTCGTGTGGCTGTGTGAGCGCCTCCCTGATGGTCTGCGCTCCAGCGGCCTTGTCGCTCATTCTCACCTGAGGGATGATTCGATGATCCCGACATCACCAACGTCGTACTGATTTAATTCAAGTTTTGTTTTTGTTTTTTTGACCACATCACAACTGATTCACAGCAGACATGTGATCTACAATACTGAGCTGTGGGGCTCTTGCTTAGTACAGGGAGGGGTGCACCCTTCCAGGGGCTCACTTATTTTTTTTGCCTGATGCTATCACTCTGTTGTCCTTGTTATTGCCAGGCTTTTATCCAACACTGAAACCAGGTGTAGATACATGACATAAATGGGTTTATACAGGTTTCCTTTCATCATTTAGCATTATTATAATATTGTTTCAAATTTTCAAGCTAGTAAAGCTTGTTGAATGCATCTCAACAGACCTCAAATCATGAATCTTCTACACTGCACGACATTGTTAAACCACAGTCATCATGTGTTTCATGTGCTGTATTAACCCAGTGTGGCGTTGAGTATATTTAAACCAAGCACAAGTACCACCAGTAGCACCTTGCTTTCGCTTGGACAGCCATGTGACGACTGGAGAAACAGGTCGACTGACAATAAATCGCTTGAAAAAAGCAATGTTTCGCACCTCCTCTCCTCTCGCCTTGGACTCGGCAGGCAGCAGTCACTTTGTGACACACCAGGTTGACATAATTCAAAGTTCAAAACATGTATGAGACTCTCTGCCAACATTAAGATAATCTGAAAAAACCTACTTTACCAACCTCTTGTTCACCTGGTTAAAGGTCGAGTTGAAATCAATCAGAGATCATCCAGCTCGCTCTCCAGATTCCAGATGTCCGCACAGCTGTCTGCAGCGCGCAAGGCTCGGCCTCGCAGCGGTGTCCTCGGTGGATTTTAGATTCACTGAACACTCGACAGGTGAGAACCAGTACTGCAGTCGCTCCTCCTGCAGGTCGTGCTGTTCGATGTTTGACACCGGGCTCCTTGCCGCAGGTAGACCTGCATGGCTGTGGCCCGCGGGACGGGCTCGTCGCCAACAGGTGTGTCGAGTAAAAGTAAAAAAAAAAAAAAAAAAAAAAAAAAGTGAGACTGATAAACAGCTGCTGCATCCACCGCCGCTGGGTGCACATAGCTTCCTGTAAAATCTCTGGTGTCCTGTAGTAATTTGGTGCATTTGTGTGCCAGTTGATCTGATCAGTAGGAAGTTCGCTGCGGTCAAGCGAAGCGTCGTCTGTAACAACCAGCGCGTCTGTTCATACCTGAGGTACAGGTGCTGGAAGTGGCCAAAAAGGATGTAGAGCGAGTAGTAGACTGAAGCTGCAATGAGCTCTCACATTTCAAACACATGATGAAACGATATTTTACACATCAAGTACGTCTTCTTCAAATGTAAATTCAAATATTAACTAAAAACACACAAATATGAGGGAATCTCTACTGTACATAGCCTTCACATTGTAATTCACACAAACATGTAAACACTGTTTGCGAGGTTTGCTGAAATTTTCAGTGAAATCTTGTTCAGAAAGACTCTGACTGTGACCATCTGAAATTTGCACTAATTTCACTGTAGGTTTTTGTCAAAATGTGGCATAATGCATATAACATCCCTAAATATCTGACTTCCAAGACTTTTTCTTAAGAAGTCTGCAGAAAATCCCAATGAATCTTGTTCAGAATGACTCTATGACCATGTCAAATCTGAAGTCATTCCACTGTACAGTATTGAAGTTAATTAAAGAGAAACTCGCTTCCAAAGTCAAAAAAATACCTGGGACACATTTCCTCATGCTTGAACTCTCATGAAAACATACAGAGGTTTTATGAAGTTAAATATTCTTCACAATTCAATGGAGTTCAATTGTTTTAGACCTGCAAAACATCATTACACTTGACAAAAGTGATACTGGGTTTAACGTTTTAAAAAATGTGAACTGCACCACTTAAAATAAGAGAGACTTCTCTCTCACAATGAATAACCCTAAAACTGAATCCTCCATACCCCCACTTAGCAGCCCAGCTGGTATGTACTCTTTAATGAACCCATAACCCCACAATGATGATTATGAAACTTATACTGCATCTCAGTACATTTTTCATAGTTTTAGTCCTCTGCTCAATTTGAATGGGGGGCTGCTCTGCTTCCTTCTGTTCCTGCTCCACTTGACTCATCTCCTTGAGTCTCAGTTGGAGGCTTTAGGGTACTAGGAAGGACCCCAGAATGCTCTGCAGTCCCCTGAATTATACTCTGAGCTGCCTGCAAGTGTCTCTGCTGCCTCTGGTGCACTGGGAGAGAGAGAAAGCTCAAGGTTAGACGGGTGAGCAAAGCATCTGCCTTTAACATCATCATTCAATTGTTATATTTTATTTGGTTTTGTTTAGAAAGGGCATTTATCTCTACTTTTAAAATGTGTGGTGCCTTTCATATGTTTTTAATTGTTGCTATGATTAACAAGAATGCTGTCAACTGATCATTTTTAGTAATTCTGACATTACATTCTATGGTAATAATGCGTGAATATTAGTGTAAACAGAAAAATATCCCAAACCTCTTTGTCTGACCCTGATCTTCTCGACCTCTGGTATGAGGAAACTGTACACCAACTCTGACACAATCTCCTCCGACTGAAGATTGTTCCGGCTACTCACACAAACATAGAAATGACTTTTGTTTATTATGCTTGGGTTTGAATCTCTGTATATAAAGCGTCCGCAGATATGCTGAGGTATCCATTACCTTTCCTCCATGGCATAAGCAATGTCGTTGACCTCCTTTGCCCTCCTGCGGACCTCCTCTCTGGCCTGCTGGTCAGCTGTTTGCTCCCAGGTCCCAAGGATAATGTCCTCCAAATACAAATCTACAGTTTCCTGGTGAACCTGCACTACCTGTGACACAGTGTTAAGGACACAAACAGACACACTCTTATTCTTACACATAACTCCTTTGCACATTTATAGCTGAAAATGTACACATGTACGTACTTTTCTGAAGATCTCATCTTCCTCTCTGCGTCTGCGCTCCTCCACCTGTCTCCTTCCACTCTCCTCAGCCTCTCGTAGGCGACGGTCTCTCTCCGCCAGTAGTGTAAAGGCATGGATCCTGCGCTCTTCCTGAAGATGAATCAGCTCTTTGGACAAGGTATCAAACAGCTGTTCAAGTTCTACGCCTACCACTTTGGCCTGAGACGCTTCCTCTTGAGAGGTCTGGGTGGAGAGAAACAAGGTGTAATGAGACTGTTTCGAGTTGGTACAATTTTGTAAATAAAGATGTCTTTGGGTTTGACCTCGTGTCTATGGTTGTCTCTCTGTTTTTTCAGGGACATTATAAGCTCTTTCTCAGCGTTCTGTAGCTCCTGCTCCTCCCTCTGCAGGGCGTGTACAGTCCTCAGTTCCTGGATGAGCTCCAGACGATTCTCCTTGCCCTTAAACATCTGTGCATGAAATAGAAGTGCCCTTAAAACTTGAACCACATGCACCATTTCTGTGCAAACTCAGACATAAAAAAGTCACAGACATGCAGGTGAACACACACATGCAAACACACACACGCATGTAGAAATGTTCAGACCTCATATTGGACACTTCTTCCTCGCAGTAGTTTCTGCAAGTAGATGACTGCAAGCTCTGTCTCCTCATCCCCCTATTAAGTGACATATACATTAAAAAACAGCATCTAAGATGAACAAGGTCGGTGTCTATTAGAGTCAGAGACATTAACTGACCTCTGGTGGCTCCTCCACTCTGGGAGTGACAGGACGAGGAACAGCCTTCTCCTTCTTGACAAGAAAACGCAAAGGCTTCTCTGTCACTTGCTCATTCTCCTCCTTCCTCAGGGCCTGTCGAGCCACAATTGGTAATCCATGTGTATGTAGAACTTAAGTGATATGCTTAATGAACATATTTCTCTCTGCCTTACCTTGTATTTCTCCATCAGTTTTACCGCACTGCTCACAGGGGGTTTGATCACATCCTTGATAATGCTGACTTTGGGCCCTTCCACTTGTGGCTTGAGGACTGAGGCAGAGATTCCTGCCTCTAGCTTTATCAAGCCTACAACAGACAAAAAGTTAAATGTTACCTCAACAATAAAGGGATGTTCTTGTCTCTGAGGTGTTATTATTGAAATACACGCTACATTATGTTGATCCAAAAGCATTTAGATTCATACCTTCATATGTGTCTAAGTAGTGGCTTTTTAACTCATTGTTATGGGTGTTCCTGTTGGTGAATGTGCTCCTGCGGGTCCCAGGGGGACATGTCTTAGAACCTGTATAGTCTCTGACAACGGTAGGTCGCTCTAGCATCCCATCCAAATTTCTCCTCTTAGCTTCCAGTTTTCTCAGCGCTTTAGACAAAAAAACAATGAAGAAGAAGAGAAAGAATGGAAGGAGTGAAACAAAGCCTTAATACATTTATGATCCAAATATTATGTCCACTCAAGATGGTGGCTCGTGCAGACGCAGCGGCTCGTAGCTCCCGTGTTTACGTTTTTGGACTGTGAGAACTATGAGCCACTGCACACTGCACTTTTACACCTTCACCTCCACCTCCACCTGCACCTTCTGTGTACTTAACATTTAAGTATACACATTTAAGTGTAAATTATATACATTTAAGTATATTGGTACATTTCATTGGTATATTTTATTGTTTACTGTTTATATACATTTTAGTATATTTCAGCTGCTGTCGGTTCATTTCACTGGTATATTTTATTCTGTTGGTACATGTCACTGGTATATTTTATGTTTATTGTTTAGTATATTTCTATTGTCTTAGTATATTTTCATTTCTGGTATATTTTTAATTGCATGTTGGTTTATTTTATTCTAGTATCTTAATTTTATTTTAGAATCTTTCTTTCTTATTATCTTGTTTCTAACATGGGGGTTGCAATGCAAATTTCATTGACATGTCATGCTCAATGACAATAAATAAATCTTGAATCTTGAATTATGCAGAGGCAGCAGTTGTCTTACACCTGATGTAGTCACTGTGAATCTTGTGTAGCTTGGTGTCCTTGTCGTTTTGGTGCTTGGAATATATCTGGTTCAGTCTCTCACTCGTGACTTCTTTCTGGGCTTCATCTCTCCGCCTCAAGAGGTCCTTCAGCACAGCAAGACGAGCCTCTTGCAACCTGGCCACCACCCACAGAAACAGTAGGGTAGGTTTTTTTATGGTAAATAAATATATATATTTATATATATATAATCTTCGTTTGACATATATTAGCCCTAAGTAGTATATGGTTGTTGCATTTTGACAGAACAGAAACTTTACAATAGACAATTTTTATTTGAACCCATGTGTCAGCATGTATTCACTGCTTAATGTGCTTAATCTCATTTCCACCGGGGGGCAGTGGAAACATGCTATGACCACAATAACAGTGAGTGCGCATTTAACTAAACTGATGGGAGCAGTGAGAGTGAACTAAAACAGTAATGTTGCACCCGGAAAACCAAACAGTGAACTGAAAGATGCTCAATAGCTTTGTAGAGCTGAGGGGAACTGCAGTGTCAGATGATAATTCTCTCTCACATTTACAGATAGTACTTTGATCCATTGTAAAAAATAAACAATATTTATTAAAGTTACTTTAAAGCTAGTTTGTGTACAATTCGAAGATTGACAATTTTGGTGTCCCCCAGCAGTAGTATGAAAAAAGACAGCAATCCACTTGGTTAATTAAAAGCAGCAGAGGTGCAGCACTACTTACTTTTGGATTTCTCCCTCTCTGAAAGCCCACTCTTTGGCCTCCATCTCTTCCATCATTCGTCTCCTCTTGTCCAGCTGACTAAGGTCATCCAGTGGAGGAAGGGTGGCCTCCCAAGCTCGTTTGGCACGTTCCCGCTGTATCATTTCCACTTCTGCCAGGCCTGCTGGCAGGCCACGACCTGAGGGGAATTGTTATCAAAGAGGGCTTAAATGTAAGGTGGTGAGACACATTAGTGAGGTTATGAAAGACAAAGAATATTCAGCTGAGAACACCAGTAGAAAGGCTAGAGATGTATGGTTTTAACAGGACAGTTAAACTTTGATCTCTTTAACTGGTGAAGGTCTGAACAGTGATCATGTACCCCAAGTCAAAGCTGCCAGTTGCAGGAGCTCTGAGGGAGTTGTCCCAGGTTGTACCACATACTCAGGGCTGTAAGGGTCTGTCTGTGTTTCACTTTCCCTGTAGTCTGTCTGGACCCCCACAGTGACGTGGGTTGGCTGTTGCTCAGCATTGTTTCCACCACTGGATGTAAAATCTTCTCTGAGGAGACATAAAGATAGGATGTACCCTCAACCAGCAAAAAATACACAACAGAAATGGGTGGCAAATAAAGACCTGTTAGGAACCTGTTGAACTTACTTTGGCAAGGCAAAAATCACAACCGGGGGAACCTGCTGTGCAAAGGGAATGAGAGGACTAAAGGAAACAGAATGAAACACCATGTCAGAGACTATGTCAATATTTAGTGTAGAAGCTGGGGTAGTAAGGCAGTTATCTTTCATAAACTGTCAAAGTATCAGGTGGAGGTGAGTGCTGCACAGTGATATTAGTAGGATTGTATACCACCATATTTAAAGCTTCAGAGTGTATGCTTGCTAATCAAACCGTTTAAAGTATTTCCAACGATCAGCTCCGGTCACATGGCACTTGTCCCTTTTCGACCATGACTGAGCATTTGGAATAACCCTGCCAAGAATATAACCAAGAATCACAACCACAAACTGATATATATATATATATATATATATATATATATATATATATATATATATATATATATATATATATATATATATATATATATATATATATATATATAAAGGACCATAGTTTATACTTGCAATGAGTAACAGAGTTAAGCTTTAATTAATACAGCTCAGTAACTGCTGCTGCTCATTAAAATGGTGTCTGTTACCCAGCCAGTTGCTGTAGCGCTTCTTTGCGCTGTTCCGTTTGTCCTCGCCAGCGATGATCAATAAAGGCTGGTACTGGGTCTGCAGGGTCCAGTTGAAGAGTATACTGTGGGTAGTGGTACAGGGTACTGAACATGGACCCAAACACTGGCACTCTCCTCTGATGATGGCAGAGGGAAATGACGTCAGGGAGTGCATTTCACATTCAGTTAGTTTCTTTGTTCTATGTGTAAACAGTAGCAGTCATGGGTCATAGTTCCACCATAGGCAACTACAGGGAGCAACTTGTGCCAAGTGGAGGAGAGGTAAACAGATAAACAGGTAAATTATGACTTGAGCCAAAGAAAATATGTTAATTTAACTTAAAGTTATGCAGACTTAGAGCTTGCTATACATGCCACCATCTAATAAATGTATTTGTCACCTTAAAAATGGGTCAAACACCAGAAGACCTTGCCATTTTTAACATGTGTGTGCATTCTTGGGAGCCATAAGCAACAAAACCATAACAAATTAAAACCTGTGGTCTTAACATTACAGTTTAACCCAACATAAAACGTCTTGTGTTTAAGAGTGACAAAATGACTGTTGCCTTGACATAAGTTAATACTTTTACTAAGTTAGGTATGGTTTATACAGGTAGTGTATTTCTTAATTAAAGAGATACAACACTTTGCTGGGGCGGGACCTAATTATTGATTAGCTAACGTTATCTGATGATATAACCTCTTTAATGTTAGCAACACAAACAACAATTTGCTGTCAGACAAATATGGACACAACTTACTACTCGGTCCTTGGACACATAGGCCTTGAGGCTGGACCTGGCATGGTCTACCTCCGATGACACAGTGTAAACTGGATCTGTAGCAAAACAACCAAGTGAGCTAGCAAGTTTTCAAATGGTAACGCTAGCTCGCGGCAGCTAGCGTTTCATTTAGTTTACTTACCATACAAGTAGTCATAAACCCGTTCCCGCCTAACAGCTTTATCAGCACCGTTTTTCTTAGGAATAGTACGAGTGACAGATATGCTCATTTTGCTTATTTTCAATGAAATTGAAATTGAATTATCTCGCAGACAGCGGTATCAATGACCTGATGCATTTAACAATGTAACCATGGAGACGGTAAACGGAACGTTTGAAAGTGGGAGGGACTATTTCAGGCGTCCACTCCTGTCACTTCCTGTAGAGCGGGCGAATGACAGTCGGAGCATCTTAGGCTGTATGGACATGAAATTCTACACAAAATGGGCAGCTGCGTTAGAAAATATGTGGTACAAAGTCAAAAGGACACGCCTGTCTATCGAGCAGTGCAAGTGGAGAAGTCAGTTACTGCTCCCAAAGATCATTTCGGTAACAATCATCCAATCTCTGAGTTTACAATTCAGTCGCGCGCACCGCTAAACACAAGCAGAAGATAAAATTGTTTCATAGAAACTTCATCATCGCATTCATCAGCTGATACAAAGCACTCATCTTCCGGCTCCGCAAATGTAAACATTCCGTAGCAACAAGACGCTTTCTTCTTTTACTCTTGTCTTTTCTTTTTTTGCGACAGCATTCATTCGTGTCACCAACTGACTTCCTGACTTATTCCCCATAGCAACTGTTGCTGAGGCTCATGGGTATTGTAGTATTAAAAGCCATTCCCCGTATCAAACTGGCGGGGAAAAAAAAAACACTGTTTCTCAAAAACAAAGAGGAAAATATTTAAGCTAATCACTATAAACATATAACAGCGTTATAATACGCACGAGACTGCCGTGTTTTATGGTGGTTGGGAGAAGAAAAAACACAAATGACACTTTACAGTCGGGTAAATACACTTCCGGAACCAGCGGTTCTTCCCACGGATGGTTCCTTCCCCTTTCCCCCTCCCCCTTGCCTTACTTTTTAGAGCCCCAGCTCAATAAAACGCATGTCCATGTAAAAGTCTCAACATTTTATTTTAGTACAGTACTCCAGCCTTCATGAACTACATACAACTACATGCAAATTCTGAAATGTGTAGGTTAGCATGTGTTTTATGTGTTTCTCCGTTTAACTAAACAGAAATCATGCTTTTACTGAAGGACTAATCAGGTGCTCGTTTGAATTGCAAAATAATCACATGGGTACCACTGTGTACAAATGTCACTTTTTGAACCCATGTCATGCATTGTTACACTTTTTTCTTTACCCCTCAGAACACATTTTTGGGTAGCCAAAAGGCTGATTTTGACATCAACAGGAAGCTATTGTTATCAAAAGGAAACAGTGCACACACACACACACACACACACACACACACACACACACACACACACACACACACACACACACACAATGTGTCACAGACTATTTCCCTCCTCCTTAAAATCCCCAACCTATCAGCTTTTATATTTTTTTTTCTTTAGACTTATTTTGGATTTGAGGAACACAGCTGAGCAACATTACTTCACAGCTGGAAGGTTTTGCAATTGCAAGTGGAAAAGCTAGTTCCTTTCTGCTAAGTGTGCCAACTCATAGTCACCTGAACTTCTGCTGCTATATGTTGAATAAACTTTGTCTAATATTAGAGCTCAGAAAAAGAAGAACGGCCTTGTGCCTGCAACCTAGATTACTGCAAATATTACTTCCTCACATTAGTGCCAGTGCTGTTTTTGAAATCCTAAAACGAGGACAGTGTTCAGCGGTACAGATCTTATGTACCTATCACAAGTTGTACATCTGCACTGAGTGTTCGTTTTCACAGTTTTTCTGTGACGTACATAAGCAGACTGAGAATGCACTCAAGAAAAGAAAAGGCTGACTTTTTTTTTTTCACCCGCCCTCTCTGATCTTATATGGGACAGTAAATAATGAGATGTCTCATTGCAAGATGTGCTTGTCAACCACAAACTCTGCATAGAGCTTGCAGGTCATAACCACACCACCAAAATGTTTTGTCATCAATTAATCTCAGACCTGCAAACTGGGGCTTGAGTCAGTAATAACGTCTGCGCCCACGCTACCACTTCATAAACGGTGCATGTAGCAGCGCTGCATTGTATTACTTGAGATGTTCTGATACCGGCGTATATGAGATCACAATCAGCCACTTAGTGGGCCAAATTATGCCCACTCAGCAAGAAAGATGTCTTCTGAAATCTATACCTTAGTGACCCGTCTATTATCTAGAACCTAGCCCAAACTAATGCAGTCTATTACAACAACTTGCAATAAATCCCGCCACCATAATGTTTGTCTTTTGATAAAAACATTTTAGAGAGGTGGTGATTCAAATGTTAGGTAAGTTTGGAGGCTGTGTTGGTGATGGTGTCACATAGTAGGCAGTATTTTTGATATGTTGTACACAACATTTATATCAATGAGGATACACTAAATATCTGTCCAGTTTCACCACAGACCTGAACTTTGTAACCTTAGAGGTGGTAAGATTTATTGAGGCCTGTTGTATTGCACTGCACTTGTTTTAGCTAGGGATACCCCAGGTAGCAAGGCATTCATATAGAGAAAGGCCATCTGACAGCCGAAGCCATGCTGGATTTTATGAATGATATTATACAGAGACATATTGTGAATGTTTCTAATGTGTGTGCTTTATGCTGCCCAGCTTGGAGTGTTCATACATACTGTCTTGAAAGAGAGCGATCACGTGACTAGCAAGAAAGGAAACGGTTGTTTTGACTTATCAGACGTCATCCTGTGTGGCAGAAAAAGGCAGATGTTTGGCTGGAAAGCGGTTTGGAGAGGGGGAAGAGAAAGAAGAAGGGAGGGATTTGTTAGTCACATGCCCTCTATTTCTTTACCATGAGGGGTGTCAAGGATCTTCAGTTTGTCTGGATGTGGCGGAGAAGCTGCTTTACTCGAACCCTGAGCTTATTGGGCACAGATAGAGAAAGTGAACTTGGGGAACTATAAATGCCATGATAGCTCAGGTGAAACCACTCAGTCAGTTCGATGTTGCTGTAGGCAGTGTTCAGGACTGAGGGTTTAGTTGAGTGTAGACTTGATGTTTTTCTTGCTGGTGTGAGGGCACTGTGGTAGCCAGCTTACAGAGGAACCTGACGACAACTGGAAATGAGAGACATGATGTGGATTTATGGCGTGTTTATGGTCTTGTTGTCTGAAGCATGGAGCCAGGATCCAGGTATGAACTTTAACACATTTTACTCACATGTGGTTTTAGTACTGAATGATTTTTGCCACGGTAAGATACAGCTTGTAGATAAAAACATGTTTTTTTTAAGAGGTGCACAAAACCTCCACAAAAATGACTTCGTAAGGAGTTACATGCTCATAGATACTAAGCAACACTGTGTTACTACAACTATAAATTAATAGTTGTTTTTATACGTATACTTTTATACTAAAAATGTCATTTGTGGTACTTCATGCTAAATAAGTTGAGTGAATGTATTGCCTTTGGTGTGCAATGTAATTGAAATGTCTTGCAGCCACAGTAATATTTCATCACTGCCTAACCTGTGACTGTGGGACGCTGGTGAACTGTAAATCTAACTGGTTAGCCAGTCTGAGATTGTCGAGGTGTGACTCATTGTAGACAGTCAGCGGAAGAACATACACGGAGGTGGGGTAATGCAGAAACTGACATGGGAGGAAAATGTTCCATAGCTGATGTATGAAAAGGTTATATTTTCTGAGAGAACAACGCTGCCGCTTGCCTCTGCAGTGGAAATCATGATTTCAGATCAGGGTTGCGCTATGATGCAGGTTTTCTGTGCTGTAGGGTCTTGAAAGGTGAGAGAAAGACAGACACGACTGTGGTTTTGTCACCCCACCTCATGCGTGGTGTGGTCTTACATCTGTCTGAGCTAAACAAGCCTCAAACCCTGATAACACTCCGCAGTAAACATCGGCCCGGTGAACTGAGAATTTTCCAATGAATTAATTTGAAACAGCAGTGCTATGTCACAAGTTTCTTCTAAGTAGCGGACAAGTAAATGGGGGCGATTTTGACAGTAGCATTTGCCTGTTTTATACGTTAACATTATACTGTAAGTGATTTGCTACCTCCAGCTAATTTGACAACAGATAGTGGAGTTTCAAAGTCAAAGTCAAAGTCAAAGTCAGCTTTATTGTCAATTCTGCCGTATGTACAAGACAAACAGAGAATCAAAATTGCGTTACTCTCAACCTCTGAGACAAGACACATACTAAGAAGAAATAAATAAAAACTGTAGAATCTAAACAATGACACATTAAGAGAATGTAGTAGTGCAAATGTATATGGTAGTGCAAAAAGAAAGAAGTTAGCTTAACGACTGGTGGTGATTCTGTCACATCTGTCCATGATTGACCTGCTGCAGCTGGTCATGTCCTCATATCCTTGCTTCACTTTAACTAACTAACTAAACTAACTGATGAATAAACCACACTGATTGTTGCTCTGCTGATTAAACCACTAACTGCTCACATCTCTCTCAGGAACTAATCAAAGCACCACTGTGAACTCCAACACTTCTCCTCGGCCTCTGCGAGATTATGGTAAACAAATCTCCTTCTTCTTCTCTTTTGGAAAAATTGAGATAAAATAGTATTAAGTAAGACAAGTGAGGGCGCAGGAAGTTGAACATGACAATGCTGTGCACATTTCTATCCCTCCTTTCCTTATAAATCCATATTCAAAGCATATTTTATTTGAAATGAATTGAAAGAATAAAATAAATGTTTTGAAACTTGTTTCTGAAAAAAAGAAAGAGTTTAGTCATTAGTTTTAGTCTATTTTAAAATGCAGTTATGAAATATTATATGAAATATATAAATATTGAAATTTTAAGGGTCTATGCCGAATGTTTTCCCATTTTAAAATAACACTGCAAAGCTTTTTTCATTCAGCAGCTCTGATACATCTTTTGATTTTGTTAGCCTTGCATCTTTGTTCTTAGTTAACTTTTATTTTGAAAGATCACAATTTATATGGTTTCAGTTTATTTCAAATAAAATTTAATCATTATTGCTTTAGACGGATGTCTGACAGATCAAATGTTTAATCTAGAATAAGTGCAGAGGATGTTTCCTCATAGATCTGACATATATATGGGATATTGTTGTTGTTAGTAATGAACATAAAAGAGCTGCATCAGTTGTCTTAGAACAGTTTTATGCTGTGTCATGCTTCATGCTTTAAGACTGTGTTACGTGTTGTTCATGTGTTTCAATGTTTTTTTTGTCCCTGTCCCATGCAGATGCACATGTGTGCTGTCTGTATGGTTTTTTACCTAAACCCAAAACTTTTAATTAGCAAAATCATAGCACCACCATGTAGAAATAATGCAGCTCTCCCTTTCTTTTTTCCAGTTGTCAGACATTCAGCTTTCAACTTGGGGAGTGATGCTGACCTGATCTGCAGCGATAAAACGTGGAATGAGACGATATTTGTTATCTGGAATATAAAATTGAAGAGCAAAGATTGTAAGATATCGTTTAGCAACGATGGTCAGAGTGTAGACTTCTGCAACGATGACAAGTCGCTCCTGAACAATTCCAGGGCTCAGTCGTACCTGCACATCCCGAACTTCTCACATGGTGACGTGGGGATATACAAGTGTGAGTCGGTTTACAAAGGAGGAATCGAAAATTATGAGATCAACGTGGATATCACAGGTAGGACTTTCCTTCTCGCTGGCATAAATGATTTCAAAAACCATGTAGTCCATAAGATTAACTTGATTCTAAATTCTGCTTACCTCTAGTGACATCTGTTATTGCAGATTTTATTTACCGTTGGTTTCCCCTGTGGGAAAAAGACATCCTTGTCTGGGCTGGATAGGTCCAGTTCCTCTTTCACTTCAACTAAAAAACACATGAATAATTACCAGCAGTCAATACCATATAGGTGTATGTATATAGTATAGGTGATCTGGTAGGTTCTGGGAAGAAAAATCACACTCATTTACACTGACTCCAACTCCTCCTAATGTGGCGCTCGAACCACAGTCCCATAACTATTCCTCTGTGGCCTGGCCTACATGCATGGTCTATCTATCTATCTATCTATCTATCTATCTATCTATCTATCTATCTATCTATCTATCTATCTATCTATCTATCTATCTATCTATCTATCTATCTATCTATCTATCTATCTATCTATCTATCTATCTATCTATCTATCTATCTGTGATTGAGTGATAACCAATTAATATTTAATGATTACTACAGAATAGATACAGATGAAACACTGACACAATGTTCTTTTACTCTGGGTAATGCAGTTTTCATCTGGAGCTATTTTACCCTCAATGTAATAAATAGTGACATTATTACAAAGTAAAACTACTGTATCTGTATTGTTCGGTACTATGAGGCAAGAGCAAACGATTTTTTGTGGTTTGGTTTTACTTTTTAAGAATTAAGTATTTAGCAAGTCTCCTGTTTTGTCTTCCCTGGCTCAGTTCCTCCCAGCACATCTTCCTGGTTAGAGCGTCGTGGCGACAAGATGGAGGCAGTGTGCAAAGCTGAAAGAGGAAAACCTGCCGCCAACATCAGCTGGAGTTATATGGGAAACCAACCGTCTGTGAAAATGTATTTTCAACCACATGGATTTGTTACTGTGGAAAGTCGTCTGGAGCTCCCTGAAGGGATGGATACACAAAACCTGAGCTGCGCTGTCAGCCACCCGTCCTGGGATGAGAAAAAGGTTTTGGAGCCAAAACCTGAAAAAGGTCAGGCTTCTGCAGGATGGATAGCATCCTTTTATGTATTTTCAGTGTTTGGTGTTTTATTTTACTGTTGTAATTCTTACTTTGTAAGCAGATGTATTGATGTCCAGCACTTTACTAACAAACCCTCAATCTTGTCTCTCTCACTGCAGGTTTTCTTCTGTGGTTGTACATCCCTGTTGTCATGGTAATTGTTGTGTTTTTGGCAGGATTTGTATTTCTTGCACAAAAGAAACTAATGACATTGAGGTAAGAATTTTCATTTGATGAAAAATTTATTCCAAAATGACAACTTGCCATCTTTTGTGTTGAGTCACTGAGCGGCTTTGTGTATCCACCTTTTGTCAGGCGATACCAGCACTCTGCCACCTCGCCATCTAAATCTGCACCGGTAAATAATCCATCTGTAACTCTGCAGCTCGTGCTTCTGTGTGTTTTATTGTGCATTGTTGAGTTCTGTTTGCGACACCTCTCTGTTTTGTTTTTCAGAGGGAGGATGTGGAGGAAGTGGAGCCCTACGCCAGCTATGTTCAACGTGTGAACTCCATCTATAACTCATCTGTAGATCTGTTCACTTAAAATGTGCATGCATCACACACTTTTTGTGAGAACGTGAAAGCTATGAAACTGAGAACTGGTGAAGTAGTAAAGAGAGATGAGAGTGAAAGACTTCCGATAAGAGAGGGAAGCCTCTCAGTCGAATCCTGCTCTAAACTTTTGACTGATGGAACAGGGGATGTACCTAATGTCATGCACTGGCTCCTATGCACCACACATGCAACCCACTACTCTCTTTGTGTGTGTGAGTCTGATGCAGAAGATTATTAATAACTACAAGTGCAATGAGCTGCTGAAATGGAAAGAATGCCTTCTTCAGCCGGGTGCAGCACACCAAGACTACAGAACTAAAGACTTTGATGTTGGTGTGAAAAACATGGGCTGCAATTATATAATGATGGTGGTTTTTATTATTATTCCTATACATATTTATAGATTAACTGTAAGAGGTGCTCACCTCAAAGAGATAACACAGGTGTAAATCAGGGACAAAATTGCTTCAAGATAATAATTCTTTGTGCAAGCGTGTGATTGTGTGTATTAAAAATACATCTGAACACATGGATCTCATTATACCTAAATTAAAAGGAACAGTAAAAACGGTGCACAAGAACAAGAATGAATTTGAATTTTCCACTGCTGAGTATGAATCAGTAGTTTGACACCAAGGGTGAAAAGGATTTTTTCACTGCGCATCGTTCTCTTAATATACAAATAGATGAAGTGTCGAGATGACTTTTACATGTAGATGTGCAGCGGAAAGGTACCGATCATCAGCACTGCACCATCAGAATAAATGGTGAGTGTTGGAATTTGGTTCAGTACTCTCATAGTGAGTGTAAACCCATTGCTAAAGAAACCCGCTACAGGGAGAAGAAATGGAAACTGGACGGAGGGACTGCTCTGCCATCTACTGGTGGAGATCAGAACATGCGCCTCCATCGTGATCATTCACTGTATGACCAGTCCCTGCTAAGATGTCTCAGTAATGCTAGTTATATGCACTTACATGTATAGCTGCTGAAAGGTTTTTTCAAGTGTCTTAAAACATCATTGAGGTGCTCACATGCTGTTATAACTCCTCCTGTTTAAACTAAATTACCTTCCTATTACAGTGTAAGTGATTGGGGACAAAAACAGCCCATTAAAACCAGAGTCTAGACTTTCTGTTACAGTTCTGCTATTAAATCATAGACTGCAGCGACTATGACTGTCTAACCCTCACACTGATTACTTAGTTAAACAGAGAAGGGGAAACCACACAAATACAGGCTATTTCTGTCCACAGAATGTGACACATTTGGAGTCCCCTTAGTCTGTTTCTGGTGAACGCATGCAACATGATTTCTTCTCCAACAGAGAACCTTACCGAAGGTTCGAAACATTTTCAGTGATGCAGCTGGTTAATCCAACAGACTAATGAAGAAGTGGTAGTTTGTAAACTTTTAATCAATAAAAAAGACCAATAAACCACACAGGGAAACAAAGGTAACATACAGTAAACTGCATTCCTCTACAATTTCATTTGCATCCAGTCAAACATATAAATAACTCTGTAGACACAGGCATGGACAAAAATGTGCACATTTCCTGCTTACATGTACAAAATATAAAGAATATAAATTCTCAACTCTTAAATATTGATAATTCTCAAGTCTTAAATATCTATTTAAGATATCTTGAATTTCTATTTAAGACTTGAGGGTGGTTGCAGCAATTCTCAGGATCACAGAGTTGCAAAATGAGAAAAAACCTCTGAATTGCAGATTAAGGTACGTGTTGCAGACATTACATCCTTCCATCGTATTTTGGCAATTGCAAAAAAATTGCACATACACAATATTGCCATTTCATCATGTGAACAATGAGTTAGGTTTTAAGTTTGGACATATAAACATGAGCAAAGGCTGGCTGAGGCTTAACCTGGAGTGACGTTTCGACATCTGTAACTTTGGTTTAAGGTGGAGCAAAGATTTGCTTCTGTTTCCACTGACTGTAGATAAAGATCATTCATCTGTGGTAGAAAACCATATCACGAGTCAAAGGCAAGTCACGTTGTGTTTACAGGGTCACAGAGCTGTTCTTTTCCTTTCATGGTGGAACAAACCCACGCACCCACTGACAGTGAAAGCAACACACTGAATGCACCAATTTTTAAAGGCTAATTTCTCCACAAACAGAACGTTTCATCAGAATTATAAAGATATTCAACACAACGTGGCTTTAAGATCCTCAGCTTATCAGGCCATTCTGTAAATAACAGAAGCGACGGGGTTCGCTGTTTTGGAGGTGTTCAAAACATATAAGCCTTCTTGCATGAGTTACAAACATTCTTCAAGCCCAAACACCAAAGATGGGTGCAAATATCACACTTTATCCATAGTCTGTGTTGTATGTACCTCAGACTAGTCATCAAAGTATGCTGTATTAGTATCGGGAAAGCAGAGGATGACACAAATGTAAATCAAACTGCGATTTTGGAACGCTGTAGAGTCAGTTAAACCTCACAAAGAGAAAGCAAAATGCTCCAACAATTTAATACGTATTTGGAACTGTTTCACCACCATCCATAACTGATGAAAATTTCTTTAGCGTAGCTATGAGCTGATCCTCTGTTTCCTTTTTGAATTGCATTGCGGGAGAATAGTGTCCATCAACAGCACACTCAAAGATCGACTGTGTCGTCTGTGTACTGTGCTCTGCGTAAACGTCATTTTGTCACTTTTCCAGCGTGAACACGCTGCATGCTAAAAACCCTGCTTTGAACCTGGAGGATGAATTTGGGGCACAGAACAAGTTCACTTTCACTTTAAAATTCTGTCATTCAGGTCACTTTGTAACCAGAGTGGTGCATGGCAGGAGCTGCTGGATTTGCCGTTTTGGAGTTACGATTATTCTTCTACTAAGACTCTAAAGATAGACCAAAATTCCAGTTAGACTAATGGTTTCCAGATAATGAGCTAAAAGTTTCAGGACTCCAGAGCTGCAGATTCTCCTCCTGAGGTGGCGTTTCCCTTGTAAGAAGCTCAAATGTGATAAAAGTTTGTCCTCCTGAGGGAGGTACACCACAGTTGTGTGCGTGGGGCTTGGCGTTTCCACAACCAGCTGCTGACTGTGGATGATTTTTTTGCTTCATTTTGTCACAGTTTCTTCACTGAAGAACAAGATTTGATTAACGGTTCGACAGGAAACCTTTCAGTTCACCTGCAAACGAGTTGTTCCAAACCATTATGAAATGTGACTTTCTGGCCTTTGTGATGATGATCTTCCCACAGCCTGAATGGACTTCCTCTCTTGTTGCGTTTTACCCCATGAGTACATAATCGTCTTCACGTTCGTCTTTAGATGAGGTCTCAGACTCAGGTTGAAGTGCTGCTGGGATATTAACTGTTGCATAGTCACAATCATCGTCAGTGGTCGCTCTGGTTCTTCTTGACTTTTTGGCAGTGCTGTGGTCAATGGAGGCATACGTTACATCCTCCTTAGGCTGGCATGAGATAAGATAAGAGTATTAATCCCCAGCCTGGGAAACACACAGAGTGAGATGGCAATCCTCCATCCTGAACATATGCTACAGATATTCTACTTTTCATTCAGTGCTACGGCAACTACGCCAATTTCTCGATAGGGCTTGTGGTTATGCCTTCCTGTGGAAGAAATAAATAGCCTCACACTTTCTTTTACAACAGGCCACACACTAATGCTCAGATGTATGCAAATCTAATGAGGCAGCACCTCTAACTGGGCTATCATAAAGGCACAGACACACAGCCATGTCCTGTGGAAAGCTGGAACTGATAACGATGAAGATTTATGCACCACAAAAAGAGAACAGACCCAACGTTGATGTGGGCAGAGTACCTTATTATCTGTGTTGCTTTTATCATCTGGTGCAGAATCCCCTGAAAGACAATATGTAAATATATAAAATCTAGCAAAACTGTACAAAGTTTTCTTATGCTATATGAATACTATAATAAATACTATAAGTACTACTGGAAATGTAGTTTTACCTTTCCTTTTCTTCGTTATCCTAAAGCAGAACAAATTGAAATGATGAGACCTTGAAAAGGACACAATCATCCAGATATACATCACACTAAACACGGAACATCATATCACACAATGCCAAAAAACATTGTATGATAATAATATCTGCAACAGCTTTTTAGAGGTGTAGGTTTTACCACACAGCAGTGTTTCCTTGACAGCTCAAAAGATGACAGCGTATCTGTGGTGTAACAGGAAACACTTTGCATATGACTACAACCCTCATCTGTCCACGTCCAGCTGTCTATGTCAGTGACCAAGAGCACAGGACGTGGAACTTTGCATGCTCCCAGGTCAACATCTCTCATGATATAACAAATACAAACTGTACTGCATAGCGATGTTTGACCTGTTGTTGATGCTGGCTGAAATCTGAGGCTTTTCTTAGCTTCCAGTATTTCCTTTCTCTTGTAAATGCAGAAGCTGTTACCACAGGGCCAAAATGTAACAGTTCATTTAAACAACTGTTTCTAGCTTTCTCATATTGTCTTTTTGCACACATTATTTTTCTAATTCAATCCATCTTTTTTCAAAGAGGTTTTCTATACATGCAGCAGTTGCAAAGTATAATTATCACATGCCCAAAAAACAGCTTTGTTGCATGGGAGCGTGCCCTCCATGTCAAACCAAAGATGATCACTTACCCTGCAGTGCAGTTTCCCATGATGTTCCCACAGAATCTGGATGTTCACACTGTGTATCTGAGCAGGTGGCAGGAGCCAGCGCCTGGTTGCTTCAGACCAACCCCGAGCTTCACTCTGTGGTAAATACTGATCTCACTGATCTCTTTCCGGCTGTGTCTGGGTGCACACAGGCCACAGCAGAGAGAGAGAGAGACAGAGAGAGTGAGAGAGACTGAGAGAGAAAGACAGACAGAGGGAGAGAGTGTGTGTGTGTGTGTGTGTGTGAGAGAGAGAGACAGACACAGAGAGAGAGAGACAGACAGACAGACAGAGGGAGAGAGTGAGTGAGAGAGAGAGAGGGAGAGAGAGAGAGAGAGAGAGAGAGAGAGAGAGAAAGAGACAGACAGAGGGAGAGAGTGAGAGAGAGCACAATGACCTGTTTGTGTGTTATTTTGATTTCCTGTGCGTGATCTGGTTTCTAACACTGCACACATGCACACACACACACACACACACACACACACACATCAAGGTGAGGCAAGCTGGCATTAACTGTAATGTTTGCTCTTGTTGCTGTGTTGTCTCATTTGCCTGCTTGCGGAAACTTTCTAGACGAGGAATATGAGGCGGTCACCAGGCTTTTTTAATGGTCAGCAGAAAGTCCAGTTTACTTTCAAAAGTTGTCAAGAGTAGAGGTTGACCTTTATGGGCATATATTTACATGCACAATACAGAAAAATCTGCCCAAATGAACATGATCCACTGAACATGTTGAAAAGATTTGGCCGTCCAAAAACCAATATCTGAGAATGGGTTTTACAAAACTTACACTGTATATTCATTCATGGTTAGAATTTAACCATCATGTGCAGTACACAGTACTGTGTTATACACTGGAGGGCGCTGTTTGAGCAGCCATGTACCACTGACTTTCATCTTTCTCCATCTACTGGTTGCATTGAAACAAACTAGAAATAAAAAACACTTGTGCTATGAACAGTGTCAGTGTCAATACATGTCTGGTGAAAATACACGCGATGATGAAGTACAGCCACGTCCACCAGTCATCCACAACTGTGATGAAAACAAGTCACGTACTTAGTCCTTTTAGAAACAGTCTTGTGTTGAAAATTGTTTACCCAAGCCACAGCAACTGCTTGTGATTGCACTCTGGCAGACTTTATGGCCATTTCTTCATCTGCAGCAGCTGCAGATATTTGCACAGATTGGATAAGAGAAGCAAGCAAGGGTCTTATTATTTCATAAAGATGATGAGAACATTCAGGCGGCCTCTAGCGTTCACTGCTGACTAAGCTGTTCACAAGCATGCATGAAGCCTGTCTGTTACTTTTTATGTTACAGTGGATTTAATCTGCTTTTCACTGGAATGATACACACCCGAGGCCTCAGTCTGACTTTGAAGCCAGGATGTCATAACTTCCTGCTGGGCTGCTTGCAAAAGTTTTTTTCCCCAGTCCCCTGCAGTGACAAGCCCACTTCATAACCTTTACAACTAGTCTCAGATTTTGCATTGAGGATGCGCTGTGTAAATGAGAGGTGTATTACACAATCAAACTACAAAGACAATGACACAATATGTAATTTTCACACGGTTGCACATTGTGAACTGTGTTATGTCACGACAGCATGAAATACACACATATGCAGGCCGGTCTTCAAATGTACGTAGGAGGTCAGGAAGTGGTGAGCTTCTCACAAGTTAAATGAGCCCATGCAGTAGCTACAGTTTTAGATAATCTGTAAGGTCTCAGGTGATAAACATGTCAAGCCTAATGGATAGACTGCCGTACACCTCCCTGCTCATATTTTACTGTTTTACAATCGCCTGCGACTATGGAAGAGGTCAAGGTAAGCCGGAACACTCTGTTATCTTGTGACATGACTTTCAATACAGCATGACGGGAGATTTTGAATAGAGTCGTTAACTACAACCCGGTTTCCAACAAAGTTATATATATATATGTATTTGTATTATATTATACAAATAAGCTTTATAAGGTTTATTGCATGTCATAGAGTATAAAGACAAGTGTGATGAGCTATCAATTCAACCCATGACCAGTCAATTTTCCAAGGTAATGGTTTGTAGTAACGGTAAACGATGATCAGGACGTAACATGGAAACTATACAATTAAAGATGTAAAATAAAATGTTCTGTTGTTCACCCCAACAGGCTAAGCCTCCTAGTATGTGCCCTGTAATTATTTAATACGTTATTTATAATAATAATAATAATAAAATATTATATAATATAATTATATTATTATGATTATGGCTGTATAATTGAAGAAGCATCACAGTGTATTTTAGTTCTAGGTGCCTCCTAAATGCTGATTGTTACTCCCTTCTTTTCCCTTAATTTAAAGCCAGTAAGTATTTTATTTATTATTAGCACTGTAATTTGTAGACTGCAAGTGTTCCAAAGAAAACAATAACATGAAAAATTCAAGGTAGAAATAACGACATGAAAACATTTTACTGGGCAGAGCTGTATTCTACTTACACCACAAAAACTATGATTTAAACTCTAAAATAAGAGCATGAGGGAGCATTTGGAATAGATTGGAGTCATTAATTGGACAAGAGAAAACAACAACACTTAAGATTATAGCCCCTAATTTACAGTTAATTTATAGTGTATCAATACTGTACGTTTTGGGTACTTTCATAATTACAAGGGAAGAAACAGCACGCTTGGGGATAAGGAGGTAACAACTCTGTGTTTCAGATCGACTTACATGACAGGAACAAAAGAGGGAAAAATGTTAAAATGGGATGCCAGTGTTGATATTGTGATGAAATCATTAACAATTTTTTAGTTGTACAAATTGTGCAGTTTTTCTTAAATAGTTTCAACATATTTTGAAAATGTAGCTACATTTCTTGCATTAAAGAATAAAACATTGCAGATGTAGTTGTCAGGTTTTACTGTAGTATTGAGAGACACTGCACTGCACATCTTGTATTAATTCCTGAAATCATGAACAGCTTCTACACAACAAAGCTGTTTGATCTGATGTGAATTGTTTCAAGACAAGACTAAGGATGAGTGATTACTTGTTTTTTTTGTTTTGTTTTGTTTTAGAGTTGTCTCCTTCATGTGAAGTTGGGCTGATGGTCCAAAGAGGCACGATGTGGAAAACTGCCCCTCGACAGCGTCTGACACTCAGGTGTCCCGTCAAACACTGCGGAGAATCACTGAATGTCACCTGGTGTAAAGAGCTCGACACAAACAAATGTGAACGGATTAATTTTATGGAGAATGTAGAAATAAACCAGAATGACATGCATGCTACAGATGAACTGATCTCATTTTTGACTTTCAAACGGATTTCCGTGTATGACGGCGGCCTGTACAGATGCTTTGTAAAAGGACACGGATATGAGGTGGTCAGTCACACCATCAACATCTCAGTTTCAGGTAGGAGGTTTTTTCTCTGTCACTGGCAAAATGTGGATGTAAGATGGCTTACTTCAAATGTTTTTCCTATATTCTTACCAACAATACAGACCTGAACCAGGGGGTGCAAAACTCAGACAATGGTGCAGGTAAGAACCTGTATTTGTTCCGTCATATAGTTAATCTGAATGGATACAGACAGGGACTACTAATATGGTGCTTCTGTTTTTGTAGATGAGTTACCACCTGTTGCTGGTGATGAAGGTGTGCCCTGGCTGCCCTACATCTCCATCTGTCTCAGCATCGCTCTTCTGGTTGCCACGCTGACAGTGTTAACCCTCCTGAACACTTGGGGCTGGAGACGTAAGAACATTAACATTGATTCACAGCCTGAATAACTGTGGTGACATTTCTAGATTTAGAGCGTTTGTTTTATGTCTTCTTCACAGGACTCCTGAACCTCCACCGCACGAAGGAAGAGGTAATGTGATGCAGTGTTGCTACCTCGAAGGAATACGCCAACATTTTGCAAATTAAACTTACTCGCTTTCTCGCTGAGAGTTGAGAGGTGAGATGGCTGATATCACTCTTGTGTGTACGATAAATATGAGCAGCCAATTAGCTTAGCTTAGCATCTCTAAAGCTCAATAATTAACAAGTTATAGCTCATTTGTTTAACCCAGACAAAAAAATTACATGGATATATTTTCTGAAACCTTGTTGTGACCAGGTTGAGAAGGAGTGTTCCTCCATGTTTCTACCGTAGCTCAGAGTGGACAAACCAAACACTGATACACGAGCGCGCCTTTCATGTTTTGTGCGAGATTTTCTCAAAATAGTTTATGAGGTTGTTAGACATTTTTTATTCATGGTTTTCTTGGTGCAAGAGATATCACGACGGCCCTGTTGTTTCTCTGTATGAAAAAAAAAAACAAACGAAACATTAGTTTACTGAATGACAAAGGTAGCTCAGACAACATGAGCTCTGAACAACAGTAAGAGATGTTCGGGCCGATGAGGAAACCTCTTATCTCAAGCACCTCAGCCTTCCTGCTATAAACACACAGGTCATTTCCAGAAAACTTTCTCCTTCTCCTTTCTTAGTTGTTGTGGCCATGGTTTGAGAAAAGGAATGATGTGTCACAACTAATAGATGCTCTGGAAAAGTCTTTTGGGAAACAGAAACGCTTCAACTGTTATCTACCCACACTCCACTGCAAACAGTGGAACAGTGCACGCAGTGAGCACAGCCATGTTACTATGACCCCCAGCAAGTGACTGTGATTCCTGACTTCAGTCTATGAGAGGTCACAGTACTTGTAGTAGGTACATGTGTAAGATAGCACAGTATAAACATGAAATATAACAATGGATTTAAAAATATATATATGTCTGACATCTATGAATTATTGTAAAAATGCTATAAATGGCTGAATATGTTTTGTGTGTGTGTTAGTTAAAGCTGTCGAAGGCAGTTTTTTTTTTTTTTTGGTGTCACTGGGGATGACCTTTCAGCATGTTGTAATTCAAATGATCTGAAAGGAAAGCAAAGTCCTTCACCTCCTCTTGGCTCTGTTTATAGGCTTTAGAAGATCAAGCATTTGCCTGGAGACTTTGACCAATCGCAGGTCATTTCAGAGAGCGGGACCTGTTCTACAAATGCAGAGGCGCATTCAAGTCCTGTCAGACAGTGAAAGCCTAAAAACAGATAAGATTAGAAAAAACTTTATGAATCCCACACCAGGGAAATTAAATTGTTACAAACAGCAAGTAATAAAAGACAGAATGATAAAAAAAGCATTAAAAAGGATACAAAATAAAAGTCAACTATATATGTAGATTATATACAAGAGTTTTTATTTTATTGTCTACATGCGTGTATAGAGTATTGCCATAAAAATACTACTGTCATATTGAATAGCACATGAGTCAGACACACATAATAAACACAGTGTTTTGTACCATTACACAATAGAAAAATATGTAACTCTAATTGCACAGATGTAATGGATATGAGAAAATGTTAACATTAAATAACAGTAGTGAAAACAGTCGACTATGATGTGAAACAACATCAACGCAGTGCCCTGTGGTCACAACCCTGTAACTTGTGGTAAATTTCCAATACCTCCTTTCCCTCCAACAACATATAGTAAAAAACATGCGTGAACATGGCTCCACACGCCATGAGCTCGTATCGACGAGGGGCAAAGAGGCATGATGGCAAACAGAGGGGATTAACTTTTGATGGCTGGCTGTGTGTGTTGCATTAGCCTCTCATCCTGCTGTTAGACGGCGTTGCAGCTGCTTCTGAAGCCTCTGCCAGGTCTTTCTTTGAGAAGACGAGTCACAGCGAGAGGAACCGGGGTCTTGGGCATGAGGTTTTACAGGGCAACCTGTGAAACCTCTGCTGCTGTTCGAACCTTTTTGCATTGTGTATATTCAGTTGATGCCTTCTGCAGCTTTAAAGTTTGCAAGCAGTTTGATTTTACTATATGGCCTGATCTGTGTTGTATCAGTGTTGAGTCACTAAAGCCCTGAGGCATGCAGGAATTTCTTCTTATTATTTATCATTGAGAGGTTAGTTATGGAACATCAGAGGTGCTGGTATACGCAACTGCAGAACAGAGCAAGGCTAGCCCCTGTTTCCAGTCTTGTTGCCAAGCTATGCTAACAGCCTGCTGGCAGCTTCATATTTATCTTATAGACATCGACCTTCATCTAACTCTTGGCAAGAAAACAAATCAGCAAATTCTCCAAAACATTGAAGTATTCCTTTAATGCAGATGATCATTATTGACTTACTTAACCCTGTTCTGTTTTTTGGGCTTCATAGGAGATATCCACTCACAGTATACCTGACCTCCCTATGAGGAATATTACTTCGACTTTTTTCCTTCAAACCCTCCCCACGCCACCATCGCAACCTTCCCCGATGACCAGTGGAAACCAGGCCGCTGCGGCAAACACAGTAGATGAGAGTCAAGGGTCAGACCGTGCAGTTTATGCTGTCATCAACCACCGGCAGGCTGGGACACCGGCCAGAGAGCGGCACACTGAGACTACGCAAAATGAAGATATTTTTCAGAATTCAGAATATGCTGCCATCAACGTTACCTAAACAGGTGCAGGCGAAAACGCAAGCGGAAAAGGGGTTGTGTCACGGAACAGAAGCAAAGGTTAAGTGATCAACCACACCGCTGAAGAGGGGACACAGGAGGCTTGTGGTAATACAGATGCACAGCAGTCACCTTTAATGTTCTCACTCTCGGGTTTGTTCCAGGCAATGCTGCTTTTTATTATTAATTTCTTGTTTATTTTTCTAGCTGTTTTTCTCCTCCAGTGTGCATTTACATGACTTGGAAGAATTTTTTTTTTTTACTTATTTAACTTTGCTGGCCAAAGCTTTAGTGGTTTGTATTAAAAAAAGCCAACAACTATGTAGACTTACTCACTGAATACTTCTTCTTTTGTTTGATTTGGTAGTTTAAAGGGTGAAGCCTGGGAAGGATCTATATCTTGTAAAAAAAACAAACAAAAGCGTTTCGTTCTTTGAAAGGTTATGCATGCGCACAGCTCATCCTCTAGTTCTTTGTGAGAGAAGAAAAACTGAGACATGACGTTATGAGGAAACATATTCATGAGTGTGCTATTTTATCTCTTGCATTTTCTGTCCCACATACGGACCTCAGTGTTTTCCGAAACGCAGTATCTGGCCCCTCAACCACAACAGTGTGGTTTATTGTAAAGGTGCAGGAAGTTAGGGGAGGCGGATTGAAAGATTTCTAACACTGACTCATATGTGTTAGAGCAGATGCCCCGCTTCTGGTTTACGGTTTACATACTAAGATATTGCAGTGCGGGCAGTGGTGTTATCATATGGTGGTTACACATTCATCAAGTTAAATAACATACAACAAAGAGGAGCACTTAACAGGAACAAAGCCTGGAGAGGATGAGAGAAACACAGAATTTGTCAAAACCATCTTATTGACAGTAGGCTATGGGTTTGTGGTCCCCAACCTTTTTGGCTTGCGACCTCTTCAAACAGATCAGTATTTACCTGTGTCCCCTCGCCACAAGATAAGGCCTTACTGCAGACATTCATTTTCCCTCTCGGATTGTTGAATTTGAAGGGTTTTAAGAGGTAGAAAGGTGGAAAAGCAACATTTAAGTAAAAATAGTCATGTGAAGAAATCTTATTTTAATTTCATTTCATAATTTTGTGACCCCTTCAGATTTATCATGGGACCCTTCAGAGGGTCCCAACCCTTATGTTGGGAACCACAGAGATGACTGTATCTAATCAAGTGAAGGAGGAACTTGTACTCAGTGAAACCATCAGTAAATGTACAATTCCTGAGATAGCACAATGTTTTTGGTTTTTTAATATTATGACTTTTAAGATTTTTTAAAGAGTTTTTTAGAGGTAGAAGTTTCAAGTGTGTAGCTCTCAAGTCAAATAACTACTTTTGTAATACATCAGACTGATTTTCCTGAATTTGTTTGGTTTAAATCTGCGGAAAAAATCGAATCAGAAAAGCTCCCATGTGGCCCTGCTCACGTTATTTGACCCCTAAGAACACAAATCATTCATCACTGCTCCTCATGGTGAATACGCACAGCACGCTGTCCTGGCAAACATGCTGATAATTCAATTTTCTTTTTCTGATGTCCAGTGGAGCAAATCCTGTGAATCCTGACACTCTGATCCAAAGCACAGATGCTCACAAAAGGTCCGTTCACTGAGAAATGTCAAGAAATGCTCCTGAATAATGTGACCTGGCTGTCACATTTCTTACAGTGTTCTCACTGGAATGCATGCGCAGGAGAGGAAGGCGGAGAGTTCAGGTCTTCACGCTTTACGTGAGTCCTGAACATCATGAACCTCTTTTCTGGCTCTGAGTGGGAATTTCTGGTCTCAAAAAACGGTGTCTGGTAGTTATAGCTCACACACAAATTCTGATCTTCTTGCCCCTGTCCCTACAACACACACACATACACACACACTAGTAATTGTGTTTTTTCTCTGGTGAACAAAGGCCTGGTTTATGCCGTAGAGAGCTGGAGAGCGTGGAGGCTTGTGCGAGGGCAGTGTTTGACACAGGCCTGATTAGATCGAGCCTGACATCAGTGTGTGGACTCTGCAGCACTGCGACTTAAAAATCATCTGACAATGTGGGGAGGAGTGATGAATGCTTGTGGTCCTGATCCAAAACCTCCCTTAAAACTACAGACACGGTCAGGAGGATTGTTAAAAAGTAGCAGAAGTGGGTGAGGTGGGATTGAGGACACACTCAAATGCAAGAACCTGAGAGGTATTTTTAATAAACAGAGGGAATTTATATTTAACTGCTTTAATTCTAATTAACCAACAACAATGAAATGAAATAGCTTTAACATATTTAAGGCACGTTGATTCAGATGAGCAGGCAGCGTTTTAGGGTTTTGTTCAAGGACACTTTGTAGGAGCAGAGGGGCTCTGCACAAGTAACAATAACTTTCATGGTCATTTTTGAGCAGGTCTTATAATATAAACAGACAAAACCACTAACGCATCCCCTCTCGATACCTCACCACAGCCCGACCTACACTCTTCCTCACATACATGAACTCATCTGACTGTGAAATGCAATAACACATGCATAGCCTTGTGGGGAAGGAAAATGGTTTCAGCTTTCAGTCTGTAGGGAATAGAGCTCAAACTGCCTCACTGTGGAATGTAACATGCAACGCACATGCACACGCAGACACACACTGTCTCACAACACACACAAAGAGACTTTGAAAGATGCGCAATATGAGACAGGTATGAGTGTGTGGCCTGAGTCTACAGCACATTGCAGCTTAAAACCCTTCTGACACGGTGCGCAGCAGCGCTAAATGCATGTGGTCTTGCTCCAAAATGTACTAATCTGCACAAATACAGATGTCTGAAAGCAGTAAGAATTTAAGATGATGTTTTTCAAATGCCAGAAATCTGAGAAATATTTTTTAAAATACCACTGAGTGGATGTTTTATTTTCAATAATCAAGGAAATTATATTGGTAGCTGATGGAGGTCATTGCCTGTTGTAGCTACACATCCTTCAACCAAGCTGCCTGATATAAATTCCAAGTGTAATGTGATGTTATTATATGATGTTATATATCCCGTACACACACTCACACATATATGTGTGTATATGTGCTGAATTAAATACACAAACATCTAACAGAACTAATAAATACTGTATGTTATCCCAGAGCTTATGAATACAGCACAACAGAATTTGCATGGACTGCCGGCTTGTGTGTGAGTGTGTGCGCACAACATGTTGGTGCTTTTTCTGCTCTGTGAGGTCCAACATATCCCGCCTGGCTTGAGATGAAAAAGGACATAAAAATGAGCATCTGGAAGCCAGGTTTGGCACACCAGAAAGGAATTTCATGTGTTTTTTTTTTCTGAGATGTAAAAATCTGAGCTGCAAAAGCTGAAAATGTGGCACTGAAAGATTTCAAATTGATGAAGATTCAGAAACTCAGATATTTTTAGCATTTTTATTTTTCTGTTTGTTGTTGTTTAATAAATCAACCTTACATAGTTGGTCAAAATGCATCGTTTCATATTCTACGTCTTTCACGGGACTACAGTTGCTCTGTTCTGGGCTGGATGCTATGCTACATTTGCATTCATTTAAGAAACTGTTCTGAAAACACATTTCAGAGTTATTCTACTGAAGCTCTGAGCTCGTAATAAGTGTCGTATGCATGTAGTGAAACTTTGCAGACAGAGGAATGCTGCCTATTATAACTCTCCTTAATGGTGAGGAACTAGATTTTCCAGATTGAAGCACTAAGCTTGACATCTGACAACCTGCATGTCATTTTGTTGATTATTTCAGCATGAATCTTGAGTGTTTAAATGCTCCTGGACACATGTAAACATGATATATGCCAAAACCCTCCTAGCCTTATATTGTAGGCACTTTGATCCAGAGGAATGTAGAACTGAGCAGGCACGGAGTTTTCAAAAACACTCAAAGGCTCCTCTGGACATTAAACCACAATCAAACCACAGTCTAACCTGATCACTCATCCTCACATGAACTCACCTGACTCTGCCACGCAGACAGGCAGCAACACACACATTCCTCTCGGGGGCACCAGAAAGGTTTCAGCGTTGCTTCCTAAGGGAACTGACTCAAGCTATCTGAGCATGGAACCTATCAACCTATATGCACATGCACACACACACACTCTCTATTTCACACACACACAACACACTCAATCAGAAACATGTAGAAAAGTTTGCAATAGATATTACACAAACAAGGCATAAGTATGCAGCCCTTGTAGTCGAACTAATGAAGAATATCCTTGACCCCACCCAGCTCCTTACTTCCTTATTTAAAGGATAAAGCTGATGATATTCTATATTTTTTCCCATTGTCAAAAAATCCCATGTAAATAATTTCATCATCATTCAAAAGGCTAAATAATTTCCTAAACCAGCTGGGCACTGTAGGTTTTAGCAAATGTTGCCCAAACAGAAGTTTGTTGGGGACTATTTTCAGCAGCGGATTAATACACCTTTGGTGTGCTTGTGAATATTTATGGAGGCGGGACAGTGTATATGGGATTGGCTTCAAATAAAATACAGGACAACAATGGTGCTCCATGGCACAGAGAAATAAGATGTATCAGGTCTCAGCTACGCACACGAAGCTGAAATAGCTGAAATCTATTCATCGTGGCTGAGGCTTTTCATGGGATTGGTTGATTAAGAAAAATAGAACATCTCTAGATGTATCCTTGAAGGACCAGGAAAAATAGAGGGATAAACAGAGGAGAGTACTTTTAAGACATGCAATGTGCTGTAACAGAAAAGTCACTGTACTTTAATTTGCCGTACAGTGACTCTGCTGCGTGTTGTGGAATGTGTGGCCATCGTCTCAATCAATTACAGTTCTTGTTCACTCCCTGTGAGGACAGTCTGGAGATTATGTGCAGAGGCAGAAGAGCAGAGGTGAATGTCGTCGTACAGTCCGCGCTCATACATAGGATTGTTTTTGACATCCTATTGAGGTGTGTCAGAACATCTTCCCTTTGTACCAGGATGATGATGATGCAGGGAAACAATTCTGCCTCTTTTTTTCAGCTCCTGGTCTCATCTGGAAGATTAATCAGCTGAAAAGACATGCAACAAGAGAGAGAGGATGACACAAAGTGGAAGAAAGCATTCTAACATTTTTAAAAGGGTCAGCGTTTTCTCGTAATGAAAAAGTTTAAATTCTGACTTGATGCAGCTATGACAGCACGACAAACCTGAAGCCGAGCTGCACATCGAGGAGCTACATACTTACTGGTGAAAGCAAACATGGTGTTTCACCTATAGGGTTATAAAGAAGTCTCTGGACTTTGACAGATACACTGTCTGAGCTTGTAAGATACATGGTCTGGAGTCATCAGGTCTGGTCACACACTTATATAGTGTATAGGGTTTAATTAGGAGCAGTTCTTCAGAGTCAGAAGAGGCAGTGAGAGAAGGGTCCAGCTGCAGACCTCACACGTGAGGAGCGAATGGGAAGAGAGCAGAGTGTCTCGGTGAGAGGAGCATCACTTCCTTTAATAATGAGAGAGTAGCAGTACTGTAGCTACTGTGAAAGCAATATGTTTAAGTAATACTGGGCAGACATAACTTTATCTTCAGTCTTATTATTTGTAACTAACATTTGCATTGTAACATTAAAGCAAGAAAGAAGACATTTATTGTAAATTGTCTTATAGCTAATAGCTCTCATTGAATGTGCAGGTTCTGAGCATGGCTTGTGTCCAGCTAATATCATACTGCTACAGCAGATGTAAATATACATAAAGTCATCACAGGAAACATGATTGAAAACGACCTAATAAACATAATAAAAAAAATCCTAAAAACTAATAATAATGGCTGTGTGCACCAGACCTCATCACTCCAGATCCTGTCTCAGGTGTCACGTCTTGAGCTCTCATCCTCATTCTGTGCAATACACGACGCACCGCTAGCGCTACGCTTCAAACATGCGGATAAAGTGCAGACGGAGTGCAGGCAGCAAAAAACGAAGTGGGAAATGTTCACGTTCTTTGGATATCAGTTGGCGGGCACTCATTTCACATTTGCAAAAGGAGCGGTTGAGGTACAGTTTATTAAATTTCTCCCTTGTTCTCCTCCTCCTTGTCTATGAATGTAGGTGAGGGAGGTGTGGGCGGGGGCCAACAATAAGGACTCTGTAAGAGCTGTTCCACTGATTTCAACATAGATTCACCACATTTCAGAAATGGAGAATTCTCTCCCCACTCTGCGTCTGTACATCTGTGTCTAAATGGTCTGAAGGGTGTGCAGGCATCAGGTGGGCAGGAGTATGACGCTTAATTCTCAAGTCTTGACATGAACCTTGGCACTGACAAACGTGAAAATATACGGTGAGCCACACTCACCTTCTTTGCGCAAGAAACACTTCCAGAGGCAGAAGCAGAGGGACATGACCAACAGGGCTGCCACGGTAGTGACTGAGATCAGGATGGTGAGAGCCGTCCCAACTGAGACGGAGGAAGACAGACACGTTTAAAAACAATAAACTGCAGTGTGCAAGTCCTGCCCTCGCAGAGGCCAGGATTAAATATTTGCGTCTGGGTTTTAGCCTGGACACTGCTTCTCTTTTATGTACCGTCGCTGATTAGATTTTACTTCATAGTGTTACAGTCTGATTTCTCCAATGTGTGCACTCCTGACCCATGAAACGAAGGTCAGCCAGAGATCATCAGCAAACTGAAGCCATGATGATCACACACACACACAAGCACATTCACATACTGACCATCAGCAACTGCATTCAAACTAGTACAGAATTTTTGTTTCACTGAAACAAAATGTGTTAAACAGGAAATGCTCCACTGTCCTGATGGCTCCCAGGAAATCTGCTTCAACATGCTGGTCTAACAGACATCTTCAACTGACATTGTTAAATGAACGTGCAACACAGATATAAACATCACCCATGTGGTTCTCAGACTGGGCCAATCAGAGCAAAAATGGATTATGCAGTACATGCCTCTATGCAAATAATATATATAAATATCACACAAGAACATATTGAATCTCATACATGACACAGATTGAGTAAAATGTAATATATCACGCTCTACACTTTGTGATGTTTGTTTGACATTGCCGGAAGATCTCAGACTGAAATGTTGCTCAGTTAAATTTAAGTTACTGAGAGCTGATTTTTGATCCAGCATCCTTAAAAGTTTAGTCTCCACTGATCTCTGCTGCTTTCCTTACTTTTCTTCGTGTTAGCCTTGCTCGCTACAAAAACATCTTAAGTAATGACGACATGAAATACTTCCGGTGCATGCCAGGCATTAAAAAATATGAAAAATGTGAAAAAAAAGAGGAGTTAACTGACACCCACTCACTTTTCGTGTTCATGGATACAGCAATTGGTGACTCGAGCCCTTTGTGGTGCACCAAGCATTTGACGGACACGTCTTTCAGCAGCCCTGATTGGACAGTCAGCGTGCTGATGACCAGGGTGGTCCCGTCGCCCTGCGGGAGCTGTGTCGTCACAGGGGGGCCCATGGTGCGGTTATCCCTCTCCACGTTCCACACGATCTCTGCTGGGGGGCGCGACACTGAGGTGCAGTTGGCTTCGATCACACCTGGAGAGGTAGTCTTGTAGCTCACCTGAGGTTTGGGCAGCACTGGGAGGCATAAACAGAAAAAGCTAGAAGGAACTTCACAAAGTACTGGAACATATTTACACACATACAGGCTTGTATTTGGGACAGGTTATTAATTAATTCTTTCTTCTTCTCTTGTCCTCTTGTGCTGTGTGTCAAATGCACAAGCGCTGGAAACTATCCCATATGAACAGTACGCTGTGGGAAGACAGGCACATGAAGCATTTTAATCCAAAAACTGTCCAAAATTCAGATTGTGTTTGTGTATTTTCAAAGCATCTTTGGGTAAATTGTGCCGACGGTACCTGGGAATGACCTTGAAGCCTTTGGATCAGCTAAGGTATGTGAATTCCTGCACACTTAAGATCCATAAGTAAATCTCTGGCTGTTTTCAATTGTCTGTTCTCGGGGCTGAGTGAGGAATGTAATACACTGGAAGCGAGAACGTTTTTGTTGGCGAGAACACGTTTAGCCACAGATATTTGGCCCTCATAGTTTGAGCGTCTTCTCGGCGTTCGAGGTGGTGAACTTCACCCACTATCGGTCTGGATTGGATCAGATTTTGGGTTGCGTCAAAACCACAACAGGAAAAACTTGTTTTGTAATGCCCACAGTTTCCCTGCAGCATGCTCACAGCTTTATGCCAGATTTCTAACACCACGTTCTACAGTGATGTAATATAAAGGTCATATAAATGTGAAGGTATTAACAACTTTTATTTTTACTCTGGAACGCAATTTAACGTTAATGTCAAACAAATGTTACTGTGAATGTTAACTTCAAATAGATAATGCTTTTAAAATACATGAACAAAGGCATTAAACAAAGCAACTCCCACCAAAGAAATGATTTAATTTGCACTTGCTGTTGTTGTTAGTTTACATGATGAGCTCATAAAATAAAATGCATTTTTATAACAGAACAGCACAGAAAGACACTACATTTTTTCTGCATGATGAGTAGTTTCACTTTTGATACTTCTTGATTATATGTACCTCAAGTTACAGTTTGAATGCAGGACTTTTAGTTGAAAAGGAGTACTTTCACACTGTTGCATGACCTATTTATACTTTAACCAGCAACAAGTGATTCTTGGACGACTTGGTGCAGTGGAAACACGACGCTGACACGGCAAACTTAGCAAACAGCTGCTTATTTACACATCCAGCAGACAGAGGGCAACATTATCATTCATGTGGAGTCGTGTTTGTGTCCACCTGATGAACACAAGTCCAGTGATTGCTTTCTGTTTGCTCCATTTATGGTCTCCACCAACTTCTGAGGGAAATATCAGGCTGTCTAGCTGCTACATGGGCCACTACGTTCACCAGCTAGTTGCTAACAGTGTCTGCCTACTGGTTGGTGCTGCATGGCTAGCACACAGTGTGCTTTAATTGTTTTTTCACTGACAGACGCTGACTGCTGTGGTCCAAAACGATGCTATGAGAGTGAACCAAACCAGCTGTGGGGCCGGACAGCTAAACGATGAGCTGACACTCACTATAATGCTGTGTAAAGCTGAGGGGAGCTGCAGATTGTGTAGGTTCATCACTATAAACGGCTGCTTTTGCTTTGTCATTTTATACATTGTTATTATTTTTTATTGTTTGTGATTTGATTTTTAAGAATTTTTTATGACGTTTTTTTTTTTTTTTTAATCATGTTGTGACATCATTCTTGTGCTTTAGCTATCACTGAGTGTAAGAGTGGGAGTAACGGAGGGGGCATCACATCATCCAGAGCGGGATGGGGGGGCAGCAAAAAACAGCAAGAAAAAAAACATGAATGCTAATTGTGCCTCACTGCTCGAAACACCTACTGTACTGTACAGTTCGATTTCAAACAAAAGCACATCTGTTGGTTGAGATAAGTGTGAGAGAAAGGGAGCGGGAGAAAAGCGGCAAAGCAAATGAGCAAAAAGAGAGCGGGACAAAGCACAGAGAGAATCACTGTCTGCTGCAAACACTGACACAGTCATGCATCAGGACCTCACTCCCTGCCTCCATCATTCTTTCGAACGCTCCATTCTTTACATGGACACACTGCTCTGTGTTCGCGTGTTCACAAACCGGCCGGCAGCTCGGCCTTTGCTGTATCATGAAAACATGCAGCAGCTACAATCAGGAAGAAAAGCTCAACATTCCTGTCTAAATCCCAGGGGTACCTGGATAACCTTCATTATTCCAGTCTTCCCAGCTCCCACATCTACTGTACCACATTTTCACTAACAGACACAGACCTGTAGAAACGTGCATCTGATCAACTCATACTTATTTTTCAAAAGGAAATACGAAACCGTAGCAACAGAACAACAGAATTGGCAACAGATACTACACATTTCTCTGCCCTGACTGTCGGATCTTTTTTGCAATTTTTGCAGCCTGGCTCTTGGGATGGAAGCATGGGTCAGTCTGCTAGTTCAAAGCTTTGGTCTGGCGTTAAATATGTCAGTTTGATGGATGAAATTTGGTGTGTAATCTGGTCCAGACATTCATGGTCTCCAGACTAAGACTCTCCTCCTGGACATTTCACCTAGGGTACACAACACTTCATTAAAGGATAACTCAAAAACTAACACTAAAATTATTCTTTAGTAGTCTGAGTTAGCCAAATCAGGTGTGGGTCTTCCTAAGATGCAGTCTTTTTCGTTCTCTCTTTCTGTTTCCACAGAGTGTTTCCTTACTGATCCATGGCAGGGGGACATGTCCTGGGAGTTCACATGCACAAAACACCAGAAAACACCGTCAGAAAAACCTTTACAGCAAGTATGAACAGGAGGAATGATTACACTGATGAGTAACGCTTACAGCATACCGTTGGGCATAGGAGTATTGTATTGTATTGTGCTGTAAGTGTGTAGTCTTGAAAAAATATTAACTCATCCTTTAGTCCAGCCTAATGGCCTCATGATGCTCAAGTAAACACAAATGTATATATATATTGTCCAGTAACCTCCTCCTCCCAGGTGGAGCTCACATCTTCCTCACCCGTTTTGTTTCTGTGTGGGCCATACTACAATGTAGCATAAAATACTCAGCAATAATGGCTGGTTGGGAAAAAAAAGATGTTTACCATAGGTGGAGAGGCAAACCGTGGAGCTCTTCTGCCCTTCAGGATGTGTGGCGTACAGGCAGGTGTAGCAGCCCTCGTCCTGGATGGCGACAGGCTGGATGGTGAGCTGGCTGTCGGACAGGGAGGCGCTTAGCCAGACTCTCCCCTGGTACGGTGGCTCTATCATGGGGTCACTGCGCTTTGCAAAGGAGGCCACCTCCGTGGCGTGTCCTTGCACAGAGGTGTGTGTCCATGTGATCTGCTGCACCTTCTCAGGCAAGCCGTACGAGCACGAGAGGGAGGCCCTCTTGCCGCCCACTGCCGTCTTGTTGCTGTCGACAGTGACTTGCGCTGGGAGGAAAAAGGGGCCCACCGTCCGGTGAAAGAACAACAAGTAGAAAAGATAAGAAAAAGAAAAGGAAGGGAGAGAGGGTGAAAAACAAGGCAATACTAATATTCAGAAATATGAAGCACCCAAACAGAAACCAGTCACTGGAATCTGCAACAGCTGTTTCTGGTTAGAAACGTAAGCCCTTCCTTCTCCCACTGCTCCACAGCTCTTTATTAACATGACTGGCTGAGCCTCAACAGGCTCTTCAACTAGTGTTCAGAGGTTACGGACGTCTGTGCTCGCATATTTTCAGTAAATCCCCACAGCAGATTAATATTCAGGTTGCAGGGAGGAGTAGCTGTCCCTGGAGTCTACTGGAGAAATGGTTTTGTTTAGTCCTAACGGGCGGGGGCAAGGGGCAGGCATCCAAGATCAGTTATATTCACCACATTTTGTTGAAACCGTAATTACGAGCAGAAGATAGAAAGAACTAGAGAGGCGTCAACAAACTTTTGGAAAAATGGCTGCAAATGCATAATCGGCGGCAATTATGACAATAAAATCAAATACTAACAGTAATAAAACAGATTCAGCTCATTTAAAGTTGGTTTAACGGAACCGCTTCAAATGCATGAACCAGCAAAAGCAGGTCATTTAGGCCATTTAACTGGTGTGGCTCTAAGGTTAGCAGAATAATGGCTGTTTTTCTCTGTTCTTCCCCTTCTGCCAACTTTGTGCTAATGCAATATGAAGCCATGGTCTGAAGTGGAGGCTTCTCCCACCGCTGTGTCACAACAGCGGGGTCCCTTCCTGGATAAAAAACTCATTTCTCGCCTAAATCTCTCCTGCCAGGGTTCAACATCATGTCAGATACCCACATCTTTGTTGTTTTTGCTCTCCTGCTGCCTTCTAGCTCTCTCGCAGGCCAGCGTGTCATTACAGGACGTGGCAATCCCTTTGTCCAGATAGATGTGTTCTTACAGGTGAATGTTTACATCAAAAATCAGTTTATAAGGCTGTAGAGCAAATATGAATTTACTATATCTTTAAATCTTATGCCTTTGTGAGAGTCAGCAGTAGAAAGATGACAGGAAATGAGGGGTCACTGTCCATTAAAACTGAATATATGTGTACATCACACTGCATGACGCTGACCAGAGCGGTGCTATGGAGTCTCGGGGTCTAAATTGTTAAAAACGTGTCTCATGGGATCAAAGCTGCTGTTCTTAATGGCCTTACTCACCGGTAACGGTGAGGCAGGTCTGTCCCTGCTTCGAACCGGACGGATGCATATCAAAGATGCAGGTGTAGCATCCTTCGTCACGGAAGCCCACCCTGCGGATGGTGATGGCCGAGGTGTCCTTTGGGGAGGGGGCGAGCTCCACGTGCTGCTGTCCGCTCACGCTGTCTTTTTGTCCGGGCTGGTAGGTCAGCAGGGTCTGGTTCTGGACATCTAGCCAACGCACCTGCCTCAGAGACTCACCTCGCTCCCTCGAAACACTGCAAGTCAGCGTGAAGGGCTTCTGCACCGGAGCTTCCAAACGCTCTGGTGCTGTTACCCTTCCTGAAACATCCAGCCAATGTTAAAACAAACAAACAAACAAACAAACAAACAAACAAACAAACAAACAAAAACACACATTATAATTTGGTGTGAGTTCTTGATTTGAGATTTTCCATCTGTCTACACAGCACACTCACCCTGCAGTCTCGCCACCATCAGTAGGAGTAAACACACCTGCAGACTTTTCCTCATCATCTTCTTCACTGCTCATTTAACAGGGAGGAGGAAGAGCGGTACTGAGATGTGGAAAAATTGTCAAGTTATCATAGTCAGCCCAACACAAACTCCAGCTCTCCTATAATTCAACCTCAGATCCAACTGTGACACAGACGTAAAGGTAATTCATCTTGACTCCCGGAGCCAGTTCAGCTCCCGTTAGATGCTGTCCAACACATTTCAACTATACAGGGGAATGCAATGCATAATTTCCTCCAGTGCTACTGTGCAAAGATCTACAGATCAAATATCAGTAGGTCTCTAAGTTATCAGAGAGCATCAAAACATCTGAACCGATGTTTTCTCCCACATCACTGACTAAACAGTGTCTAGATTGAATTCAAGTCAAATACTAATACTTTCAGTGAACTTCAGAAAAAAAAAATATAATAATAAAGTTATTCAAGCCAACTACACGCCAAAGATTTACAGCAATGATACATGTAACAGCTTGGGATTAAAGCAGAAAATGTTACTCAAGGCCTGTGGTTAATCAAGAGGTCTTAAATTTTTTGTCATATATTTTGTATTCCCTCTTTTCTATAATATAAATTACACATCCACGAGACTGAGACACTCACCTATACTTGTCCTAATGCACAAGTTAAAAGCCAACAGCTGAGGGTGTTCTACCTCTGCAGCATCTCGCCCGTCCTTATGCCCCAGCAGTCCTTTGAAACATCACTCCAGAACGAGCGAGAAACTATTTTCACTCATCCGAGTGTTTTCTGTTCTGCGCAGCACCAGCACAATGAACACCAGCCGCCGGCAGCGCCAAACCGCACTTGACAGCATGTGGATGAGGTCTGGAGCGCAGGCACAGCCGCAGCACAGGGCTGCACATATAGCGCCATCTAGTGTCAATTGGTGTGTATTACTATCTGGCAGATTTCAGCCAGCACTTTGATTCCACGATTTCTGTTTCTGCTCTCTTAAAAGCTGCTGTTCTTCTGTGGATGCAGCCTTCTCGTCCTTCCCCTGCACATCATTTGCAAAGGTTAGTAATACGTAATACTCATGCTGCAGTATGAAGTGAAATATACACCACAGGAGGAAATTAAGTTTCAGTTTTAAGTTTAAGTTTTAAGTTGGTTAAAATTGTTAATTCAAAGCACTGAGCCTCACAGCTCTCATTTTTAGCTTTGCTTTGATTGTCTAGAGGAAAAACATATATCACTCTCTAATAAAATCAAGAAATGTGTGAAACAAAAAATGCATATCAGAATACTAGACAAATGTTTTTGTAGTAACATTTCAGTGAAATTAGTGATAAAGCATTAACACAGAGGACACACAGAATGACTCAAAACCTCCAAACTATAAAACATGTAGGGTCCTCTCCAAGAGCTAAATGGAATTGTTGGGTGACATGTCTCCCTGTATCCCCACTGCAGTGCAACTGTATATCAAAGCATCAGAGTGTTTCTCAGTAAAATGGCATTACACTTGTCTGAAGAGTACTTTTTCCATAAATACAGCTACTTTACATTTTATGACATGAAAGTAAAAGTCAAAAAGTAGTAGCTGTAGCAGTACAAGTAGTGACAGTGGTAGCAGTGCTGTTCTTGGTGGTGGTGACAAGTAGCAGCAGCAACGACAGCAGTTGCATGTCGCCCTCTGCTGGTAAACATGATAACTACCACGACGCCATAAAGATCGTCATAGCGTTAAATAAAGTAACCAAGTTCACGATTTACTATGAATTAAAAAAAAATTGATTGATGTTCCACAATATTTTGAAACCTATGAATATTGTGATTTACTTTTGTATTTTTGTGAGACGTGACATCACTCTTTTGCGACGGAAGTGTGTTTGTCGGACTCATCTTGGTGACGCACCTACATGGGAAACCGTTGAAACTTGACAGCTGAACAACAACTGCGCCTAAAATGAGCTCATTAGGAACATAACAAACATTTAAAGCCTGATTGTTTTTCCATATCAGCATGAATTGAAACTGTCCGCCGCCCTGCTACATCTGTGCAGTCGGTTTTTTGCGGACTAAAGGCTGTTTTACAGACACCATCATGTCGTTTCTGGTGGACTCAGTCATCATGTTCACCTCGCAGGTAGCTAATGATGAGTTGGTAAAGTTGTACAAATTGTAACGTGTATTTTTTCACTGAAAGAGGATTTCCAGAGCATATTGTAAGCTAACGGTATACTAAATGTTACCTACGCAGTTCAGAGACCTACAGCTTTCCTGTTCTTGTGCGTCCTGTCGAAGTTTTAATACGTCTTCTATCGAAGCTGAAAGGGCAGAAGACGTATTGAAACACGTTACCATTCTGACAGTTGATTACACCCATTCCTCAATAATGAGGCCATTTTTTTCAAAAACTCTTCACACAGTCGGCACAAAAGCCGTGTATATGTGAATTAAACTGTGAATTACTTCGTATTGCCTTGACACAAAATGTAATAATTGACCGCACCTTCCAAAATCCATGTTGTTGTTTTTTTACTCAAACTCAACCACCAGCAACTCTGTGTTTGCAGTTCATTCAGCACATGTTTACATACAATTTAGTAATGATTTCGTTTATGCACGAAACAGCAGTTTTCTATTATATTTAGCTCTACACGTGAATAAACACACGTCAAAAAGAGCCAACCAGACTGATTTCTAGTGGATTTCAAGAATGGACATACTGTAGGTGTGCTGTGGATGAGAATGTGCGGCTAAATTGAATATAGGGGTCTACTAGCATCACTGTTCATTTGGTAGCTTTGTAGCTATCATGTACATGAATGCAATGTATTTAAACAGGTTTACAGACACAAAAAGCAAAACTACCAACAAACAAACAAACAAACAAAACAAAAAAACACCTACCTATTAATTGCAGCATTTCTGATACATGTCCATATGGTAGCATATTCCATACAGTGCAGAGGTAATGTTGAATCATGCAAAAATGGTGATAACTGTTGTAACGCTCTTTTTCCTAATGGCAGAATGGAATAATGCTGGGATATGTTCAGAGTACTCATTGGTGTATTTTAGATGTGGGATTAACTGTTGTGCTGAGCTGCAAGTTGGTAAAGAGAAGTGTGTGTGAAGGGTTTTTTAAAAACATGTCAGCACTGAGAAATGTGTGTAACCAACAGGCCTTTTTCACACCAAACATTTGAAGTTGGCACAGTAGGAAAAACACTGGTGCTTATTAATAACATAAGTGATGCTTTTCTTGTATTCAAGTGTGCCAGTGAGCCGTGACAGTGAGCTAGCATGAATAACACCAGGACTTAAACACTGATGCTGCTATATATTCATTCATTTTATTATATACACCTGTGGTTTTCTGACTGTAACCTGTCAAAATGTCTCCTATGAAAATGTTTGTGGTAAAAACTGCAAATCTTCATTCATACCCTTGAGGCTTCTCTTCTTCCTCCAAATAATGCCCATTTAATCCAACACAGGTGCTGTTCTTTGGATTTGGCTGGCTGTTCTTTATGCGGCAGCTGTTCAAAGATTATGAGGTACGGTGTTATTGCGAAGCATTTAATTATGAATGACCACTCAGATGGATGTGGTGACTACTGGCCCAGACGAAATAATGATTCAATCAGAAAAACAAGTCATCGCAAATAATGCTGTAACCCTACATCAATCCCTGGAAGTCACCTGTGCTAACAGTCTTCACTGTTTTTGTGTTTGTCGACAGGTGCGACAGTATATTGTCCAGGTGGTTTTCTCTGTCACATTTGCTTTTTCATGTACCATGTTTGAGCTCATCATCTTTGAGATTCTGGGTGCCTTAAGTAGTAGGTAAGTACATTTTCTGTGGACTATAACTGCTGTTACTTACTGCAGATGAAGAATTTTAACCCTCCTGTCTTTGCCACAGTTCCAGGTATTTCCACTGGAAGCTGAATCTGTACGTGATATTACTGGTTCTAATCTTTGTGGTGCCTTTCTACATCGGTTACTTTGTTGTCAGCAACATACGCCTGTGTGAGTGCATTAGCCGAGTCCTGAAAATAAAACACTGTAACTTCAAATTGATGATGCTGCTTGACAGATGTTATTTCACACATCGTGTCACAGAAAGCTGTTGTGTTGTTTGTGTTTGTGTGTAGTGCAGAGACAGAGGCTTCTCTTCGCTTGCATGGTGTGGTTTACCTTCATGTATTTCTTCTGGAAGTTGGGAGACCCATTCCCCATCCTGAGTCCAAAACATGGTATTTTTGCATCGTTATGCTTCATGCCTAGTTTATGACTGTGGAGGCCTTTTTTCTGTGAGGGTTCTTTATCTGCAAAGAGGTATTGAAAGGCCACAGAAACAATGATGTGGCCGTTTTCAGTCTGTTGTCGTCTTTTGTTCAGGCATCCTGTCCATTGAGCAGCTAATCAGTCGTGTTGGAGTGATCGGAGTCACGCTCATGGCTCTGTTGTCCGGGTTTGGTGCGGTCAACTGTCCCTACACGTACATGTCCTATTTCCTCAGGTAAGCTCAGCAGTCGTGTCACGCAGCCTGGTAATCTGCGCCTGCATCAGAAAGTATGTTCTTGAATCGCGTCCTTGTTTGCGTGACATGTGCTACCATTGCTGTGACGCTTCCTGCTTTGCTATTTCTGACAGAAATGTAACAGACAGTGACATTCTTGCTCTGGAGAGACGGCTGCTCCAGACTATGGACATGATTGTCAGCAAGAAGAAACGGTGAGAAACAAAAAAGGATTTATTTTGTTTTTAACAAAAGGAATTAAACAAATTATTGGGCCACTATAATTTGTTCTGTGTGTGTAGAATTGCCATGACACGGAGGCAGATGTATCAGCGCGGGGAAGACCAGAACAAGCAGACAGGATTCTGGGGAATGATCAAGAGTGTGACGTCCACACAAACAGGCAGCGAAAGTATCCTTCATACTTATATTGAGTACGACTTTGAAAGGGCGTCATTTTTAGCTGTTTCCGGACAAATGTGTACTAATCATCTGCAGTATTTGTGGTAGATGTCAGCCTTGACTTCTGTCCTCCAGACCTCTCTCTGATCCAGCAGGAAGTCGACGCTCTAGAGGAGCTGAGTCGACAGCTCTTTCTTGAGACTGTGGACCTGCAAGCCACCAAGGTAACACACGTGCATGCACATAAGCACACACACACGCCCACATGTTCTACTTAACTATGGAGAGACTTGAAAAGACTGAGTGAATTAAAAACAAAAACTTTGAGGAGCATGCAGGCTATAATCTTGAATGAAGTGGGGAGAAGTAAACATTCTTAGCTTATGATGTTGACAGCTTAGTTTATTTATGAGAAATCAGTAATCGGCAAGTTCGCAACACTAATCTTCTGGCTAGTTAAGTGTAGCCTGTTCTAACTACTCCATTTAGCTTTACCTTCCAAAACCAAACAGAAAGCTCATAGTGATTATCACCTGAATATGCAGCTCTCCCCGGCTGTAGTGAGTTTCAGGTCATGGCCTGGTTGCTACTTCACTGTTTCGATTCACTCTCACTGCTCTCATAGGTCGTTTTAGGACCCATCAGGCAGCTGTCTCCAGAGAAGTTCTAAAAACCCACTGTACACTACCTGCGCAGACAGGCACAGTTAGCAACTAGCTGGTGACCGTAGTGGAGCATTTAGCAGCTGAGGAGCCACATGTGTCCCTCAAGAGTCGGTAGAGACCAAAGCAGAGCTAAAAGAGTGTGAATGGTTGACTTTGTCAAGTGGACACAAATATAACTCCGAATGAATGCTGATGTTGCTCCGTAACTGCTGTGTGTGTAAATAGGAAACTAACTGCCAACGATCTCACTACATCAGCTTGAAAGACGAAGACAGTGCTGTGCTCACAACTGTTTATTGTAGGTTTAAGTGTATATTAACATTTGTTTATATCTTCATTTGATTAGGTGATAGCAATTTATGACTCCTTGAAGGCTAAGCTGAGGTCTCTTTAACTATCAAGGACTGTCTGTCCCTCCTGATTATCTTTCAGCAAAGGCACATCTGCCAAATAAATGCTCACTTGCCGAATGTTATCAGTTTGGAGCTTCATCACCTGGATGCCTGTTTGTGTTTCCCATCATGTCAGTGTGTGTTTGCCCCCACCGCAAAAGTTGATTATTACAGCAGGCTGTTTGGTCATTGCTGCTGAAGGATGCCTGAGCTAGTCAAAGAGTAAAAGTATACATCATGGAGGGGACGTGAAGGGCACGTAACTGACATGTGTCCACTTAATTCCTCACTTTCTGACAGAGGTGAGTGATGTTGAGCAATTTCTCCAGATTCCGACCTTACAGCTGCCTTTAGATTTAGACCTGTTTATGAAGTTGTTATGGTTAAGTTGCCACCACACCAAACCCGCCTAAACTGAGCTAGCACTCTGTGGTTCTAATACTAATCTAATACCTAAACACAGAATCTTCCATGCATATGTCTACATTCAAACAACTGCAACATGAGACTTATCAAATTCTGTTTATATGTACATGTACATGAATTTTCCCAACTATAATTTAGATAAGGTTTATTGACAGTATATACCAGCATATGCAGTATTACCTCACATAACCTCATAAAATAAAATAAAACAGTCTCTATAGTGTTTATAAATTTTTGATAACATGCTGTCTTGCCTCATGCTGTAGCTCTTGGCTAATCGCATGCTTCATGCAGATCACATAAAAATGTCCTTTCTCAGCTACCTGGATCATTTAGATCTATGTTTTCACCCAAATCTGTGCCCGATGACAGTATGTAAGTGAAATCAGGAGTTTCTGACACCTGGATCACCAGACTCAAACACTGCCTAACAGACACACACTACAGTCAAGTTACCTCTTTTGCCTACATGCAGTAAATGTTTTGCTAATTATTTACCACCACCTTTCCTTATCTTAGGAGCGAATTGAGTACTCAAAGACATTCCAGGGGAAATACTTCAACTTCCTGGGCTACTTCTTTTCCATCTATTGTGTTTGGAAAATCTTCATGGTGAGAAGTCACAGTCCTCTTCTGGCATTGTGTCTTTCCCTAACACTGACCCATAGATACTGTTAGTGCTATGGCCCAGTTACATAATCACATATTGTTGTGTGATATACTTTAAAAAAAGTTCTTTGCTTTATTTTAAAAATACCTCTTCTTTCTATCACAGGCCACTATAAACATTGTGTTTGATCGAGTTGGAAAGACGGATCCAGTGACAAGGGGCATTGAAATTACAGTGAACTACCTCGGCATCCAGTTTGATGTAAGACACACACGCATGCCCATGCACACACCTGCAGAAATAGCCACATGTCATGTCGTCTCCTGTAAAGATTATTCCCGGCCCATTATCATCTCTCTGCCTGCTTTCTCAGCAGTGAACCTGCTCGTGATTGCTTTTGATCTTTTCCCACGTGGACAATTATTTGATTGAGTTCTCATAGCTCACACTCACAGGAGACGACATTACGTTTTAATGTAAATGAATAAATAATGACTGCAGATTGAGAGTTGGGATCCTCAGTCCGTACTCTTTTCATTGCGTTTCATATGCTTTTGCTCTCTTTCTCAGGTAAAGTTTTGGTCCCAACACATCTCTTTCATCTTGGTGGGAATAATCATCGTTACATCCATTCGTGGCTTACTCATCACCCTCACTAAGGTAAAACTGCCACATGACACATGTTGAAATGGTCATAGATCAGAGATGTGTTTTTTTGAATGGTTTGTCGGTTTAACCAAAGATTGAATGCTTCTTCATTTTTAGTTTTTCTATGCAATATCAAGCAGCAAGTCCTCCAATGTCATCGTGCTTGTCCTCGCTCAGATCATGGTGAGTGTGCTGCTTTATAGTTGTCTTATAAAACAGCCTACAAACGACAGATAAAGCAAAAACTTTCTCTCTCTGTGTGTGTCAGGGGATGTATTTTGTATCATCTGTGCTGCTGATGCGTATGAGCATGCCGCTGGAGTATCGCTCCATTGTGACAGAAGTTCTGGGAGAGCTGCAGTTCAACTTCTACCACCGCTGGTTTGACGTCATCTTCCTGGTCAGCGCCCTTTCCAGCATCCTGTTCCTGTATCTCGCCCACAAGCAGGCACCAGAGAAACACATGGCGCTGTGATTTCCTACATCTCTTCCCACCTGGATGTGACTCTTGAGCCCTGGGGTGAATTTGAATCTGGAACTTACGGATATCCAGAAGTCAATTTTTTTTTTTTTATATGAGACATAATTATATGGACTGCCTGTTCCTGAATCAGGAATGACTAATTGTTGGATGCAAGTGATGGGGAACTATTGGGGCACATGAGAAAACAACTTTGAAAGTGGACTCTCTTGAATTAAAGTATTTACGTAACAAACAGTACTATTAGGATTTAGGTTTACTCACAAATGCAAACACTCTCTTCTCTGTGCTCTTAAATTTTCTATTTTTTGGCCAACACCATCCTTACTTGCTTTTGTCTCAACACACTGGAGCTGTACGATTCACAACACATCCCTGCTTCGCTTTCACCGAAGTGTAAAATGGACTATATAAAGGAAAGATCACGCCATCGCTGATGATGTCCGTCCTGGAGCACCTGTTATTTTCAACAAAATCTGTCATTGAATTGGGAACAAAAACAAATACCCATAAAGTAAGCTTAATTCACATAGTATGTGTTCATTTATTTGTTAATGGAAAATATCATTCACATATTTCATAAGTGGAAACAACACATTTTAATTATTAGAACATTAAATAAAGGCAGCAGACTTTTCATAGAGAAAAAACATGAACTGTGTATTTATTGGCAACATTAATAGTGTTAGCTTAACTTCTGTTGGCTGTAGTTATCTTGGTAACATTGGTCATCTCAGGTTTGGGAAAGACATTACTCTGATCATTGCACAGGCTCACTTACGAGTAGATCTACTCTTTGCACCAAAAGAAGACAAACATATTTAGGAGCATGTTTTATTCTCAGCCCTTTTATACATGAAAATATTCTCCTATGATTGTGACATTGACAGTGAATTTCAACAGTCTTTACTGTCCTTGTTTTGTTTTGTTTTTTTCCCCTCCATCTCTTTGTCTCCTGTAATATTAGTTGGATGTGTGAATCCCTTAGATCTGATTGTTAAAAAAAAAAATGGATCAACAGTAGATTAGAAGTAGAAGCGGCTCTTCAGGTGGCTTCTTAGAGCCTCTCATCGATACTGTCTTCAGATGAAGATGATGAGGTCTAGAAGACAGAAAATAAAATCACTGTTATTTAAGACATTGAACGATTTTTGTATGTCACCTTTTAGATGAAAAGATAAACGGTGAATGACGTGACACATGCACTGATTCTGGCCCTTAGAAAAGCTGCAGCAAGTACATGGCCATCAATGAACAAGTCTACAGCCATGCTAGTGGTTCTGTGAGACAGCACAGCAGCACTTAAAGCTAAATGCTAATTTGACAGTGCTAAGATACTGATGTTTTTCAGATATAATGTCGATGTTCACCATCTTAGCTTATTGTGTTTGTTAAGTGTTTGTTTTCTATATCAGATTATGACCTGATACAAGGTGTGCCAATGGGATGACATGGTGGGCGTGGTCAGAAATGTTGGAAGTGTGAGCGTTGTGTTGGTGGACGAAAGCAGATGGGGTTGTGAAAAACAAAAACACGAGATTTTCCTGTGTTTTTATCTGATAGCTTAATCTTAATCTGTGCTCAAATTCACGCCTCCCGTTGGGAGTGGCTCAGAAAGGGGCGGGTCAGTGGCGACGCCCGCAGATACAGGAAATGGCTCTTTGCGTGCATCGTCTCCTTTCTGAACCGCCTCTGGTACAGCTGGGGTTAACAAATTAAAATCATGGCCTGTTGATGGCGCTGAACAACTTGGGATCAACAAAGTTGTTCCAATGCATCCTGAGAAGGACATAAATGTCGCTACAGCAATCCATCCAACAGGTGTTGATATTTCACTCAAAGCCACCAAATGCCAGCCTCATGGTGGCGCTAGAGGAAAATTCAAGGGATCACCAACATCATTCAGATTCATTGTTTGGGGACCATGAATCTTTGTACAAAATGTCATCACAATCCATCCGACTGCTGTTGAGATATTTCAGTGTGAACCAAAGCGATGCCTCGAGTACTCGCATTATACAGATATAAGCGCCGCTCCTCTTGGGCTAATTTCTTCAAAATGACTCCAAATGCCACCAAAGTTGTCTGGGTGAGTAAATAGGCGTATTTAATGCTACAAATAAGGTCCAGGTTGTAAAAAACGAAAGTTATCCTTTAAATGTTACTGGCGAACGTTCAAAAGGAGCACTCACCCTCTCTCTCGCTGGCTCAGTGGGGGTTTCGGGTCTGGCCTCCTCCTGATGTTTCTCCTCCATCTTGGTCTCCGGAGTGTCCGCAGAGTGGACCTCAACATAAGACATCTCCTTGAGGAGCTTGCGTGTGATGGTCACTCCTTGAGCTGTGAGCTTGTCATAGACGCTCTTTTTAGCCACAAGCAACTCCAGAAAGCTGCCGCTGCTGCTGATCATTTCCACCACATCCTCGTGGCTTCTCTTCTCCACATTTACTCCATTCACCTCCACCAAAACGTCGTTGTCCTCCAGACCCGCCCTGTCAGCTGCTCCACCCTTCACCACCTGAAACAAAGTGTGTCTTACCCCCTTGATTTGAAACAGTAGTGATTAGATGGCAGGCATTGCTAGTCATCCTTACCTGCTTGATGCACTGTCCAAACACCCCCTGGATGCCGTTCAGGTGAAAGCCAAAGCCCGCTGAGGTCTTCTCCATCTTACACAGTTTAGGCATGAGCTCCTCCTCTCTCTCCTGAACAGGTGTGGATGGTCGGACAGGAGCAGGTAAATTGATGGCCTCTGTGTAACTGGGTGGTGAGTTGGAATCTTTCTTATCGTCATAGAAAATGATAGGAGACAGTTTCCCCTGTGAAGGACACAACAGTCGCATTATACATTACAGTCGTAAATTAAGAGTATAGCCATTTCTTCATCCACTCTACACTACTGGACAGCGGCACATTGGCTCACCTGCTTATACATTTGGTCCGTTTCTTTGTCCACCACTAGGAGGCAGCATTTGTTGCCACTCTGCCTGATCCTGTCCACCACCTGCTCATGGCTGCAACTGTCCACCTCCTTGCCGTCGACAGCCACCACTCTGTCCATTTCCTTCACACCTGCTCTTTCTGCTGGGCTGCCTCTGTCTACATCCCTGATGAAGTGGCCTGCAGTTAATGAGCACACCGTCAAAACACAGACTCCTTCTCCGGGGTTTAATCTGCTTTAAACACCAGTTATTTGTAATAAGAATAACATGTTCATTATTGCCTTGCCTGTTTGCTTGACCTTCTCCTTGAGCAGGAAGCCATAGCCATCAGGTCCTTTGGTCATGTCGATGATGCGAGGCTTGAGTGGGAGGTACTTGGTTGTAGCTAACCATGCGCCGATCCCAGTACCCTTGTTCTGGTAGTACTCGTCGGTTTCCTTATCAACCAACAGGAACATTATGCTGCTGCCAGCCTGCGAGGTCTTGGCCACTACTTCATCATGAGTGGAGCCCTCTATGTTCTCCCCGTTGATCTCCAGCACGCGGTCATTGACTCTGACCCCGCCCCTGTCTGCCACGCCTCCTGGGATCACCTGTTTCATGAACAAGCCCTTCTGACCTAGAGGATGTTATAAAAGGAAGAAAATAAGCAGAAATCTTCAAAGATAGACATAATTTGGCTGAGAATGCAGAGACTGTTCTCTTCAGTGTGCTAAATATATATATAGTACTACTTTATAATAATGCATCCTTTATAAAGCATCATCAGTCAGTAATAAGAACATCTTTTGGTTGCCAGGTTGTGTAAATGCCTTTGGCTGTGTCAATTAAGTCGGCGTCGTCGGGGTCTGGTTAAAAATCTGGGTTGTGGAGCAGGAAAGAAGTGATCTTACCAAACCACTGTAGCCTACTCCTCATCTCTTCTTGATGCTAACAGCTCGGGGCTACATTAGCCGCTACTAGTGCAACACATTAGAATCTCCCAGTGATGTGTTGGCAGTCGAATTGCATTGTGGTATGTAATGTAATGTAATGTAAGCACCAGGGTTTGACAAGTGAGAATGTGTGTAATTAAAAAAGAACGAGATGAGTCCGCTGTTTTGAGCACAATGCTAAATCGGCGGAGTAGTTGATTAACTTAACGATGTAAAGCTGTGCTTCACTGCCTCTGCACCTGTAACCACACCCACTACTGATGTCACAAGGTCCTGGAGTACACCTGTACACTGTTAAGAAAGATATACCATATTTACTCAATAAAATTGAGGCAACAGATTGCACGCAATATTATTAATTAAACATAATCAGATTTGTAATTGAGTAAATTTTAATTAAATGAGACCCTTTGGAGTTAACCATTTAATTTGAGTATATTGAGTATATATCAAAAAGAGAAATGTCTAAATTAGCAAAAAGTACTAATAAAACATAATTTAATTCTACATACAAGTACCATGTAATTGAGTAATAATGATATATCTTAATCAGTTAATTTATTTGAATTTACTCAGTGGATTTAATTAAATCGAAATATTATTCTTACTTAGATATATTGTGTTTATCTCATGATCTACATTTTAGGGTGAGATTACAGTGGGTACCATACAGAGGAAATAAAACTCAGAAATTAACAGAACACACATTAAATGCTTGCCAAAATTAACATTTTTTATTATAAAAGTTATAGCATTTCATTGCAAACTTTTACAAATGCTGACCTTGAACACTATCTTGTGAAAACAAAAATGAGTACAGTTGCCAGAGTACCTGTCGAGAAGAACTAAGAAACGTTAGGGCATGGCTACACTGTCCCATCATGGACAAGACAAGGTACCGATGCCGACATACCGACAATGTCCTGTGCTGTAGCCCCTAATGGGTCAGAAGATCACCTCTTGTCATTGCTCTGTATCCACAGGTTTTACACTGCCATCTCATCTGGGGGCACATAAGAGAAACGCAGTCATGTTAATTACAAAATGTGCCTTTCTGTTTAATTGCAGATAAAATAAAAACCATTCATGTATCAATCACATGCATATGGTGTATTGTAGGGCTGGTTGGTATATCAGTATTTGCATCCCTTTATTGTCAACATATATGTACACTGATGACATCCAGTCTAGCAAGAAATTAAATTTTAAACAATTATGGCCTAAATTCTAGATGTGAGAGTTTCTCCAAAAACAAACCTTGTTAATTTAACTTTATTTAAAGCTTTTTAAATATTTCATATTTTAAATGAATTGCAAAACCTAATTGATGTACACTTGAACACATAATTACTATAATATAATAAGTGATTGACTAAATGTTTACTGAGTTTTATGCAAAGGTAGAACAAACAAACAGATCACATCAGGTTTAATGCTTGCAGCATGTCCTGACGCGCCCCCTACCCCACCCCCACCACACACACACACACACACACCCACCACACGAAGTTCGCTAAACTTTTAAACTATCAACCCTGCATATGCTGGACAGAAAACGAATGGTACCACATTGCTCCTCACATATTGTCAGAAGAATTTGACGCAACCGTCATGTTAGCTCGCCGACCTGATTCGATTCTCGCGGCTGGCGGGAGATTAAGAATTAAAAGTAACAGTAAACCTTAATAAAATTGAAGATCTAAAACGTAACACTGACTTAATGGGTTTTCGAGGTAACTTAACGTTTATGACAAAACAGCGAAAGAACAGAGATAAGTGATAACGTTACCTGCGTGGTAAACGGTCCAACACAAACGGAAGTGCAGCAAGTAGCGTTTGGAAATAAAAGCTCACTATACTTAGCGCGATAAGTGTCTGATCGCAACACAAACCCCAACATGATTATCGGCAGGATTTAATAAGTACATGCATATGAATGACACAAACGCAACATGGGCAACACCATATCGGAAATACTAACCGACATCTTTCAAAGTAAAAGCTTGTGCTTTTATCAGCAATACGAACGTTTCCATTTTGGAAGCGAAACACTATCACAATACTAACCTATATTAACATAGTTAACATAGCTAGCTAACAGAAGCCAGCTTTCTGCTGCTGAGTTTCTCTCTCTCGGGGTTTCTATGCTCTGCTCATGTTGTATTATAATTCAGCATGCACCATAGATATGTATTGACTTCACCATCCCAGTACAGACAAAATAAGTTTACTTACCACAGTTAACCAGATAACATAGATGAGTAAAGTGGAGGAGGGTAACTCCCCATCTGCATGTTTTGCCTGCCGAATTCAAAAAGCGCGGTTAACAGGAAGTGCTTTTCAATTAAAAGTTGACAGATTCAATTAAGTTGGATTCATTCAATTTTCTCTCAGTTTAGAATTGCATAAACAGAAAGCCTATATTTGATTAATCCAAAATACGTTGGTTTTGTTCAAGACATTTTTATTTGAATTTTACTTAAATAATTACCACAAAATCAAGGAAACATTAATGTTGAATATACCAAATTCATCAGTTAAAACCTACATGACCACAGAATCATTGTACATCACTGCAGCAGGATTTGAACTGTCGGAGGTCAGCAAAACTCTTCCTGATGAGTTAAAGGCATAAATGTATTAAGACAAAGAAAGTTTAATTCTGGAGGAGGATATAAACTAACTAATGAGAGATTTTCACAATCTGGCAAACCTAAAGTTAATGTTACTAACGACTTGTTGCTGATCTATAAAAAAAATGGAAAATGTTTAGCCATTAATCAACCCAGTAGTTATCTATAAATCCTTTATAAAGGATGCCGTATTAGAAAGTGATGGAAAATATTTTTATGCTTCAAGTTCAGTAAATTTAAGTTTATAAATCTCAGCATTCAATGTTCTTTTATTTTTAGCTTCACCAGGTAGATGCATTAAACAGGTTTATTTGTATGTTGTTATTTGTGCTTATTTGTGTTTTTTATGAGTTTTCCTAAATTGCGATTCCTGCATGCTCGGCTCACCTTTGACTGAGCAGAGGGAAAACCCATAGCTTGCGCCGGACTTAACCAGGTAGCAGAGTTTGGGTTTTGGAACTTCTTTGGTCACGCCGTTGGCTACTGGTTTGCTCTGAGGGCCGGACAGGTTTGCTCCCTGTGCTTTGTCTTGTTTGTAGGAAGCTTCATCCATGATGTGGAACGTGACGGAAGCGCCGCTGTTTCTCACGATGTCCACCACCTGTGCCGGGGGAGCACACAGCACAAAGCAGAGGGTTGCCACCAGACTACCAAAACTGACAAACTGTGGTAAGAAGTTATCAGACAAGTCAAAAATATAACACAACGCATGATGCACCATTACATAATACTGCTAGTTGGATATTTAACAAGTGTAACAAGAAAGAAAGAGCGTTATACTTATTCTTTCACTACAATTAGATGATAAATAAATGTTTTATATATTTACAGTCAGAAATTTAAAATGGGGAAAGGTTGCATGGGGATAATATTGAATATATAAATGATTAAATGTGTGCCAGGAACTGCTTTATATTTCCTGTTGAACTCAATTTAATTCTTTATTTAACCAACAGAGTTATTTATTAATGTATTGAGTTATATTATCAACTTGTTTGATAACCTTTTACTACAGTACATTTAGTCATTCCCGGGGCTCCATATCAGTCCAGGAGTTGCTATTGATTTGATTAAAGCACTGCAGTGTTTCCACATCACCTCAGAATGGGGCAGCTCATCAACAAATGTTCCATTGACCCGCAAGATGCGATCTCCATCTTTCATGCCAGCCAGTTCAGCTGGACCTCCCATTTCCAGGCAGCGGATCAGGTGACCCTCCTCACCATGCTCCATTCTCAAGTAGAAGCCAAAGGTCTGACCCGGCTTCTTGGTCAGTGAAATCACCCTCGTGTTGTGCCCGGCCATGTCCTGCAGTGGACAAGAGGCTTGATAACATTAACACAAATTCTATCTCAAAATGACCTTAATGAAATGTGGTCCTAGGGCGTTTGTAATAGAAGTGAACACAATTTCATGTCTATAGTCAATGCATTTTTCTCCAAGTATAACTAAAATAGTCCATATCCATTGCTAAAGTAATGTAATGATGCAGAAAATTCTCCTAACATATGTGATGCAGACTAGAGACGCCTATCACAAGGCTCTGATATCCAAAGATAAAAAAGAGACACAGACCAAGTGTTATATTCAATTTGTTAATGTAAAGGAGTTGCTGCAGTTATTGGATTTATTTTTAACCTTTAAACCTCCCTTTAAACATAGTTATTTAATAACAGATAACCCTGGACTTGAAGGAGCCATAGCAGTGCTCGTATCTTCACATTAAAAGTTAATCTTCCATGCTGGTGCTCTAGGGGCAGTTAATGGTTAAAAGCAGGTACAGCTGACTGTGGTGACGACAGCCTGGACTTTGAATGCCACTGTAACCCTCTCATTAGACTGTTACGTCCACACGGGAAGGTCATGAAGGATGTGTGCGTGTTGGCAGGTGCGTGCCGTCTGACTGACATTATATGTTGGATTCTGAATGTCTTGTTGTGTCCTACAGCTCTTCCAGTGTTGTCCCTGTGCATGATAACCTAATCAACTTCTTTGATTTCTGTAAGTATCTGCTTATTCTGAATTTGATGCCAGCAACAAAAGAATGTTGTGGAATGCTCCAAAAACACCTGTTTGGATCATTCCACAGGTAAACAGGTTGATTGGTAACAGGTGATAGTATCATGATTGGGTATGAAAGGAGCATCCTGGAAAGGCTCAGTCGTTCACAAGCGAGGATGGTAGAGTACACCATCTTTACTCGGTGATCAAGTACAGTGAATACAGTGAAAAAAAAAAAAAAAAAAGTAATGAGAGTGCATACCCTTTCCACAATTTTTTCCATATTTCCCCCAAATTCAGCCATACTGAGCATCTTTGTATCTTTGGAAACTTGGTTGGGTGCATCGTTGCAGCGCTTTGCCGCACAGAGATTCAGAGATTACATCCAGTATCAGAATTACAAGACTCTGAATGACAAGAACACACCACAAGCTAACAAGAAAATCTGCAAAGATTAGAGGTAATTAAAAAAAGAAAAATTCCTGGTTCCTGGTTCATCATGTCACAATCCTTCAGATTTAACTCACAGCCCCTTGCGAGAGTTCTCGACCCCTCGGTTAGGAACCACTGACACTGGAGATAATTTAAGCAATCTGAAAGCAAAACAGATTGCCAAAAATATATGCTATGTGATCATACATCTCAGTTAAAACTACAGTTAAATTAAACTCACCAGCTCGTCTCTGCTCAGTGTCCCAGTCCAAAGGAGGAGCTCACCTGTCACTGCTTCACTATTATCTATTCTATCTTCAACCTGTCCTCCTCCCTCCTTCCTCCTCCTCCTCCTCCCCTTCTCCCTGAAGGATGCATGACAGGCCAAAGGTGAGCCTAAAGGCTGAGTTATTTAACAGCGTCAAGGAAGATGAAGCCAAGACGTAGTCATCTGTTTGGTGGTCAAAGGTACATGATGCAGGAGGAAATCAGCAGTGTCAGGAATTATTATATTACTGTGTGTACATCAGAGTCAGCACTACATCGAGGGAAATATGCTACATACATGCTAATTTACATTCATCTTACTGCTGTATCTGATATTTCTGGAACAAAACAGACTATGTACAGTTAAATTTCTTGCCGATATCACATTGCTTTAAGCTACCTGAAAACAGGAACTGCTGGATGTTTCTGTTGTACCAATTAGCATGCTGCATACAACTGTCTTAACATGGAATTAAACGTACTCGTGTACAAGCAGACAACTTACAAACAATCAAACGCAACTTTTGTAAGATTGGAAATGTTATATATCAAAAAAGAGAACGTTCATGAAGGTGTTGAGGTTTAGAGTTTAGCTGATTTAGTGTTCAGTGTTTTATGGCCACTTAGGAGGCCGTAGGTTATGGTTCTACTCAATTGTACTGGGTTATACTTAATCTTTCTATTCACTTCATTAGATCTTTATTATCCCTTGGGGACAATGTGCAGTATTTACAGCACATAAACAAAAACAATTAATGTCACAATAAAATAGCAATCATACTGCAATTATTTTGACAGATCATCATCGCTATCATGATCCTGGATGGGTTTGGTATACAAAATTATAGTGATTTTTAAGATGATAAAATGATTGTTTCTGTAATGATAGTTAAAGATATAAAGAGTGATATTTTACTGAATATATTATCCTTTTTTTTATCGTATTCAATCTTTAATTGTAATTAAAAATTTAATTTAATCTAGATTTCATTTCCTAAATTAATTTTGTATTTTATTTATTTTATTTCAACAGTAGAGGCTTCTCATTTGTCAGTGTTAACATCGAAAAGGAAATAATATATTTACATCAGAACATGAAAAAGACTTACATAATGAATTTTCAAAAAATGTTCAGTTTAATTGTGGATTTTAATTATTGGTTTTAGCATTTGATTGCTTTCTTTTAAAGCAAACAATTATCACTGTGACCTCTTGTGCACTTATGCAAACGATATCTCATCTTTTCCCATTGTACTGTACTGCGTATGTTACAAATTAAGCTGTGTTTAGAAAATAAATTGATGAGTGCCAGCATTCTTCTCTCTCCTTATTTGCAAACACATTGTTGCTTTTTGCAGTAATAATTCTTTATATTCTTCATAGCTAACAACCTGTTCCTCCTGACTGAAGTAGAAGGCATGTGATTGGTACATTTTGTGCAAATGCCACCATATGATAAACATTATAAGAGTTCACTGAGTCGGTGATTCTTAAATTTTCTTTGCACCTTCATGTCATCGCAGGTTAAAGTTTCACCCCACTGCCTTCTTGCAGTAACTAAACACAATATAAAAAGTGGGTTTTTAAAACCGTTTGCAGCTGTGACCTGCTCAGCTAGGTCATTCCACAGTCTAGGAGCCCTGACTCCAAAGGCTCTACCACTTTTACGTATCAATCTCGACCTCGGAACTACAAGGAACGACACATCCAAGGGTCTTGGGACACAGGGCAATCAGAGATCTAATGAATAATTTGGGGTGAGGCCTCTCAGTGCTTTGTGAGCAATCAATAATATCTTGAAATTGATTCTGAAAGCAACAGGGTTGTTGTTATTTACCTCTTCTCTGGCTGCTGCATGGTTAAATCAATAAATTATGTTTTAAGAAAGAAAGTGACCCCCTTTCAACTTTTAACAGCCCCCTCAGTCCCTTCTTCACTCTGGACAATGCTGAGACCAAAGTTACACCCTTGGACGAAATATCAACACGGTTGATAAGGTTTGGGGTAAGCTGAGCTGTGGTTTAGTTTTTTTGGTTTATGGTTGCTGTGACTGGTAACTATGGGCGAGTCATGCGGTTATAAAAAGATTGTTCTGATACCGCTATCACGGGACGGGACAAAGGTGACAAAAACTCCACCAAAGCCAAGCAAAACAAATCTGCAAACTGTAAAAGTTAATTAATTACTCGGCTGATGTCTACAGCAAGACTTGTTTGTGGAGTGGCTCTGTATCATGATTGTACTCTGAATGCAATTAAAAGGAATCAGATACTGTCCTTGCTTTCTAATTATGTAACTGCTGTGGACTGTGGGGACATAACCAAGCAAGACCATTTGAAGACTGGAAGACGCCAGTCTGTTGCGGTGAGAGTCGGAGTGCTTTGCCAAACACGTTGCTGCCATCTACTGTTGTCAGTTCTGTACGTTCTCCAACAGAGCATCCTGGATTGGATAAAAAAGACGGACAAATTATTTACTTTAGATGCATATTTAATTTTGTGTGTAGTGATGCATACATTTTTTTGTGTCCATGTCTGCTTGGAGTATTTGCTAATTACTTAGTAGTACTAACTTCTGTACCTTTCAGAGTGTTAATGTATTAACATGTACAGTAAGAAGACTTTTGTGTCACTGGTGTAGTCTGCTGTTAAAAAGTTGGGGGTCAAAACTTAATGCAGCGTGTCACATTATTGTTGTTGTTGGATCAAATGCTCATTTGATTTGAATGCATTCAGATCAGCTGAATGATGTTGATGAGACCAGGAGGACATGTCATCAATATTTTCATTAAAACAATGAATCAAATGACAATGTGACAATATGTGAGAGGGGTTGCTCATAATGATGAATACAGAGAAAATGGTCACCTGAATCTGCAGCTCTGGTTACGGAGGTTTAGAGCATGTTTTTAGCTGTTATTTTGGTTGACTCTCACGGCTCTCGTAACATTGTTTTCAGCAGCTTCAAGCAGGTGTTTGTAGCAAGAAAAAGCTCTAAAAACTCACTGTACACTCACAATTAGTTACAAGTCGGTGAATATAGTGGAGCATTTAGCAGCTAAGAATATTTCCATCAGGAGCTGGTAGAGACCAAAAACAGAGCTAAAAGACAGCCAACATTGGACTTAAATTAGCGAGGTGGCTAAAACACATAACTCATGCATGAAAATGTTGCAGCTGTAACTGCTGGGTGTGTAAATAAGCAACTGTTTGCTCACAAAATCACCATATCAGCTTTAAAGGTTGTCGGTGCAGTGCTCACAGCTTGTTGTGAACACAACATTGACAACGCTGAACCCAAGCGGCCTAAAAAAATCTATTATGGCAGGTTTATAGGTGGAGTGCTGTATGTTTAATGAGTGGGATCCTATTTTGTTTATATCACCACTTCTGTATGACTGTAAAGCATCAGCATGAGGGCTTGATACACTTTTCTGCAGACTACAGAGGATGGTAATGGATATCTGTCGATCTTTTCACCAATAGCAATGGACATCTGTCAATGTACATTCCTGTTTGTGCCGGTAAGACTCTGTTAAAGGTAGCAGCGTGCCAAAAACAGGGGGAAAAAAAATAATAGTGCCCTAATGCAGGTTTCAAAGCATTGACTAGAAGGCTTTGCAAGTGCTTTTGTTAGGAAGGGAAGGGACCGAGCTACAGATGCACAGAATATGTTTTTATGAGAAAAGTAAAATGTAAATGATTTTTAACACACTTCTGATGCTTCTGAGTACAATTTTGAGCTACTAAGTGATGCAGTATTTGGATTTTGTAAAATGTTAAAGTAGCAATACCATGAAAAAATACTTGATACTTTCAATGACTGCAAGTCATTGAAAGTATCAGAAATAGAAGTACCCACTGTGTGAAAATACTGCTATGATAATAAAATGATATATAATGCTTTAAAAATAATTTAAATGTTGCAATGGAGGCATGGTACTAAGTCTGCCTGTTTTATACACCATCAATCTTTTGTTTTTAATGTATTAATGTTGAGCTGTGAAGTGGCAACTGACTACAACAGTCATGGAATAGAAATAAAGTAGCCTACAATGGAAATACTCAAGAAATATAAAGTTTGATACTTTCTTCCTTTAGTCTATTTTTAGGAGAGCTGAAAAAGAGAGATCTTTTTACTTCACTACTTTTATTTGACAGCTTTGGATACTCAAGAAAGATTTTACATGATATAAGCTGTTAAGTTGCTGTTGGGTAAAAAATAATAATAACATCCTGAAAATGTGAACATTTCAGGACGTTTGAAAGCTTGATTACAGTCAATTATTTACATATTGAGCTAAGGAACAAAAGTTGTTACTCTCCTCGTCGTTCAGTGAATATGTGTGTTTTCACACAGCAGTCAGGTGGAAAACATGATGGCGCAGGACTGTCTGCCGCACACTGACAACAACAGCAGGAAATGGCAGAATCTGTGCAGGACTGGGGGCGTCAGTGTCACTGCTTGTACACACAGACACTCAGATACAGGTGTGTGTACCTCCAGACCAGGAGGAGGTGGACTGCTGATGCTCTGACCTCCCCTGATAACACACACTCTCACACACACACAGACACACCTCAAACCCTGAAGCCACACACTCGCTACTGGCCGGCAGCCATATTTGAACAATCGATCCCAGAGGTCCGGGAGCCTCAACCGGAGGGGAGATGAAGTGAGTGGAAGGAGACAGAAATTCTGTTCAGCTCGGCTTAGCGCTGATGCATTCACTATCCATTACCCTCAGTCATCACCTCGTGTTTGTCAGGAACAAAAAAAAAAAAGGGTTTCGTGTATTTCCGTGACCCTGAATGCATCCTCATCAATCCAGATGAATCCTCCAGAGCTGCAGCTGTTCATTTGCTCTGGTACCTTTCATCAGTGGTGTTTACAGTAACAGCAGCGAAGCATGCATGTACCGTAGCAGCAAAAGATACAGACATGAGGTGTAAAGTGACACCCCAGGAGTGATTATCTCCAACCTGTCTTCATCTGCGGTGGAGCATCAGTAATCAACATGTCATGCCAGTTTGTGATTACTGCACTCAACTGGGAGCACTAGTCTCTCTCTTCACCTTGATTGGCATCCTCACATGGCTTGTTTATCTGGGGTAAGTGGCTATGCACATGACCCGCCTGAGCTGGCTAATTAGACCAGGAGAAAGATTACAGGTGGGCCGCTCGACACAATGCACCCCCCCTTTTCTATGGGAGTCATTTGAGCTTTCAGAGGCCAAGCTGATGGTCCCCGCTCTCCACAGCAATAACACGCCTCAGAAAGCAGCGACATTTTGACCTGCCAAATGTACAGGTGGCACAGCGGAGACAGTCCCTCCGTTTCCTTGACAGAAAAACACTCACCTGTCCAGGAAAGAGGCGCATATTACATTTACGGCTCATCTCCAGCTGAATAGAGCACCGTGGTGCAGCAGGACCAAAGCACTTTAAAGCTTGATGAAATGAACGATGATTTTCAAAAGGATTTGTCTAATCATAATAATTTAGACTCACCAGCCTTTAACAAATGCCATCAGTTTGGCACAGACCACTAGAAGCATTGTGTCACTGAATATGATTAAGAATTTGAAACATTTTAAGACTAAATTTAGTCATCATAAAAGTGTGGAGTCAAAAAATGAGGTTCTGGTCATTAATTAGAACATGCTGCATATATAGTTCGTAGGAGTTAGTAGGAGTTTATTGGTGTTTTCCTGCATCCTCTCAATATTTACATAATTGTGTGTCACTGCTGACATGACTTTAAGTGGCACAAGAGTACTGCGAGGATTTCTTGCATTTATCATTATGATGAAACTGGACAGGATTTAGTGATTCTCGCAAACTAGGTAATTGTGTGCCAGCGTCGGCTGTCTTGATGGCCGTATTACCGGGATCAGAAATGTTGACCTCATGTCACAAAATTTAATTAAAAAGCGAACACAGTTAAGATACGTGAATTATTGTGACTAACAAGAAAAACGCAAGCAAAAACAAACACACATCTGGCAACAGAGTTAGACGTTTGTGTGATTCCCCTCCAAAAGGACAAATGAAACTACATCAGGACCACGTTATGCGTTAGAGGCATCCACAACACATACTGACCATTACTAAAAGCATTTTCTTATCTGGTTACAGTCTGGTGAAGCTAAGATGAGCAAAGCCTCTTGGCTAAAGATGGAGAACGACTGTGGTCAATGACACCAGCCTTGACTGTTGGGGTATGGATGCTCTCGCTCACTCAGAGCCTTCATCATGGTGCTGAGTGAGCAACTGATGATAGATTGCTTTTTTACAGGTGCTGCAGCCAGAGTGTGAGAGGCAGGTGAAAGCAGACCATGAGGATGTGGAAGGAACATTTTAATATCAAAGGATCCATGCAGTTTAATCCGGAGGAGGCGTTAACGGGATAATGATGATGATTTTGATTAAGACAAGCAAGATATCATAAAAACACTGATTTCCACGATAAGTCTGTGCTCTTGCAAAGGACTGAGACAAGCTTTCTTTCATCAGCTCAGAGCTCCACATGTTGATCCTTCATCCGCCTGGCGAAGACAGAAGGTGCGTTCACTGACCACACGAGGGCGGCGGTGCGCATGTAAAACCACCGCAGGTGCTTTCAGCCATGAGGGGCGTGAGGTCATCCACCCATTCTCTAAATATTGGTTGAGAGAGGCGGGGTGTTTCCCCGACAGGTCGCCAAGCTGACGCACAGAGACGGACAACTATTCACGCTCACGGGCAATTTAGAGTCGCCTAACCTGCTAATCAGTGGACTGTGGGGGGAAACAACACACAACCTGTTGGCGCACAACCTTCCTCAACCAACACTGTACCGTGAACTCAAATCTGCTCTCTAAATTCTCCACAATCTCATTTATCTGAATCGCGCTGCAGTTTTACAGCAGACCCGAGGCTATTTTTGTCACTCTGAAACTGAAGACATCGCTTGACAAGATGATGGCTTATTTGGACTCAGTTAGGAAAAGAAATGAGGTTATCACTCCACAAAACCAACGCATGAACGTTTGTTAACGCAGTGTTACTGCTTATTAAACTCCTTAATTACTTTTGACCCTCACACCGCCGCCTGCTTCTTCTTTTAAACCCCAGAAAATTAATTACCCCCCGCCTCCGCCGTGAATGATTTAATAATGTTTAAATTCAATAATGTTGATTCAACCGGCACAGTCTCATACAGGGAATGATGATATTTTTAATTCTATGATTTTTGTTAAGAAAAAACATCCAAACTGCCTCGTGGATTATCTGTAATTGTAAAGACTGTTTTAAAACCAGCGAGAGTTCTGACTTGTGGTGCGATTAATCAATAATTTAAGCATCCGTGTGCCCAACACTGATGGCGAGTGTCCAGAAACAGACCAATGATACACACACACACACACACACACACACACACACACACACACACACACACACACACACTATATGACATTAGTCTTCCACTTTACTCTGCGCTCACTCGCTCTCTCCATGCGGTTCATTTGACGAAGCGCAGCAGTGCGCCGCGCTCCTCTCCTGGTGCGCACCGACCATTGATCAACGTGTGCAGTGCCAAGTGAGACTCAGCCACAGTAAAGGCGGGAAAATAAAGGAGAAAGAAGCAAATTACTGTTTTTTTATTTGTTTGCACTACAAGACCGAGGCAAGTCTCAAGCGGACGGAATATGGATGCAGAGTCCAGTTATTTGACCACATTGGAGGCTCAGACGCAAATTGGCAGAAGGTCTGAATCGAACTTTTTGTGAGCTCCGAGACAACATCAGATCAGAAACATGGACCTCTGTGCGCGAAATGAGACCTCTACGTCCCCGGAGTGCGTCGGAGCGCAGACTGATGCGCTACAGAGCGGGACCGGGAACGGGAGCTTGGAGACGACAAACATCACCTACGGCAACGTTTCCACACTCCTCATACCTCAGCGCGTGAAAGGTGAGCGGGCACACAGATGACTCCACACCTGGAGGTTCATTAAAAGTCGCAACAATGACCGCACTTTGTGTTTACTGTCTGTCTGGCATCCTTTTTCTTGTGGCGTTCGCTGTGGAGAGGCGCTGGGTCGATTTGACTCAACTCTCCCTCTGGTGATCATAAGGAGACAAAACTCAACTGCGCTGCAAGAAAACGAATTGTAGCTTTCCTGTAAAGAAGCATTTGGCTCATAATTTAAAAACAACTTCAAAAAGCAGCACCATCAATTAAAACCACAGGCCAGTGAAGGGTTTTACAGCATATGAGGGCTATAAATTTACAAAACAGCCTCTGTAAATCAATTTGGCAGCTCTGCACGACAGAGGAGAAAATGCTTTGGTAAATCAGTGGAGTTAGACATCCTGATGTGCCAGAATCTCTCTTTCAAAGTAAAGCTTAACTGTTATGTCCTGTTTTCCTTTATTTTAGGGGAGATTCTGTGAAAATACAGTGAAATAGGGATCAGAGAGGACAGAGAGAGAGAAAGTGTGTCATAGTCAGGAATCCTGCCCACATGGAGGATTTATTCAGTGAAGAAAAGAAAAAAAAAAACGTCAGCTGTCTTCATATCTGGACTGCTCTGCATGGTCATGCTGCTGCTTCCTGCTGTTTTAATATTCAATATCTGTTTCTATTTCCCAAGCATTTTATCCAAGGCGATTGCTTAATGATGTGTCTGCGTGCTGTGTGTTGCACAGATTTCAAGTCCCTCTGAGGTCCCTCTGTGATTTTGGTCTGCATCTATAAAACTGACTTGGCTCGTGCTTGTGAACGAGAAAGAACATTAAAGTGCGTCATCACTCTGGCAATTTCCTCTCAGTCTCAATCCCCACCTGCTTTTTTTCTTTGTCAATCACCACTTGCTATTTTCATCCGTCTCCATCCCTCACCGGCTGTTTGTCAGTATTTCCATGTGTTGATGAGGTGTGTGTGTGTGTGTGTGTAAGACACTGCGGAGACTGAGCACCTTCATTATGCTGCTGAGTGTTGCAGCTCAACACAATAAGTGAGAGTTATTAGCTTCTTCACTGTTGATACACACTGTATTTCCTCTTTCAGTCATTCCCATGATTTCATCTTCTGCACCTGCATTTAGAGTGGTGGAAGTAAATCAAGTTCTGTACTTCAGCACAAAAGTGTAGTAGCTGTACTTTTTCCATGACATTTCATACATATGTGTACTTTAGTACATCTGAGCTGCAGTTACTAGTGAATAACTTTTAAAAGGATGGTGCATTTTCAAAAAACGTACACAGTATGTAAAATCTGATCCATTAAACAATAAGTCAGTTAATCAGTTAGTTGATTAGCCTGTTTTGATAACGGATTCGACTTTTAAGTAATTTTTCATGCAAACACAACTGAAATATTTCATGGTTTCAGCTTCTCAAATGTGATCATTTGAGATGATTTGTCTTAAACTGCAGTAAACTGAATAATTTTGAGGTTTGGATGCTGGCTGGACAAAAACAAGGTATTTGAAGGTGTCTGTGTAATTATGGTGGTACTTTCACCTTTTTCTTACATTTTACAAACCAAACAATAAATAATTAATCGAGGAAATAACCACCACTGCATTGACTTTTACTTTTAATACTTTGAATACATTTTCCTATAGTGATACTACTTCAGTTACACTCTCAATGCAGGACCTTTACTTGTAATGGAGTGTTTTTGCAGTGTGGTATGACTATGACTGTGGCATTAGCAGTAGGAATGTGAATACTTCATCCACCACTAAAAATAATGATAATAAGCACCCAGCCATGTGCATGACCTATTATACTGAGCTAAGTCAGAACATTCAAATTACAAACCCGCTGAGGCCACATCTGACAAGAAGAGATCAAAACCGCTGTGTCTCGTGTCTCATGAGAATTGCGGCAGTATGGATAAATTGGGAGCCACATCCATTTTTATGCTGCACCATTAAGTTATTTCGCCCACACACTGTGTCACTCACAGATTATCACTTCTCTTCAGTTTGGCTTTTCGCTGCCTTATTTCCCTTTTTAGCATTCCCACTGTATAACGCAATCACACACCCAGCTTCTCAACAGAAAAAAATTCTAATATCTGACCCCGCACAGCTGCTGTCACCATCATTACTCACTATGTCACTCCTGAATTTGATTACTTCTGCACCACGTTTGTTCATTCGTCTCGTCTCGTCTTTCTGTCCATCGCGCTGGCTGACTGAGTTGTGTCACGGTCAGATTCCCTCTCAGTTGCAGGCATTTTTCTGCAGACCAGGGGTGTCAAACCATGTGCCATGCACCACACAGTCTTCAGGTTTTCACCAATTCCCTCCTCCGCTCTGGATTACACTTGTTTGTAAGCTGTGACATGAGCTGGGGGTCATGTTCACATGTCCTGAAAACCAACGAAACTCAACAAAATATGTTGTCTGTAGCTGCCCTTTGCAATGACGTTTTCATTCATGCTTTTAATGTATTTTTCTGTCCTCATTAAGTTTAAAGCTTAAATTTCTTGTTTAAAAGGGAACTCCATCAATTTATGTACATCCATATGAGTTTACTAGTCAGTGGTAGTATATCTCAGCCTGTGAAGCAGTCGTATAATACCTGCAGAGGAGCTTTGTGAAGATTTCACGAGGCTCAGGCTCTGAGACTACAATTTATTAAAGGAAAGCCTGTGTTTGAAACTGATGACGTGGAGTTTGAGAGACGTTTACCAGAAAGCCTTCCTGTCTAGTAAACGTCAAGCACCTTCTTATTTAATTCTGTCCAGCATGTCCCACATTGTTAATGAAATGCAGCACATAATTGCTAGATTACCCTTTTAATGGGGCAAAATGCACGCTGTGGGTTATTGATTGATTTTGTGAAGCATTTCATGTCACTGCTTTGCGACAAATCGCTCCACATTTCAAAATGTTGTCACATGGGATGCAGCCCAGCTGTGATTTGGAAGTAAAAACCCGCAGATTCTCTAAGCGCTTCGCGGTAAATGGTTTGACTCCCCCGCTGTACATTTGATATTAGTTCTAGTGGCTTTAAAGGAAGACTGTCACACCTTGTTCACTCTGCGAGACACAAGTGGATGATTCTACATTTACAGACAAATCACTCAATAAAAATGTTGTCATTACTTGGAGATGATGATGATGGCACTATCATCACCACCATTTTTAATCACTGAACACAAAGCAGTTCATTCCTCACAACAGCAAAAATTAAACCTCCTCTGATTTTCACCTCCCTCTCGTCTCCCACCACACATCTCAGCGCTCCACCTCTCCTGTTTGTGCATATTTCACTCACTCCATCACTCACACCCTCTCATCTCACTGCCTGTTGAGTGCTGAGGTGTTTAATACATGCCTGCACTGTGTGCCAACCAGCCAACATGTTATTTTGTAGTCTGACCGCTGTGGGCAGGGGCTCTGCGGCTCGGGCGCTGTAGTCAACAAAAAGTGTTTTCCTTCAGTGCCTCCATCAACTGTTTGCAGTTGGCTTAGTGACAAGGCTTAGATGACATTTACCATGCTGGATTAGGCACTAGCTGTGACATTTACCAATACCTCGGTCTTACAGGCGCAGAGCTGGATTTTCGCTGATGGGTGCAGAGACACGAGGGCTGACTTTGGTGGAAAAAGTGACACACACTGCATATGTATTAGACAGAGTGTAGGAGGTAATTCATAGTCAATATAATGTACGAGAGAAATAGATGAAACCTTAAATATTCATGAATGGAGTATGAACCTCATAATTAATTCATCCATTATTTCACCGCATGCCTAATAATAGCCTCTGCCTCTGCAGTTAACGCTTTATTATTTTAATGTTATTGTTGGCAGGAAATTTGTTCACCAGCCTTTCATATCCAACCTCAGATTGATGGTAGAATTAGCAATGGAGTCTTTGAATTGAAGTGGAAAAGTTTTAGTGGAGTTTGCATTTGCACAATTAAACTAAACTGCGTAAAATGTGTAAAAAAAGATGTGCATAATAGACCTCCTCTGAGTATGTTAAGTAACCAAGTACGGATATGTTACTGAGGTGACATGCGATGGCGATGCACTCTATTAAGATATAAATACCAGAAAAACTGAATCAAGATAAGATGAATCAGTTTTCTCCGACATGTCAAGATTATGTTTGATAATTGCAAGTAGAAAACCTCTGGAAGCTGCAACAAAGTTATTTCCCCCGCGACCTGCTCACAGTGCCTCTACTGTGTAAACACAGAGCAGACTGTGTGCCAGAGCCAGTGGTCAAACATGGCTGATGGTCACTGCACACACTCCCCTGAGACCAGCTCCCCGCACCTCCAGTGCTCCAAGCTCCCCTTCTGTCATTTGGCTCTTTAAACTGAAAACAGCTCTCCAAATAATCGGTGGAGCTGAGTGCAAGCTAAAAATTGTCAAACGGGCGGCGCTGCTTTCTGTAATAGCTTAATTTTCCCTGTGAAGTTGTAGCTGTATAGTAGCTTCAGTGTTTAATATATTAAATCCATGGAGTATTTTACTGTAACAACACCATGGTGCTTTCCAAAGCTTACATTAGACCTCTAGGGTCACTGCGCTGTGGCAGAAACAGTGGTGATGATGCTGTAATGAGACTGAAATAATGTGGCAGAAATAAAAAAGAGCTGTGGTTGGCCCTGCAGCAGCAGGTCAGCTACAGCGCTGATATCATGAAGTCACAGTTTAACAGCTGTAGCTGTAAATGTTTAAGTTCAATATGAAGATCCACCGGCCTCCAGACAAACAAATCAATGCGAGCATAAAACTTTTTTTGTGAAATTGAAGACGTTTTTTAGAATTTTTTAATTTGCATCAAGCTTTCGAATGCAATATTTCAAAATATGCATCAAAACACCTTGATGGAAATGCAGCTAATGTCTCATCTCTCAAGTCTCACATGCTGTCATGTTAATATTTTGTGGAGCATAGAACGTAACAATTAATAATTAGAAATGTGAAATTTGTTATTGGTTATGTGACTAGAGACTCTCCAGATTATGGGATTTGTCTTATACCTTTTATTAGATATGTTATTTATTAAACATTTAGCAAATGTTGTTTTTGCAATTTAATATAATTTAGTTAAATGTATTGAAAATTCTGAATATGCTTGAGAACTGCACAAGTTATTATTATCATTTTTGTCAGAAGAAGAAGAAACAAGCTGAAACACAGTTCATACTGTGAACTTGTTACTGCAGCAAACAGCTGATCATTTACAGCTGTTGCAGAGCAGCATTCATTTGGAAATGTGTCCGTGGTTACCTGATAAATGTAATTCTTATATTCACTCTCTTAACTCTGCTTTGGTCCCCACCAACTTTTGAGGAGATATCTGGCTCCTTAGCTGCTAAATGCTCCACTATGTTCACCCTCTAGCCTCTACGCTTGTCTGGTTATCTTATCTGGTCAGATACCAGTGGTGGAAAAACTATTAAGATTGCTTAAGAAAATAAGCAAAACCAGCACATGTGTGTGTAAATACTCTCTCACAAATAAAAGTCATGCATTCAAAATTTTGCTTGAGTTAAAATACAAAAGTATTAGCATAAAAATATATTTAAAACAACACAAGTACTCATCATGCAGAATGTCCCATTTCAGAATAATGGGTTGTATTAGAATTGCATTGTATGCATCAATGTATAAGCATCACTTTAATGTTGCAGCTGGTAAAGGTGGAGTTAATTGGAACTACTTTACGTAATACAGGGTAGCTTGTGGATTTTCCCTCAGGGGTGAATGAAGTCTGCATCATAAAGTATTTGTTGATCATGTTTTGTATTGGCCAGCGAGCGCAGGTGGAGCACTGGCGAGCAAGGTGATTAATACGACTGCCTTCACTCTTACCGCATGAGCAGGTGTTGGAAAAGCTAGCCTGAAGGAACTGTGTTAGTGCGCTGAGGGCGTTATCAGTGTTTGCTTTACAGCCAGTGAGCACAGAGGAAAGCTAATTGGCTTCGATCAGACAGAAGCCAGTGTAACATATTTTACTAGGCGAGAGAGAGCGAGAGAGACAGTAATAAAGGAAACAGTGCTGAATCCTCTCTCGTACCAATCATCTGTCTGCACATTTTCATTATGCTCATGCAGACATATGTGCACACACAAGCACAAAATTAAACACTTTTAGTTGCTGCCATTTGCGAGCCTGCTCTGGTGAAGAACCCCTGATGTTCTGTCAGCAAAGCAGTTTCCACCATATTAAAGGTTACTGCTTTTTAATTGCATAGGAGTGTGACAGACAGATGGTGAAGCCTCATGTCATCAGATGGGGAGACTGTGCGTTTCTGATAGAGGGAGATGAGAGTGAGACAGCCGAAGACAGACTAACTGATTTTGCTGAGCAAGCTGAACCTGAATCCATCACTAAGCCTGCAAGTAATCCAAAAACATGTCAGAGTGACGTGCTGGATGCAAGAGAATTAAATCAATTAAGTGAAGTGCTGTTATCCTACTTTCATATATGAGCCACATATCTGCACATATGGATTTGGAGAAGCCAAATCCCATCCTTGATGTTTCTCCTCAGCTTCGTGCCACCTCTTGTGCAGCAGTTACACAGTTTTTCAGCTGTTTTTGGATAAACAGACAGATGAGTGGAGCTCAGATTTAATGCCCCAGCCATTTGTGCACAATTCCCATATTTACATCCCAGGTGGATTACTGCAAATCAATATGAGTCAGGATAACTTTAAACAGATGTGACACAGGCCAAGGGACACAAGGGCATTATGTGTTGTGTTTTTAATATCATTCGCGGGGTTGAGAGTCAGTGAGGTGTGATCGCGTAAGGAATAACCCTTAAGGGCGCTGATCAGCTAGAAAACAGGAATCAATCAATGATGGTGTAATGACCCTCTGATCCTTAAAAAAAACATTTAGATGGCCTGTGGTAAAAACACAGAAAACCGAAAAGCTGCTTTTTCAGGCATTTTGACATAATGAAAAATGTCTTTATGAGTCATGTAGATGTGTGGCTGGCTTTGTTCACGCAGCCATTTTCTAGCTGTTTTTTTTTTAAGCTTGCGGCTTTAATGGAGAGTGGAAGGAGAGGAACACAGAGGAATGCTGCAAAGAATGTAAAATGCAGAAGACGCCTGAGAATAGCCTCATAGAAGTGGGAATGCAGTGAGTAAAAAGGAAAGAGAGGAAGAAAGAGAGATAGCAACACATTTAGATGTATTTGCAGATTTTAGTCTATGTAATTCACCAGTGCCTTTGAGGAACTGTTCACGGTGTATTTTCAGGGGATTAAGGCCCGAGTGTGTTTGGTTGCACATGCCTCTACAACTGTGCCAATGAAGTTTGGGCTTATGTGTGTGATGTGATTTGTGTCCTGCGGATGTGGCGCACATGGGTGCCTCTGTAATCCCCAGGATACAGACACAGTAGGTTGGCCGTTAAAAAGTGTTGTGTCTAAGCAGCGGGTGAGGTGAAGATAACAGGGAGTGTAGCAGACATGGACCTTTGCAGGATATGATCCAGTGAAGCTGCTGATGGCTGGCGGCACCGACAGGCTACGGGCTGCAGGGCTCCAGCATTTTGTACTTTCCAGTGTTTTGTGTGCTGTTAGGGGTGGAGGGATTAATGCTGGTACATAAATGTGATACACAGCAGACAAATTAGTGCAAATGGCCCCAAATGACTGAAAACATGGAGCTAATTAACAGTAATTGGTTATAGTGGACTTTGTTTGTACAAGCTAAAAGCAGTGGTGGAAGAACTCACATCTTCTACTCAAGTGAAAGTAGCACTACTGCTCTACTAATATTCTACAACCAGTAAAAGTCTTACATTAAGTGCATATCTGAAACAGAATAGCAGAATGGTCTCATCATACAGGAACACTATTAGTGATGATTTAAGGTGCAAGCAGCATTTTAATGTTCCAGCTGCTGGAGGAGGATCACATTTTAACCACTGCGACTATTACTGCTATACTAAACTGCTGGAGAGTTTAATCTGTAGCACAGTATCATATTTTGTAAATTGATCATATGTTTTGTTTGTAATATATTAATCTGTAGTAACCCCAGCTGTCGCATGAATGTAGTGGAGTATACAGTATGTCCCTGTGAAATGTAAAGCAGTAGAAGTACAAAGTATCATAAAACTGAAATACTCAACTGAAGTCAAAGCATCTCAACATTAAGTAAAAGTACTTAGTTACTTTCCACCACTAAAAGCTATTAACTACCATTATGTTTTTTCGGAAAGTGTTGCTATATTGATCTACGTGTGCAAACAAAGTTATAATTAATGTAAGATTTTGTAAATGAAACATCAAATCTGTGATACCTTAAAATATGAACTCTTGTTTCGAGTGATAAGTGGCTTTAAAAAGTGCAAGTAACTTTATGGGGTCAGCACATAGTGTGTTAGCAGTGTCGCACTTATTATTATTATTATTATTATTGCATTTTATTACTGTGCATCCTATCCAGATGTTCTTCAAAAGAAAGAAAGTGGATACATTTGTTTGTCATTGCAGTAATTTTGAAATGTGTGTGCTAAATCCTGGTAAAGCACTTGAGAGTCCTGGAACTGTGCTTGGTCACCCAGTGATCGCTGGCTGTCAAACCTGAGACTGTGTGTTACCTGTGGAAACCACCAGGTGGACAACCAACCATCAGCATGAGAAAATGTCAGCTGACAGTAAAATCAGGTCACAAACTGGCTCAGAGAATGTGACAAAGAGCAGTTTTTGTTTTTAGACTGTTCATCAAGAGTAAAACACACACACACACACACACACACACACACACAAACACACAGAAACAGTTATACACGGTGTTATTGGCTTGAGGCTGTCAGGATCAATAAAAACAGCGTGATCACATTGATCTTCATGTAAAACAGAACAGACGGACTGGTTCAGCAGAGCAAACACGTTCATGCTGTAACGCAATCCTCTGCTCCTGCCTGTCTCTCTGTACTAGATGGGGACCACACACTGCGGATCCTGCTCTACTCACTCATCTTCTTCTTGAGCGTAATTGGCAACCTGCTGATCATTGTGGTGCTGACGGTCAATAAGCGCATGCGCACCGTGACCAACACCTTCCTGCTGTCGCTCGCCGTCAGTGACCTGATGATGGCCGTCTTCTGCATGCCCTTCACCCTCATCCCCAGCATCCTCAAGGACTTCATCTTCGGTGCCGCCATGTGCAAGATAGTGTCCTACCTCATGGGTAAGAGAAGGGTGGTGGCGAGGGAAGGGGGTGGGTGACTTGTGATGAGAAGGCAAGAAAAGATTTAAAAAGGTGAAAAATAGTGGCTAGAATAAAGATGAAGACGCTCTTTGTGTATAACTGCCATCATATATTGTATATTTTGCATCACCTGCTATCCCATTATAGCACGTCTTCAAACCTGACAAAACTGACTCTGCAGAAGCTGCCTGCTTTGCCCCTTTTTTGTGTGATTAAAATAGAAACAAAACAATATTTCCGCCTGTTTCTTAGGCTAATCCTATATTGCCTTGAGAAGTGACTTAGTGGCATCCAAAAGAAAATGAAAAGGGGGCTAAACCACGGCCGCTGGGACTTTGCAGCGAATTATTTTAGTGCGGAACTAAAACTCCATTCAGATGCAGCTTCTATATTGATTTATCTTAATTGTGAACCTGGGCTGCAAATTCCTTGGAAAAAAGAAGCAATCAGGAAGTTAACAAGTTCTCCGACCTCCAGTCCATCACTTTACAAGAAAAGGTATTGATTACCGTTGCACAGTATCACATGCACAACCCATTTTCATTATCCCCCCATTTGTGGGAGGTCGAGGAATCTCAGTGGGATGCGCTTGTTCCTTTAATATTCACTTTAAGTGAGCAAGGGGTCATTCTCCTAGTTCACATCAAGGGCGTATTCATGCCTTTAGGTAATGAGTACATCTCACAGGCCCTTTACTGAAAGAAATAGACATTTGGGAAATACTCTTATTCAGAGTTAAATGAGAAGATCGATACCACTCCCATGTCTGTACGGCAAATATGAAGCTACAGCCAGTAGATTGTTAGATTATCTTAGCACAAAGACTGGAAACAGGTGTAACGGTTAGCCTGGCTCTGGAAGGTAACAAAATCTGCCTTCTAAAACTCATTTCAGGCAGAAACACTTAACGTCAAGGAATTAACCATGCAAATGGTTACACAGTCAGATTTGGTGGAAAAGGCTCTGCTGTTTACGGGAGCTGTAAATGACTCCCGGCAGTGATGAGGATCCTGCTGATAGAGCTAATCCTCCTTAAACCTTAGGATAAAGCATCAGATAAAGAAATATGAACCTAGAGCTTAGCAAGATAACAATACTAATGCAAAAAACACTTGTGTAAATATGATTGGTTGATACTGTTCAGCTGGTAGCGAAACATATGAACTATGGCATGCTTTTATTAATTAACATATGATATCTTGCTTGTCTAATCTGTATAAATGACCATGTGTAAAAAGGACATGATGTGGTTTTATGGGGGGGTGAAATGCCTGGCTTCCTGGAGCCAGCTGTTTCCCCCTGTTTGAAGTCTTTATGCTAAGCTAAGATAACCAGTAGCTGGGTGTAGCTTCATATTTACACTACAGTCATGAGTAGTATTGATCCTCTCAACTCTTTGCAAATAAAAACACATAAGCATGTTTCCCAAAAATAACTATTGTTTAAGTTTCTGCACAAGCAGTAGATATACTTACAGTATCAGAAGTAAAAGTATGCATTATACAGAATAGTCTATCGTGTTGGATTATTTATCATTGATGATTATCATTGATGCATTCACTTATAATGAAGCTTGTAGTTCTGGACTTCTTTACACACTTCTGTTAAATCTATAAACAATATATCATGTAAAAGTATGCAAAATAACTAATCATTATAGATGTCAGAAAAATGTAGTAGAGTAAAAAGCAAAATAGGTCTCTCTAGAGCGTAGTGGAGTATAAAATGGAGAACAAGGACCTCAAAATTGTGTTCTTACAGCACTTGAGTAAATGCATCGAGTTACTTTCCATTACTGACTGACCAAAGGAAAATTAAGTCATAGAAGTAAACTCAGATCCATGGAAGTAATAGAGGTAACAGATGCTCATGCTCTCCTGCACTTGGAAATGAAATTCTACACTCATCTATACCATCATCTATATTATCAAAGCAAATATGAAAACATAGACCACATAAGCTTCTGCATAAACATGGAGAAGTAGATAAAAAGGACCTAAAACAAAAAGAATGAGTGAAAGTTAGAGACAACTAAAATGAACAAGAACAGAAACACCGTGCTGACCAAGAGAGAAACACCATCTGAGAACTGAAGAGAAAAGGACAGCACATGGCCTCTGAATGAAGGAGCGCCGTTGTCATGATGCGCCAAGGAAAAGTGGACAAACCCAGGGGAGGGACTGTCGGCTGATTGTGGGCTGATTGCTTCAGAGGGATCTGCTGTAAAGCTGCCCTCATACAACACAGTGCACCCCTGGGTCCTGAGGCGCACACACACTCTCTCTCTCTCTCTATCACACACACACACACACATACACACACACGCACACACACAGAGTTTGTGTTCTCACTGAGGACGTGGATAAGAGAGGTAAAGAGTAATTTCCCGTCTTGCCCTGTCAGGGGGGAGACGGCAGATCACATCAGTGGCCGAGCTCAACGTGATTTCTTCTACCAAGACCCAGATAAGCATCCCCACCTCCCCGCCTTGCTCTATATTCATTCACAAGCACATCTCCACAGAGCGACGCATTCTGTTCTCCGTTATTATTCCAGATATTACGTGCACATCAACAAACATGTTTTTGTTGCTTTTTATTACATGTCCAAACTCCATTCTTAGCCCGGAGCGGTAATAACTTTTCATTCGTCGAAAGAAAAGATATCTGAGAGCAGACAGTCGCATGTTTATTTACCTTAAATAATCTCTTTTGTTTTCCTGCAGGCATATCAGTGAGCATCTCCACATTTAGCCTGGTTGCCATAGCGATTGAGCGCTACAGCGCCATCTGCAACCCCCTGAAGTCACGGGTGTGGCAGACCCGGTCCCATGCGTATCGGGTGATCGCTGCTACGTGGCTGCTGGCCTTCACCATCATGATCCCCTATCCGATCATCAGTCACCTGGAGACTTTTCAGCGTCCCGACAACACCACTGCTCACCAGTGTCGCCACAAGTGGCCCCTCGCCACGGCAGAGCAGACCTGGTGAGTGTTGATGTGTTCTTTAAAGGCAGAATGAGCAGGATTTTCCTAAAAAAAACAATGTATAGAGTCATATAGAGTCATGGTGTTCGTATCTGCTTCTCTGTGCTAGTATTTTCTTATTTTGCTGTGTTCGGGATGTTTTCAGGTGTCAACCTTTGGGCAGTGGGTGTGCAGCCCCCCACCAGTGGTGGTACAAGCACTCAGATCCTTTACTCAAGTCAAAGTACCAACACCACAGTTTAGAAATGATGCCTTAATGTGTTGATCACTTAAGTGTTGCAGCAGGACAAGTGAAGCTCATTTTAATGACTTTATACAGTTCAATCTACAATAATATAGGGGTTCAGTTTCTCTTTATACTCAGTGAATGTTTTTCTCATTATACAAAGATGAGAAAAACTGTTACTGTTAACATTAGCTAACATTAGCCACCATAAGCTACAGGTCGGTCCAGACTGCTGTAAATGAAACTATACAGGGGAAGATCCTTTCCATATGTTGAAGTGAGAAATGCTACGTTTTATTGTTTATTAATTCAAATCTTAAACAAAGAAAAAATATTTTACTTTTTCTTTTAATAGTGATGTTAATGGTATATCCGTTTTAAATTGTAAACGTTGTGATTATTACTAGCTTTCTTATTTTTAAATAAGATAGAAGAATAAAAAACAAACTTTTCTTAAAGGACACGTTGTGATGCCAGGAGAAAACACATAGTAGCTTATATCGGAGAAATGGAAGACTAATCATTTAAACAATTTAAAGTAGTGTTATTTCAGGCTTTCAAGTAAGACATTGTGAGATTTTGCTATTTTTCATTCTGCGCACACTACTTTGAATATCAGAGCGTATATCGGTCTGAACTCTCAGCATCATTTCTCATTGATCCAGTGGAAGGATGTAGGAGGCTACGTGACAGAGAGTCTCACTCTTGGATTAAGGTATGGGATGATCTGCGATGAAGGAAACTGCAGGTTTAACTGAGTACAAAAAAACTCAGGGTCACTTTAACACAGAAAGAGTCGCATTGCATGAAATTTGTTCAGTTAGAAATAGATTTCTCTCCATGCAGTTGGTAATGAATATGAAATAATGGAGGAGATTATCACACCACTCTGTGCACTGCAGTGTGCACCCCACCATGGTCCTATAAAACCACTCACTGTTCGGTGCGTCTCATTGACAGATTAAAAAACAACAGATCGATGGAAGAATAAATAGAGATTAGTGAGCGTATCCAAACAACACACACAGTTTCTACACATAACACAACGTCCTCTCTTTAGGCTTTAACTGGATCCATTGCTTGTTGTAACATACTCTATGTGTTTTCTGTTATAATGGCATTATCTTGTTATCATGAAAAAGGGGGTTTCCTTTTGCAATCCCAGATAATCCAATTCAAAAAGATAATAAAACACTGTTAACTGGAGATATAAACCAGCTGTTTTCTTCCCCTTGACTAAGTGTCATCAGTTAAATTTCCAGGGCAACTGAGCACACAGAAGCACATAAAATGCAACTTAACATAAAACTTGCAGTCAGGTCGTCCATTTATCTTTACTCTCCCGGCGCTTGTCGTCTGGAACATGAGCTGTTTTGTATCAAATAAACTTGAGATGAACTCTGTTTGAGGTGTGTGTGTGTGCTTTCAACAAGGCACGCTCCACTGCAACGCCTAATTTACTTCCATGTTTGGACCTGGAGCCTGTTTTTAGCCGCTCTCACTTTCTGTATATCTGGTCATTTCGTGGAAACATTCAGGCGGATGAAGAGACCAGACGGATGTTTCCGTGTGCTTTGTGTTTTGGACTTTGGATGGAACAGGCTTTGGGGTGTTTTCAGTTAACTCTGTGCATATCCGTGTGTATTTGTGCACAGCTCAAAATTATGTGGGTGTGTAAATCTGTGCATGGGTACTGGATGCAGTTCGTGTCGCTAGTGTTTTACCGTAAGAATTTGATTCACAGAGCAAAGCGTTGTTTCTTCTGAATACAAAGGGTGAATTATCCACTACAAAAATCACCTGGTATTTCTTTTTCTTGAAAAATAATGCTTGGCTCTGTGCAGGTAAAGGTAACACATTAATACATGAGAGGTACAAACTAGGGCTGCACGAGTGCCTGCATGCACCATTATCCTTATACATGGACATCAGGATACTAACCTCTCTTGTGTCTCTTTTAGGTACATCCTGCTACTGCTTGTGCTGTTTGCGATCCCGGGGTTGGTGATGATCGTGGCCTATGGGCTGATCTCCAGGGAACTTTATAGAGGCATCCACTTTGAGATGGGCCACAAAAAAGACTCTACTGGTGAGGCCATGTACACTACATGTGGAAAACAGGAAGACAACAGCTGGGTAAATTGGCTCATAGGCAGCCATTGTGAATAATAAAATACTCAACAGTAAAGCAAAGAGTGGAAACAAGAGTCCAAAACACCAACATCGCTGTTGTCATTGTCACCATGAACAAATACCTAGAGCAGAAAGAGAAGGATAGTACCACTCTGTCATCTCCACACAGACAGACCAAATTCTATTTTGTTTAAAAAGTCAATAGCTGCTGACGTTATACCTCATATATCCTGATAAAAGAAAACTGAACTCAGTCTGAAGTGTGCTCGGACTCCAGAAGCTTTCTGCAGTAAATATCAGTTAAAGTTACACCAGCGGCTTTACATGCATGCATTCCCGTTCGCTGATCAAGTCATGCACCTGAAAATTGGGCCAATAAAATAGGCAATTAATGTGAAATAAAGCCTTTAAAAAAATAAAAATTGTAAAAATATATGAAATGAAGCCTTATGAATTATGTCAAAAGGTCTACCTGCGTCTCTGGAAACAAGCAGGTATCACGCCTCTCCAGAGTTCCACAGGTGTGCACACAAATGTCCTCTGATCTCAGCGTCCTCCAGTGGACACTCAACACTTTCTAGACGACTGAAAACGCCAAACAAGGGATGACCTGAGACTGAACATTTCAACTTTTCTCCAAAGCATTTTCTCATGAAACAGCTGTCAAACCTTTAACAACATCCTTTTTAATAAATCCTATTCCTATCATTGGCGGTTGTGCTCTTACCTTAACAGGCGCAAACATACGACACAAACTCTGATTTAAAAGCTTTTCTATCGATCTCAAAGTTTCCAGAGGGAAAAAGCCTGGATCTGTCTTTTTAAACACAGCATTTACATTTTCTGACCGTTTCAGCCCAGTAGTTCATTGGCTTGTTATGTTGATAATGTGGACACACTATGAACATAAAAACGTGTCTGATGAAGCAGTATTCCAGATTTGACTTTAATGATGCTGATCCGCCACCTGCCAACCCGACTCTAACGTTAGCATTCACATTCCTTTCATGTGATTTATGGGCACAATGAGGAAATTCATCTTATTGAAGATTTCATCAGGGCTACAATCATTGTGATGTGTGCAGATTAAGTGAAACATAACCTTTTGTGGGCATATGCGAGTGTGTCTGGGATGATAGCAGCATGGAGTGTGTTTGCCGGTGCTCCATTAGAGGATGGAATTGGCTGGCAGCTGCGGGCCTGGACATCACCATCTGCTTGATCTCAGAGAGAACAAGGCTGTCAAAAAAAAAGAAAGAAAAGGAGCTTGACAGACAAAGAGCATGAGGTAAAAAACAAACAGGAAATCAGGGGGGAAAGGATAATGAACTTCTAAAATAACCTCTTGGAAAATGTGTTTGATTTAATAATCCAGGACCGGTTTAGCAAATTGTGTCATCTCTACTGTACCAGGTTTTGTCTGTATCTGCTTGCCTTAGGGCTCGGTGTACTCGATGTATGTTGTCTTTTGTCCTTTGCTGGACTATTAGATTTTATCAATAAATTGCAATATACTCTGATGGATGATAACTGTGTCTCAGCAAGAATTGCCAGTCACTCTTCTTTCCATTAAGGTGAGCCTCTGCTCTCTAAGAGCTATGATTCGCTCAAAATAAACCGTACAGACATGCGCTTTTACAGAGCCATGGCACTTTGGCTTAATTGATAATGTAATATTTTTAGAAATCAGCTGGTTGTAGGACAGCACACAATTAACTTATTAATCAAATATATGACAAATATTGTACTGGAATAGAATAAATACCTGCAGCCGGTAAGTCCGAAAAAGCATAAAAAAAAAACACATTTCTTTTTCAAAAGCAATAATCCACAGCCGTCACTGTGCACAGTTTTTATTGACAACTGTTTTTTACTAAAGTGTGACTGCGTAGTTGTCAGTACTTGTACTAGCTGGACTTAGTGGTACATAAGTAGTACTAGTACATACTTCTAAAGTACAAATAGTGTCAGTTGTGCTCGGTCTGACTTATTCAAATACTGATGAATTCTGCCGGGTAAGGTTCAAGGTTCAATTTTCAAGGTTACTTTATTTATACCCTAGGGTAGATTTGTTTTGCAGAGAGTGATTCACAGCAAACCACATACAAACAAAACACAAAAGGCTGAACAATTAATATCATAATCAAGCAATATGGTCAAGTGCAATATCCAAATTAGGGTAAAGGTAAAATGTACCACAACATACAATCATAAATGAAGCATGTTGGTGCTGCAGAGATGCCCCAACCTGCAAATCATATTCCCAAGATGTAAGGAAACATGCTTGTTCGGTACAGACCCCAGCAAATACCATCGTCACCTTTCCCACTAAAATTGTAACTCATATCACCATCACATTTTTGTTTTTGCATATATTTCGGCCCTATTTCATATCTTCTGTATGTGAAATCTTATTCTGCAAAATAAAGCACCAATTGTACTTTCTGTGTCGACATAGCTGTGAGCATCCGCAAGGACCCTCCAACCTCTTCCAGTCCAGTCCAACCGTGTGCATTAGGGACGGGTTCAACCACATCTTTTGGTTCAGATCCGGTACCACATACAGTAATACCAGGGACAAAACCACCAATGATGCTACTGATTCCTGCTTTTTATTATCAGCGCAGCTAATGTATCATCATGTTGTATGATGATGTATGAGAGGAAGACATCATTAATACGCTTCTTCTAAACATAACTTAATTTCTACTGTCTGCAAGCATTAGACATTTATTTTACTAATCTGTACTATCTACCTAATGACATACAGCACATGTGAAGACACAAGAGAGATTTAATGGTCAATTACAAATAGTTATTGTGTTTTTCTCTGAACTAATGAGGAGATCGCTGCTCGTACGCGCACAACAGCAGCAACAGCAGAGCGGAGAGAGCATGCAGTGGCAACTGTTTTCATGTGCGCAGAATGTGACCTAATGTGAGACGGATCCAGTTTTTGGCGTCAAATCCAAATGATGCTAATATTGAAACTCAGAAAAAGACTTTGTATCTGCAGCGTTCAGACTTTAGGTATCAAGTATGGGGAGTATATCTGTCGCTTAAAGGACTAATGTGTTTAGATTTAGCGCGATTTATTGGCAGAATATGGCAGAAATTAAATATAATATCCATAATTACATTTTTATTAGTGCATAATCACTCGAAAAAAAAAATAAAAAACAGGATGGAAAAATAACTACAAGAATGGCCTTTCTCAGCTTCCGTACTTCACAATACCTGGAAAGTAAAGTAAAAGCAGAAAGTGTCACGAAATGGAAACATTGCTCACATATTATGTGATCAAACTTACTTCACTATTTTAAATACAATAATAAAGTATGTACTTTCACTATATTATTTGACTTTGCTCATCCTTACAGATGTGAAGAATGGACTGACCTCCACTGTGTCTACTGGCAGCGATGACGGAGATGGTTGCTACGTAAATGTCGTCCAGCGGCCGCACTCGATGGAGATGTCCACCATGGCTGCATCAAGCCGGGCAGTCAAGGCAGAGAGACCGCGCAGCAACACATCTGAGGCTAAGCTGGAGGCCAAGAAGCGAGTAATCCGCATGCTGGTGGTGATCGTTGTCCTGTTCTTTCTCTGCTGGATGCCACTGTACTGTGCCAACACCTGGCGGGCTTTTGATGACCTCTCTGCCAAACATGCCCTCTCCGGGGCACCTATCGCTTTCATCCATTTGTTGTGCTACACCTCTGCCTGTGTCAACCCAATTATTTACTGCTTCATGAACACGCGTTTCCGCAAAGCCCTGCTCGCCACCTTTTCCTGCTGCGCTGCACCTTGCCATCGCCGTCGTCGCCGTGGGCTGCGGGACAACGAGGAGGATGTTATGGCAACGGGAGCGTCCATGTCGAAGTTCAGCTACACGACAGTCAGCACCATGGGAACCTGCTGAGGCAGATGGATGCAGGCACAATCCAGAAGAAACAGTTTCTACGGCAACACAGCACCCCACATCATTTGTCTTTAGGCCAAATCTGTGCTCATAGGGACGGTAATGTGGAGTGGAAAAACAGGCCACATAGTGTAGCAGTATAGAAGCTTCACCTATGACTGTGAGTAAGCTTATAGGTATTACTTCATGAAACCCAGTCTTACATTGTAAATACCTCCATAGATACACTGAAAAAGCACAAAAAAAAAACAGAGCATACAGCTATCTCTTATCACAGTGGATCAAGGCATGTTGTTTGCTTCGATGGAGGATGTGTGTGTTTGCGCAAGCAGTACAGAGGATGTGAGTCGTGGGGGGCTGTGTGTCATGTGAAGCAGTTTGATAACGTAGCAGTCACTATGTAGCTAAAATAGGACCATTTGCTATGTAATTTTTAAACTGTGTTTTATATTTTGCTGTCAGTTGTTAGCGTTTATCTGTGTTAATGATGGTGATGCCTTGTGGACTAAGTGCCTGGCTCTAAATACTATGTTTGTCTACTGTTGATTTGCCTCATTCATCACAGGCACCATAATCACAGGCACAGTGGAACCTGAGGGAAGTTGAGTTTAAAGACTCGTAGGAAAAAAATAAACAAACTGAAAATCCTCCACAGACGACAGGAGTTTCCTCCACATGGGAGCTGATGAATGAGTGGGTTGCCAGTTGTACGTGGCTCCATGGCTCGCAGAAAACTCTTCAGTGCTATAAACAGCTTAGATGGGCAGTGGTGTTGCCTTGTGCTGTGGTTGTGAACTGTGATGCTAGCCACCTTTGTGTTTTTTTCTGTGTATGCTGCAATGTTTGTATTGTGTCCTTGCAGGTGAACACAGTAGCAAATGGGATAAGGGTACTTAGAATTGTGCTTGTTTCTCATATCTGGGTGTATAGATTGAGGGCAGTGCAAAACCTGCTGATAAGTATTCAGCACTTCGTGGAGAACACTTTGTGGAGGACTATTTCCACACAGTATTGTATTTCTGATACAATATTAGAAGAACTCCCCTCAGTACAACAGACGGTACTGCACATTGCAAGGACAAAACCTTGGATGAAGTTGATAGTAGTAAAGAAAATTTTGACAGAGAAACATAACAAGTTTTAAAAGAAATACATTCTGATGTTATCATATCTCTTCATATAGAATATGCTACGTACATGTACGAGGCACATTCGTGCATCCTGTAAATGTAGGTTTGTTTTACTGATAATAATGCACACAGCGCTTGAAATCACACAAGTGGCCATATTTTGAAACACTGATGAAATGCTCGGGTAAAGGTTCATGTTACAGTATCAGTGGGTTGCTGCTCAGACTTGCACAGTGCCCAGGCAACCCACCACTGCTCGGAGGCCTGCTAGCACTTGCTGAGTGAGATTTAAATCAAGTTTACCACTCTAAAACTAGTGGCCTTAAGGGTAAAAGCTTACTTATTACATTGTGTTACACTCAAGACCACCTGAATTGTATCCAAATGAAGAGCAGGGCAACATCAAGTTTAGTCGTCAAGAATACAGCATTTAACTGATGACATAAGCCAAATAGTTTACAACCCCGATTCCAAAAAAGTTGGGACGCTGTGTAAAACATTAATAAAATGCTCAACTGAAAATAGCACAAAGACAACATTTTTACTGATTTACCTCAACAACTCCATTCATTTTTGTAAATATCTGCTTATTCTGAGTTTGATGCAGCAACAGGTTTCCAACAATTTGGGACAGGAGCAACAAAAGACTGGGAAAGTTGTGGAACGCTCCAAAAACACCTGTTTGGATCATTCCACAGGTAAACAGGTTGATTGGTAACAGGTGATAGTATCATGATTGGGTATGAAAGGAGCATCCTGGAAAGGCTCAGTCCCTCACGAGCGAGGATGGAGCGAGGTTCACCACTTAGTGAACACGTTGCTGTATAAAGGATGTCACTACACAGTAAACAATTCATTTGCAAATTATTGCATTCTGGTTTATTTATGTTTCTCACAGCATCCCAACTTTTCTTTTTTCATTTACCTCATCACCTTAGATGTGCTAACATGGCTGAATAGTCTTGGAGGTAATTGTTAATCTGTTGCATCTCAGCAACCACTGTCACTGCGTTGTTGTGTTCAGTATACAGTGCTCGGTGACAAGACAACAAAATATGATTCTAATATAACCAGCAAAACATTTGACTCATAATGGCATCAAACACGAGTTTAGGATTAAACAAGGAGTCACATGCACATGTTCATTCTGTTGTACAGTATCTTATACATACAGTAATGATGCTATGTTATATTTGTTACCATAGATGTACATGGCGACAGTATGGAAGTTCACTGCAGCCTTACAGCATGTTTAAAAGGAGGTAACAGGAGGAACTACAGTATGAGCTCAGTGATTGTTCGGCGACTCGCGGTCCCTGTTGAGCTCACCTGCGGGCTGCAAAATGACAGCCCGGCTTTTCAGAGGTCTCTGTTTGTCAGGCTCTGTCTAGCATGCCTGACTCCGGCTCCCCCGCTCACCTCGCACTAATTGCGTTAAAACCTCGACCCTGCCAGGCTGAACGGATGAGCATATTTCACTGAGTGCACCAAAGCACAATGCTGTCAGTCTCACCGCTAATAGATGTATGGCCTGCTTTTGTGAGCATTTATTTTTTGGAAAATTCTAGATCGGCCTTCGGCTTTTGTGGCTCATTGTGCTGTTTGTGTTCAAAATATAAATCATAGCGCCGCACTACTGCAGGAGAATAAACGACAGAAAGAAAAAGAAAGAATTTTATGCGTGCTACAGGAGATTTAGCAAATTACAATCTTGTCATCACACCAATAAAATCCTTCACTTATGTGCTAATCAATTAGCTGCTCCTGCCCTTAGTTCTCTACACTGAGACAACCTTACCTGCACATGCATCCAGTGTGGAGGAGGACAAACTGAAAGCCAGAACATTAGTTTGACCTTCCCCTTGTCTCACTGTACACAAGGGCATCAGGCTCTGATCTTAAATATGCACATACAGTGAAACCATGGTACACAGCGTGTGTTTTCAGATCAAATCTCACAGTCTTGTTGTTAAACCTTGGAAATCAGACATTTTCCTGTGAACAAAGCTCTCCTCCTGCTGCAGACAGATTTATGCGGCTGCTAGCAGCATTTCCCACATACAGAAATACTGTAACACAGTGTTGTTTATGAGTGGCAAAGGGTTTTTTTTTTTTTTTTTATGGAGAGCTGTGAGAGGCTGATTTCCCTGTGGTGTCTCAGAGGCGGTTTGACGTTATGACTCGCTCCCCAATCCACCCCACCTCATCCAGTGGCCGCTAACAAACACAAACACACACACAGACACAGACACAGACACACACACACGTACACAAAGTAATCCAGCTTCAGCTGGTTATTATGCACATGCTCACAACCAATTACAGACAGACGCCAATGATAAGTTACAGTCCCTCTTCACAAAATTAATAAGGAATGAACGAATGAAAATGTGTTCAAAGCTAAAGCTCAGTATCAAAAGATCAGTGATGAAACATACGCTGTAAGTATTAGCTGGATCTGTAATTAGCATATTCCACTTACGTATAGATAAATGTCAGTGTGAATGAAAGTGCTAAAGGTTACGGTTCAGTCTTCTGTTTATAAATGTCACATTGGTGAGCAAATTCACGAGCTCCATTTTACATGTGACATATTCTTCAATCAGGAAAGGCGAAGGCAGAAATTGACCCTTCACTGAACCCCGGGCTCATTAATTACTGTTGCTTTCCACTCTGGCCCTGCACATATGCAGTTCACAGTGATAGCGGTGAAGTTTGCAGTAATTCCTGCAACACTGGACCTTCGATTCCTCACAGAAGTAAACAAGAGCAGGCTTCTCCTGTCTAACCGACGACTGTGGTGGACTGTTGGCTAAAATGATGACTCTTGCTAGCAGATTTTTTTAAGCGTAGCTAGCTATAGTAAGCTAATGCTAATGCTTAAACTCAGCTGACTAACAGTGGATCTCTCCAGAGAGGTTTCTTTTGCCAAAGTCAGCGAGCAGTTGGTGAACAGAGAGGAGAATCTCTCCACTTAAGATCCAGATATTTCCCTCCCAAAAACAGAGCTAAACTGGCCGGCTTGCTCAAGAGACCTGATGTAATGCAATGTGTTTGATGAGGCACATTGCTGAAAAAGAGCATGCACTTTCCCTCAAAAAAAGCACTCTTTAAAGGGCCAGTTCACCCAAATGTATGTATTGTAGCCATACAGATTGTTTCAGCTGTGTGTGCAAAGGTTTTTACATATCCACTTTGGGCAGTTGTACTGACATCCCCCCAAAATAGAGGTGAATGGAATTTATGTATGTGTTGTTCATTACTCACAAAAAATGAATAATGATTTTGAAATAGAGGTTTTAAATGGTAAATGTAAATCTTTAAGCATCTCAAGAGGAATTTACCTCCATTGCATTGCAATGGTGGCAGAAATCTCAGAGACAGAAATACCACCAAAATACCTCAAAAGCTGGGCAAATAAAACTTCAACTATCTGCAAGGCTAGATAATTTTTTTAAAAAAAGTGCTTTTTTTTAAAGTCAGTTTATCCAAATTACAAACATTGTCCATAGTGATCATGCCAATCTTGCAGAAAGTTTAGTGAGGTTAATGAGACACTTTTAAGTTCAGGAAAGAGTACAAATATGCTGATCTAACTGTCTGTTGTTATAATTAATGATATGGTGTGTGAATGTACAACTAATTGTAAGAGGGGTAAAAGAAATACCAATTGTGCAAACAGTTGACTGATTACTATCAGGGTCTCTTCTCACATTCACACAAGTGATCAATCAGTCCAGACAATGAGGTGGCCTTTAAAGTGACAAGCCTTCACTCAGTCTTGTGATTATAGCCCAGCTGCCTCTCAAACTAGCCTCTCTTCTCCACAAAGACCACACCAGGCTGTTACTGGTTGTGTGATTGATTTCTCCCTCCGCCACCTCGGTATTCCCCTGTAACTTCTTATTAAACACGTCCTCATACCTTAACGATTGACTAGGTCGATTGCAAATGACTCCAATAATGGCCATAGAGATTACCAGCAATGAGCACGTGGGAGCTTTGTCATCTTGTGGTTAACGTTGTGAAGCGGTCGCAGTTTGCTGAGGTTTTAGGCATTAGATTGTGGAAATTATGGTTTGGGTCAAAAACGTTACTGTTACATACATTACGTAACACAAATTAAAATAACTGTTTGACTTTTGGTTTCCTTTGTGAAACTCCTGTGTCTGTTTGCCGCATCCATCCACCTCAGCCCATATGCAGACTTTCTTGCCCTTTACACTACGTCACATGACTTTGCTCCATCACAATTTCTACAGCCACTAGAAGTTGCAGCCTAACAATGAACGGAAATATGGATCATAGTATCCTACTCGCACAGATGACCTATACGGCTGGTGAGGACAGGCTTGGCATCTCCTACCTTTAGCATTATGTGTGCTCATACCTCATCGATATGTCTGTTGGATAGGCGCCTTATTGGATCCTTCGCTTAAACTCTCACAGCAGCCTCTCATTGCTGGATGCATCTGTCATTGCAGCACCCTCATGAGCACAGCCTGTTCATCCAAATTACAGCATGACCATTTGTCACAATAAATGGTTATATGTTCTTTGACACACGTCCCACTGACAAATGGTGGTGCTGTGCTCGGGGGGAGTGCTGTTAGTGAATGATAAGGACACCGTCAACAAGTGCTGACAGCGAGTCTCTGGGGTTGGCAGTTTGGGTGGGTCATGTGAGCAAAGCTGGTCATTGAGGAGCAAATATGCCTGGCGAAGCTGCACAGGTGCATTGATGAGAAATCAGTGGCAAGAAGCTAAGAAAAAGGTGAATAGCAAATGAAAATCCTTGAGTGGATAAACCCCCATAAGCACATTTTGTCACTTTAATTCACAGAACTTACTTTGATCAGGTCAAAACTGTCGTCCATGGTTGAGGGTTTTATGACTTGGACCTCACATATGCAGCTTTGAGGCACTCAGTGAAATGACTGATGCTGTCGTTCTTCTTGGAAGGACAGTCTCAAGGCCAAACTGCTGTTGGGACCTTAGCCCCCCCCCCCCCCACATGTATCTCCTGCTATGAAATGTGTCTTAATGTTCCAGTTGAGTCAAATGCAGCCAGTAGCTTAGTGTTCAAATCAATACTTAAAATAATGTTTGAATATTTTGCATCACTACTAAGATAGCCACAACATTTATAACACACGGTTTGATGTTGTACCTTTGTGGTGCGGATTCATCAACAAGTTTGCAATTAACCAAATTACAAAAACACCACAGTGAATTTGGGGCTTTTGGGGCCCCTGGAGGTCTGGCGCCTCAGGATAGCGGCCAGCTTTGCCTGGTTGGTAATCCAGACTGTTAATTACTTGTACACATTCACTTATTAAACGGGAATCTCCTTTGTAGCACAACAAAGGTTTTGATGTCCCTTGAAGGAACCAGAAGAAAAAACACATACAGTCTTTCGTCAAAGGCTGTCTCATCTTTGTTGTTGAGTTGTTAAAATGAGCAGAATTGACAGCTCTTTGTGCACGTGCGCGTGAAGTTGCAGCGTTAGTTATGTTTTAATATCGTCATCTGGGTTGTATTATAAGGAAGATGTACAGGTCATTTCAGCCATTATGCCAATATAAGCCACGTGGAGTGAGCGTAGATAGAAAATTGTGAGGATAATGATGAGGATTAAAGATCATCTGAAAGTTAGAGCAAATATTTGGCTATTGTTTCATTCGTGTTGATGGTGACTGTCTCTGGGGCACATTTTGTATTAGTGCAGCCATCTTGCTGTGAATGTCAGCAGCAGCATGTGGAGACACAACATGCTTTAACATGCAAATATAAATTGCATCCATATGTGCACCTATCTGTATCCTTATAAATAGACACACATTGTGCTGAAAAGTACTGGCATCAGGTGTTAACCGTATGAAATAAAATACTCGCGTATATTTGCTTAGTGATGTTCTGTGAAGGAAGGCGCTGATCTTGTGTTTCAGTGATGTACAGCAGTGTGCCGTGTTTCTAAGCAGCTTGTTCAGGCCGCAGGCTCATATGGGATGAACAGGGATGAAGGGTTAGAGAAGCATACAAGGGCACATTTAGATCTACTCCAACGGTCACAGTTGCCAGGCCACCATTGCCTTAAGTGTGTTTTGAGCGTACAGTATGTGTATATCTGTGTGTGCGCGCGTGCGTGTCCCTCATGCATTTACTGCGTGTACACATGAGTCACTGTTGTTTGAGGCAAAAAGAGAGCTGGAGATGGAAGCATCTGCCAGGGTTGTTTCTCCATCCATGGGAAAGAACGCGGGCAATGGCAGCCGCTCTCGAGCCCGACGTGCTCGGGGTTGGCTTATCATCATCAGCTGTTTAATGGTTAAATGTTAACAGAACAGAGCTTACTGTGACTCTTGCCCTTTCTGAAACAGTGACAACTTTGAGAAAACAATCTGTGAAAAATAGTTGCAGTGGTTTTCTTGGCTGCTGTCCACGCCGTTATCTTGACAAGTATGTTTGCGCTGCTGTGACGCTACTCGGCCTTAGGTGTTTACTCGTGGTTTGGAATGTGTAGTTTTCCGTTCTGGTTTATGCTCTGGATGGAGGAGGTTCAGCAGGTCTACCTCCCTTATGACAGCGCAGATTCATTGCTATTATGATTGTCATCACAGCCACTGTTCGCTGCTCCTGACTTGGCAGACGGGAGAGATGTGCTATCTCTCAGCACCAGGATCATCTGGACAGCATTTGTGTATTCTTAGTATGGAAAGTGTGAGTGTGGGTGTGTGTGTGGATTAGAGGAGGAGACAGGATCGTCAAGTTAAGGCAGATTTTGTGCTGCTTGTAATAGTACGTGATGTTTGAGATTTCACGCTGGCTGCTGTGGCTTATTAGACTGGTGATCCTCTTGTCTGACAGATGCAGATTCTCTTTGTTTTCCTATTTGTCTCTGTGTTTGTGTGCCTCTCTCTCTCTCATCACCACACACACACTGTCACTCTCTCTCTCTCTCTCTCTCTCTCTCACACACACACACACACACACACACTCACACAATTATTAATGTATATGTACAACTGGGCGACTATCCAGATGTTAGTGCTTTGTTTTTGCTCGTTTTGTGTAATGTTATTTAATTCCAATAAAGTCTCTATGTCAAATTATACCAAAAATCAAGTACATTTCGCTTTGACTTTAAGTGTTTTTTTCTGTGCCTTGGATGCCTTTCATGAGTCTTAAAGTACTTCACTGACAATTTAACTGGAAGGACAAGAGCAACAAACTCATGCGGCCCAATCTGAGTCCGTTTCAGCTCCTGTGAGCACTTTAAGCAAAGTGCAAGGGCACGCTGAAACTTGAGAAGATAAAGTGCACTGACTCATTCTCTTGCTTACTTGGTAGTTCTTAGCTTAGAGTGGTCTTAATGGAATCAAATAGGAACTTAATGTTGGCTTATGGCTCCGTACGTAGCTCCTGTGTATCCTCTCAAACAGCAACAGCACATAAAACGTAAATAAATCTATATCATGTACTTTGAAATAACCACTTGGCCTTAATGGGCAGCAAAGCATACCGAAACTGTGACAAAATGCATTCCATCACACACAGCGATGAAAGACTTCGTGCATGCTACGCAGAGACGTGCAGATTTAGTATTGTCATCTTGAGCGTCCCTTCCAGCAGGCATCTCCTGACAGCATTTTAATTGTAATAGATACCGCTGTGTGCTTGAAGGGGTAATCATTGCAAACTGAATATGATTTAGATGGGAAGGCTCGGTGTAATGGATGACCGTACTGAAAAGAGTACTTGTTATTAACGCAGTGATTCTGACGAGGATTAGTGCTGCTTGGCTAATTCATGAGCGGATGAGCATTCAGCCCAGAAATCAATGTGGAGTTGGAGAGATTTCATCAATCCTACCTGTGAATAATGACACCGGTCCTTTCCGCCTCAAGTGAATAGAATTACAGTGTTCTTGACTGCTGCTGTCATTAGGACACAGTTTGGCTTGCACAAAAACAAATGCATGAAAGGTTTTTTCCGACTTTTCTCATCTGACAGGCAATAAAGAACTATTGATCTCTCCTAGGATCATTAAATACTGATATTATCAGACTTATGGAAGCTCACTTTGTGGCTTTAAGCCAGTAAATTTCAGGGAGCAATTACCAACAATGGCCATTACCTCCTGCTGCAATCACCACCTCATCACAGTCAAAGTATAGAAGGTCAGGGTGGCCGCAGACTGCCTGAACATGCTCCTTTAAAGTCAGCTGCTGTCAATGCAAAGAGACATACATACATAATAATAATAGAATGTTACTTATATACTTATCAAACCTTCTTGTTAGAGCCACTTTTAACAAGTAACAGTAAACCATAAATATTTGAACTGGATCATTCAAAATTCAGATCAGGTAATAGAGATATATACATGTTACATAGGTAATTGTAGCACATTAAAACAAATGGCCCAAATTAAATGACATTTGAAAATAGTCTTTCAATAAAAATAGTTTTTTTGTCAGGCAGTATAATCTGAGGAATCTTGGATAATGAGCAAAATCTTAAAGTCTATATTGTAACACACTGTTAGCCAATTAAAGAAATGAAAAGGTAAGTAATACGATGTGTTTTCTTGGTTTTGTTGGTAGTCTGGCTGCTGCGTTCTGCTGAACCCAACCTCAGAGCACCAACAGAATCGTGCTTTGTTCCACACTTTGGGGAATAACCAGTGCAGGCGCATACAGTCAGGAATTCCCACACACAAACGTGTTTCTGCATACATACACATCTACACCTTTTCTCTCATATCAGCATTTTTATGACTGGAACAGCAGCTCAAGTAGCATCCATCAGCCAAGACCATTACCTTCAGAAATACCACCTCCAGGTCATTGTGCTTGCAGATTACTTCGGAAAGAGATGCATTTATCGCTGCTGCTGTCAGATCACCAGACACTGGATGTCTTCTTCCCTGACCTGTTGCACCAACAATGCAACCAAGTGAAATGTAACAAAGCAACGATCTGACTGTGCCTGGCATTGTGACCACCAGTGAGAGTCAGGTTTCACGTGTAAATGATCTCCCCCGAGTGTCAGCGTTCACTGGGGTACGAAAAAACGTGACATGTGGCTGTGTGATACACTGGTTTTCTGTGAGGTGAGACCTGGATGTAGCCCAAAACAGTATAAGAAGATCAGTACGGATGCTGATGCTTTGCACATTAAATATTCAAATTACACAAGCAAGGACGCAAACATTTGGACATCCAGTATGTTTTCACACATTGGGCAAAATATCCCAATGCTACTGCTGTGAAATTCCTTATATGTAAATATGTACTTGGCCAAGAAAGCCGATTCTGACTTTGTCAAAGAAATTCAAGTCAGCTATGTGGATATCCCTTCCTGTCGAGAGGATTCTTGATGTTACGGCATACAAAAGTGTGCTTCCAGCGTTCCAGCAAGAGTTTAGGGTTCTTTCCTGTTTGCCATGTCAATGCCTCATGTACAATTAGAGTTCTTGATGGTGCACAGGCCGACAGCCCCTCATTTATTTAAAAAAGGGTAATGCGGCTCAAAAGCTTGTCCTGGCTACATTTTTTGCAACATACGGTTTGCAAACTTACGAACAAATAGTACACAGCATGAGTTGGTGAAACATGGTTAAATATCTTGCAACATGCTGCTTGTAGTATTGTGCTTATTTGAATGTGGACAACTCACTAGCATTCAGAGGCAGCACTGATGGCCTGATAATTTTCCAGATATAAACAGCATCCTCATGTCTTATGAGCCTTGAACTTCCTAGTTTGCATTTTATTTTTTATCCTGCGGCAACACTGCCACACTAACACCCTTGCGGTGACTTTGTTATTGTCGGTCTGAGGGAGGCCTAGTTTATTTAAATGAAGAAGAGCTGAACTGTCCATTTTTCTGTGTGAAGTGGGCTGATGAGCAATTGTGTTCCTCTGTGACCTTGTGTCTCCCATGAGGCATGTCATGGGACGGAAATAATCCCTCCCGCTAGCCTTCCTTGTACTCTGGACATATTGGACACTGTGAATTGGAGGAGCACTCAGCCTTTGCCTCTCTGGGAAGCAGAAAATCTGCACAGTGACAGGATGAGCTATAAACCTTGGCAGTAAATAAGTGCTGCAGCCACGTCTTGGGACAAACAGGGTGTGAGCTCCATAAGAGCAGGATGTAGTGAGGGAGCTAAAATACAAGCCCTGTGAGCAAAAAGGAACAAAAACATAAACATAACACATGTGTGATATTGTGTCTGCTGTGAATGCATAAGCCTATAAGAGCATGAGCTTACATTGCCTCAAATAATACAACATCTGTTGGCTTTTACCCACAACATGAAGCCTGTTTTAAAGGATATGTTTGTTTTATTTTTTTCAAAACCATCTTAAAACAATACTTCTATGTCCGTGTACACATTTAGAGACATACCAGTCCCTGTAAGCATTCATCCCATCCATATGTCCCATAAACCAATCCCATCCTAATGCCTTTCCAATGTCAGATAGCAGGATCCAGTCTGAGTTAGTCAAACAGGTATCTTCCAAAGTTCTGGTCTTTTTAATGAGATTTTGATACATTCTGGCAGTTGCATGTGGTTTGTTGCCAAGAGATAACATTGCCAATAAACCTACACAAGACTGCCAGGACAAAGACACCCACTTGACTCGACTAGCTTGGCCTACTGGAGCCTCAAATTAGCTTCCGACCAACTTAAAAATGGAGGAAACGAACATCCACTCTGTCTTTTCATTCTCCCCAGTTTTATTTTATTAGCTGCAGTAAAGGTTGACACACCTAGTATTTCACATTATGGTCTCAAAGGTAATCTTATATATATACTGGATTAAATCTGCTCTTATCTGCTTGCCTTCCATCCTACACTCATCCTTGCATCATCACAGCCTCCCTCTCAGGCGTTTTCATCAGCACCTCTGGGACATTTGTGTATACAGTCATAAGCACATTGCTGCTCATTCTCAGGCATGATACATCACTACTACAGTAGGAGCCACGTAGGCCCAGCCTTGTCATACGTTTGACGAGGCTGGGCCTCCAGCGGGGATGCCAGCGCAGAGGGCTCCAGCAAAAAAAAAAAAAAAAAAAACCACACAGAAGATAGAACAAAAAGGTGAACCAGGCTCAACTTTTGCTAAAATGCAGCATGGCCTCATCTGTCAAGCCAGTGCCATATGAAATAGGTGTCATCTCACACTCCTGGGAGATTAAGATTGCAGCAGTTACGGTGTCACGATCGCTGTAACGAAAGATAAAATAGCTGCTGCCATGATAACCTTCCAGGGTTGTTAAATCCATTGTGAGAGTGTTACAAACGGTTGTGCAGTCTTTTGGCATCGATGAGCCTTCACACTCACTGATCTATTACTCAGACTGGACTTCCTCGACCGTATTTCATTGTCTTGCCGGTGCCTGAGGCAACACGCCCCCACCGACGCAGCTCCTTGCATCTTAACACAGAGCTGTGTTTGGTTTGAACGCCGGCTTCGTGTTAGAGACATATAACCTCCCCCAGAGATTTGAACCGTAATGAATTGAAATAATTGTCCCGTGTACTGATTCAGAAAGCCGAGACAACACTACAGAATGAGGTTAAGAGTTTGCATTCTTCAAAAATGTCAAGACTCTTGTGCACAGAATCAAAGGCAATGATACAAAGGAAGCGGGTAGACAAAAAGGCTGCAGCCCCACTTGCTCTTACAGTGAAGTTACATTTTAGCTCAAGAATCACTTGAGATCCTTTGAGAACGCTTTGACAAATTGTTGGGACTCTGTGCCTCCGGCCACTTCAGAGTAACCGTGAACTTATCATCTACCTGCTGGCCCTCAGCTGACAAAATGCTGTTCATCACATTGATTTTGGAAATACTAAAAGCTTCTTATGGGAGTGAATGCCAGGAAATGACAAATTCTCTAAAAATGTTGTTGTGTTGATACTGGCCAGCTGGAGTTTAACCCCTGGTTGGTTAAAATGAGATACGAAGAGCCACAGGGGCTGACAAAGTGACGGATATACAGAAATGCTGGCAGGTAGTCACGCTGGTGGACACGGAGTAGCACGCAAAGAGGCAACAAGAAGAAATGCACACACACAAAGCAGCATATTGACTCACATCACTTTGGCATAGCTGCCTGCAGTTTACGGGGTGAGGACAACAAGACCCCCCAGAGAACCAATAAGAGAAAGAGAAACACAAAGCATTTCGGGGAGCCTTTCTTTCAGTAGACTTGCTTTTGAATGGAACAGTTCATTAGTCGATTTCAGTAACTTAGCAACTAACTCTGTGATAAAAGGAGGGAAATGACATCTTTTGTTTGTGTCACTGTGGCAGGATGCGAGCTTCTCATCAGGCACAGAAAATGATTTGACGAATAATAGCACATGTGTATTCTGTCTGCCATTCACAAAAAGGAACACATACGGCATGGGATACGTTATTGTTTATTCATTTAATGTAAAAGCCCAGGATCCACTTTCTATACACACTGTGAGAAGATACAGTGTCGGTACAGTTGGCCAGTCCTGGAGGGTTCCTTCACAGCTCACAAAGGCTACATTAAAATACTGAGTGCTACTCTGGACACCTGTTGAACACCTTTTCTGAAGTTGGGCCTTCATCCATAACGGGGCTTCAGCAGGGGAACACATTTAAGAGCTTAACCAGAGCAGCTGGGAGTGTGTTTATGAAGGTAGGTATCTGAGGCACAATAAACACACCAATATATAGACAGAATTTTATAATAATTACTCATCTTCACAGCGTTGTGTTTATTTTATGTATGCAACTAACAAGAGCCTAGTGTAACAGCATTTATTAACATTTTAGAACGCTCTGAAATTGGCTGGTGTGGTCCCGTTAATGAAAGTGACTTTGAGGCATGCACATTATTGCCTCCAAATGACACCAACTTCAGGTGGGGAAGGACAGAACAGAAGAGAGAGACAGGCAGCTAAAACCCATAATAAGGCGACAGCAGAGCTGTAAAAGAGACAAAAGGTCATATTGGGGTGATTGGTCGGTGACTCTCCACTGACATCTTCTGTTACGTAATTCCCACATTAAAAGACAGGACGGAAAAATGGAGCACTCCGGAGAGCCATGGAAATAGAGAAAAAAGTGAGCTTTAATGCAGAGTACAGCAATTCTACAGACTTGATGGAGCTCTGTGCAGATATTATTACCACACGGCTAAAAGCCTACCTCAGAGAAGACTGTGCGCTCTTATTGTCAAACCTACTACTTTAAAATCCATTACGGAGCAATGCGTTTCCTGCCCAGAATATTGATAAAGTCTCTATATAAAGTTATGGCAGTTTGAATTTTGCCAACTTCTTTACTAAAATGTGTGAACAAATGCAAAGTGACTCTGAGGCTTCACTGACTCAATAAAATATGAGTAGATTTACAGTTTTTACTAGCAGCTAAGGTGCGTCCTTTACCTGCGAGAGACAGATCAAAGAAATCCTCTATGACAAAGTGCAGCAGAATCGAAGACAACTAGCTTGAAAACCCAACAGGACTGTGTTGTGTTTACTTTTTACGTTATTCTACCTGAAATCTTAACTGTAAAGGCTCATGCACACCTCCCGTTTCTTGTAGACAAGGGCGTCTCAGGAAATATTGATGGACAAGACAAGAGCGAACACACTGATCAGCAATATTCAAACAGCAGGGGACACAACCCACCACAGTCTCAGGATAAGAAGCACTAGATTAGGAGAATACTGGTCCCAGATCTGACACATGGATCACAAAACCCAAAGAGGTGTACAGATCCAGAACAAACACTGGCCCCTATTAGAACTACGTTAACTGCAGTCAGATGCTGTTGGTGTACAACTTAACTGGAATACATGCATTAAAACATTCTCCTTGTACCAGGTTGTGACTCCATACTTTCCAATGTAGACTTTTTCAGCCTTGCTAGAATGATGCACTTATTCTCCAAGCTGCCAAGATCCTAAATTCTAACTAATTAACAGCTAATTAGCAGCAGTCACCCTTCTGTCAATGTGGAGCAAGAACTTGTTGAGTTGTTAGAAAGCGCCATCAGAACACCTGATGAAAGAAAGTTTAGAAGATCAGGGAGGGCCAAGTCCTCAATGAGGATTCATGAGTCAGAAAACCTCGATGGATCTGTCTATAAACTGGTTATGCATCTTGATTTCATACGTACTGTTCCCTCTTTCTCTTCTTTGGAAGTACATCCTGCAGTCCAAGGCTTTTATTTTTGAACCATTTTTACACTATCAGAGAACATCTATAAAAGTCATTCAGAGGACGTTCAGACAATGGCTAGAAAACGTCAAAATGCTAGCCGGGAATGGAAGAGTAAAGGGAATATCAGTACAACGGCTTGTAATGATGTAGACTACTGACTCTGATCAGTATTTAAGATGGCAGCTGGTCAGTCTTGACGGCTTGAATCCAGATGTCATCCAGATGTCAGCCACTGACTGTCGCAGGTCCACTAAATTGATTAAAAAGGTTGCATTCTGCAGCACATTCATCATGTTTTTGTAAAAATGCAAACTGTGCTATGTTTATACAGCTTTTAAATTTGAAAATATACAGCAACTGGCAGCACCTCACTGTCAATTAACTGGTTTCAGCTGACTTTATTCTCGCTTCCTGTCAAGGACGAATGCAAAGCAGACCCTCCACCAAATAAATTCACTTATCTAAGCTGGATCAATAGAGCTAACTAGAATGGATGGTAGGATGATTGACTTAGTACTAAGCAGAAGTTCTTCAGTATTGTAATTACAGCTGAAACAAATATACAGCTGTGCCCAATGATATTCATCATGTCATTCCCAACCACTACAGCAACAGGGTGCTACAAACAGGACGACTATGGGCTTTGTGCACTTATTGTAATCATTCACTTGTCAGTGAACGCAAATAAAGCCTGAGCTATTTGCTGGTGGTAACTACACCTCCTAATTCAAGATCTACAGTATCAATCTGAAAGTATTTGCTTGTTCAAGATATTCAGGCTATTAAGAGGGTGTGCAGTCGTGTTTTTAGCTATACTGAAGAGAAACTGTGTTTGCACATATCTGAACATATGAATCTCTGGTAGCAAAAGAGCACAACATTTCCACCTTTCAAGCCTACAGAGGACGAGTGTTTAATACTCAAAAGATAGTATTCCTTTAATTTGAGTTAATCGAAATGTGTGAATGGCAGGTTTCCAGATAAACTGATGAAAATGAATGAATGATGAAGAGGATACAGTGTGACTCTCACTCTGAGACATATAACATATAATAGCATTACCCTTTACTCACGGTGGCAGCTGTCTTATTGGGGGAGTGGGTGGTCAGGAGGTTCAGGGATTGAAAGGCTTGACCTGCCAATGAGACCGACAGGTGACCTTTCGGTTGTTTCATCATGCTAACAGGATATCTCCACAGGGAGAAAGGTGGAAAGGCACCAGAGTCATTGCTGCCGTCATCAGTGACATGATGTGATGGAGAGGCTGATTATGGGGACAATCAATAGGACAATTAATAGTTTTGAGGTCACTCTGTACATGTATGGCCACTGTGGAGCTCAGCAGCATCACTGTAAAGTAAATTAGCAACTCAACAAACAGCTTTGTTTGATATACAATCACATTTTGCATCACATTCTGTATCTTTACGCTGATTTGCTCAATAATTTAAATAAACATGCTGCATTTACTGTCATCTTGCGGTATATTAGGTGGCCATTAGAAAGAAATGTATTCCCCATTTACGACAGAGAGTTTAGCAGGGAAATCCTTCCTTTCCTCTGTTCCAACCTCTCTGGTGGATGTTTTTAATGCATGTGTCAATTATGGCATATGTTGCAGTATAATACATTACCAATTTATACTAAAATAACAATATATTTTGCCATTTCGGGCATATGGTGTCATTACCATTTACACAGATTGTGTGATATATCACAGTTGCTATTATTATTTCCTTTTTCTGCCTCTTTGCATATGCTCTTTGCATTATAAACTTGTTGCTACACTGAAGACTTCTGGGGTTTGCTTGCAATTAGGTGACTTGTGGCTTCATACTCCCAAAAGCGGCATGTTCATGTTGCACATTTCAGATAAAACTGATCAGCCAACAGTGTGAGTCTTAGTTGTTCATATTTAGTTACTTGCTCAGCCATGACTCTGCCTGAGCATATAGTTTGATTTAAGGTACCAACACAGTGCTACACAAACATTTACACATGAAAAACATTAAGAACAGTTTTGTTGTGGAGGAAGTAAGGTCTTGTGGATGGCAGGAATTTCCTACTATGTGGAAGGAAGCACACAAGTTTCCACTAAATGCCCTGATCTTATAGTCGGGAATTCATCTCATCAAAATGGTTGACGGTAATTACTGATGTCAGCTGCACCTCATTCCCCATGACTGATGTAGTTTGAGGAAGGAATGAGCAAATGCTACATGCTTGCATGCGTTCAGGATCTTCTCTGTCTGCCTGTGGGATGCTGGTAAACAACAACAGAGCTGAATTCTAACATGTTAATCAAAGAGTGAGGCTGTCTCTACCAAAAGGGAAATCAGAAATGAATTTAACGCCGAGCAAAACATGCACACACATCATAAACTCTATCACTAAAGGTGATACGCGAGCAGTCACTCCGAAGTACAAACGCACAACATTTGCTAACTCTATTACCACTATAAAAACTTTGCAGTCCCAAATATGTGTTCAAAAGGTTGTGCGGCTGACAACGCTTCATGAACCAGCAATGGTCTCATTCTGTAGTCACAGCAAAGACCAGCCATGAATGTCACAGGCATGAACACTGAGTCAACGTATCTTGTTTTAATGAAAAATTAAGTTGTGCTTTCAGCCTCAGCCATGAAAGATCTCATAAACCTTCAATTAACCTTGCGGCTCTTCATCTCCTCTGCCCCTTCCCTCTGTCGCTTATAGATGTGGATGACCGGAGGCCGTTTGTACAGTCACACTGCAGGTTGACAACTCAGGTAATCAAATCTATCAGCACTAATTGCTGGCTTCCCCTCAGTGCCTCTCACCAGAGGGAGAATCAGTGCAGGAACAAAGCAGAGCACTCGCGTAAAAGCAGCAAGGGTGATGCCACCATGTCTCTATTTTTCATCTTTCTGCCTCCCCTTTGTACTTTTGGAGTCAGCATTATCCATTTCTGGCTCATTTGACCTCACTTCCTGCTTCTGTTTGATGTCACTGCAGCAGGTTTTCACTTTCTTCATCTTTTCTCTTGTTCGCTTGATTTTATCATCAGGCTACTGAATTTAGTTAGCAATGGTTGCACTTTACATTTAAAAGTTACAAACACTAAAATAAAGCAATGAAGTGCCGCCCTGCTGCCTGCATCGTGGTCCTCCTGTCCCTGTCTTTCCATGTCAATTATTTGTACAGTCTTTTGTGCCTTTGTGTCCTCTGGAACAGGTTGTTTTGTTTTTGTTTTTTTTTTTTCATTTCTTGTGTGTTAAATGCTGATCAGATAAATTTCAACATAAGCATGATGGGAACACAGATTAGAATGGAGGCCAACCAGAGATTATGGAAACCCAAATGAAGGATACCCAATCAAATTCTTATCAATTTTCCACCAAAGTAGAACAGTTTGGGTTATTTCACATTAGGGATTTTCTCTATCGTGCGAAATATTTAAGATTTGAGAGAGAGCTGAAAAAAAAACAAAAACGCAGAAATTAAACAGATAAGATCCTTGCAGTAAATGTACTGGTGACTGCAGTTTGATCAGGAATTTAAATTCATGCATCTCAGTTTTTTAAATGTACGGCTCTTATGTTTGTGATCTCCAATTTACTAGCAAATCTTTGCTTTGGAACATGAACACTGAAGTCCAGGTACCAGGGATGATGGTGTAGGTCAGTCCGCCACTCTGGACCAGACTTGAGTATCAGTCTGGAGTAACAACTACTTTGTACACATTTTCATCTGAAATGAACCCTAAAGACTTTGTGCATCCCCTGACTTTTTCTTTAGCACTGTAGTGAGGTAAATGCTTTTTATTTTGTATGAAACTGTTCTTGTGTCTCACGAGGATTCATTCAATTGACTTTAGAACTTCAAGGATAAATTAGTTTTCTGCTTTTTCCCTGATTAAAGTACAAGTAGACAAGATATCAAGGCCACTGAAAGGCAGTCTGCTGATGCTGTCAGTGGCTTCCATCTGTCATATGACTCTCACCTTGCACGTCATAGCAGTCCCTGGAGGCTCTCATTTTAGGTATCCATCCTTGTTAACTTGACACAATCATAGACAGCAGGCCAGGCTTCATTATGGATGGTGACATATCCGAACGTGGTCGCTCATCTGGGCCAACACAGATCAGGCTAAAAGCCATCCAACTTACTGTGAACACATTCAGTTTAAATTGGCCGTCAGTGGGGAGACATGTCAGAGATACAGAGCAAAAGCAACGGCTCAAGCACATTCTAGTTTCTGCCGTTCTATCATTTATTCCATCCTGCTGCCATTATGGATCTGTAGTCCTAACTGTGTAGCAAAGTTGTGAAGCTCAGGCCTCTGTCAGTTAGGTTAGCATACAGCGTACATTTGTAGCATGCTAACCTGCTAACATAAACGAGTTTTGGTAATCTCAGTACACATACTGTCACTATTCACATTGTTAGTGAAATAACCTCTAAACTCATTTATTAATCTATTTAAATCAACTTCACTTGAGCAATGTTTGTTCTGTGAGTTCTCATCCATATTACCCACAAGTCATAGCTCCAAGCAGGAAGTGAAAGCATCCAATGGGCTTTATAGAAGTGGGAACTCAGACTGTACCATGTTCAGTAGAGTTCAGAGGGGAGTTTCATTATTTCTGGGGAGAGCCTTTTTATAGTCTGCTAAACAGCCAGCTTTCTTTATTAATATAGCACATTTAGAACAATGATTAAGAATTGGTTTGATTGTTTATAGATAGATTTGTTATTTGAATGTTTATGAAACAACTTCGGTGTGTCTGTAGGAGGAGTTTCAGGTTTACTTTTGACTATTACGCACCATTTGTTCATTTTTGTATTTTGAGAGCCTTTTGTTAAAACCAGCCTTGAGCCTTTTGTGTTCCTACCCTGGTGTATTAGTTGTGCAATTAAGTTCAGAACCCTGTGCCTGAGCGCGTGTGATAATAGAAGGCTTTTCCTTTTTTAGAACCTTACCAATACCAACCTTCATTACTTGTTGATGTGATAAAAACTATAAATAAAACATACTGAAGATCATTCCGGCCTCCGTGTATTCTCCCACTCGCTATCAGTGCAGGAAAGAAATGCAAAACATGCATGAAATAAAAAAAAGAAACCAACAGTGACTGAGAAACATTCAGTGCCTTTTTGTTCATCTAGCTTTTATAGACTTTAGTTTTAAATCATTTTGAGAGCAAAATTACAGTGCAGCTGGTTGAATAGATAAAGTGAATGAGTCTAAAGGTTGTTCATACTTTGGCTTTTCCTCTCTATATTTTTTGAGTGTTTGTCTGTGAATGGGGACTACCTCTCTACATCTCCAGACAAAAGAAGTAAAAAAAATATAAAAAAAATTGTTTACATTTAGCTAAACGGTAGATGGGTTTTCGAGGACAAAAATATTGGGGTGTCCCAGGTGATGCTAACACCTGTCATGGAGACTTAGAGCCTCTACCTTCTGTCTACTACAACACATAACAATAGCCTGGCCTTGGGACCTCTCATCAACCCCACTGATGGAAAACACTGATAGCGACGCTGCAGACTTTGATAAGGACTGAGTAGGTGATAAAGTTTCCACTTCTGGGCGGAGAAGTGCGTGACAAAGTCAACGCGCAGCCTTGATGGGTGGGCGTACACCCACAGCATCTTAACTGACTGGAATCCTGTTGACGCACTGATCTGACAGGGCTTAACTGGTGGCTCAATACGGCCAGCAGAAGAAATCGGAAGAAGGCCAGGAGTGCCCTTTGCCTTATAGTCACAATCACACACACCTCGCATACATTCGTGTGCGTGCCCATACACACACCGAGCAGATGTTCACAAACTAGCAGGAATAGAATGAGTGACTCAGAGACGGAAAAGCAGAGAATGAACAAAGTGCATCTATTAATAAGGAACAAAAGAATGAGTAACAGAGAATGAGAGAGCCAGAAAGGGTTAAATTATCTTAAACTTAAAAAAAATGAGATCCTTAGAATCTGAAGAGGCTTAAATGGATGATTTCAGGTTGACTTGACCGCAGCTCTTGGATACATAATGCACTTTGATTAGATCGGAATAAAAGCAGCTGGAATGACTAACACAGATGTACAGTAAATAAGAGCCTTAAAGATTGAGCTCTTTTTTGACAGGTTGAAATAAAGTCAATTAAATTTAAGGCTATTAAGGATAAAACATTTAAGCAGGTCAACTAAGTGCAATTTTTAAAAGTGTTCTTTAAATATATTGTGGCTCTGTTTCAGCAGCAGGCAGCTTCTGCTGCAGGTCGTTTCTGTATTAAAATCTAGCATTGAAGTAATGAACTGAGTGTTTGCTGCGAATGAAAACAGTGAGGAGGCAGACGGACTGGGGTGGGGAGCACAGCGGGGGTCAAAGCAAACACACTCGCCGCTATTTTTACCCACCAAGCCGCTTAGAAGCATTTCATAACATCAGTTCATATTTTTACACCAGTGAGCAAACATCTGTTTTAATTCAGTCGTCCTCCTTTCAAACTCGATTAGTTCTGAGGGTGAACTGCATCCCAGACTGAGGGCTCATGTGCTTGTCTGCCAAAATATTTCCCTCAGTTTTTTTCCTCTTCGTCTGTCATTAATCTGAACTGTCTGTGTTAATGAAGAACATGAAATAAATGTTCCCAACAAAGTAGAAAGATAGAATTCAGCTGTCATGTCATAAGTTAGAAGTGTTTTTTAACAAATCAATATATTGGTGTATCTGATAGCATCAAGCAGGATTCCTCCCTCATGTCTCTGCTGTTTTCCCCTCCACAGTGTGTCCTGTTTGTCTCTGTTTGTTTGTTTGGGTGTTTCAGTTTCAATCAAGGTGTAGCAACCTGGTTTCCTCCTCCCACCTACTCACCTCACCTGCTGTCCCACTGCATCGCTCCGGATTTCTCCCATTTACTGATCTGAACTTTTACATGGTTTCTGAATCTCAGTTCTACATTTGGGTTCTGAGTAGATACGTAAAACTTGACAGTATCAAGTGTTGCTCAGTGATGGTGCGTCACTATCTTAGTGTGGGTCAAGCTAAGGCGGGCTGAATGACGCATGGTTGCTGAAGCCTAACAGACAGCTGTCACTCAAAGCAGCAATGCCCATAATTATGCAGATTTTTACACTTGTCACAAAAAAAAAATTGCACCAGACTGCTGCTGTAAAGTTTGCCATTTTAATGTGGGGGTCTATGGGAATTGGTTGCTGCTTGATTTAGCAGTTTTCTCGGGCGTAGCTATAGACAGTGCAGACAGTTCAGCCACACTGGGGCCCGTGAAGCATCAGGGCCTGTATCACAAGTGGGCCCTACCAGATTGTGAGAGCAGCAGAGCTGTGGTGATGTTTCAAAATGTTTCAAAGCAGCGCTGCCATTCACAATCTCCCAATCTTGCATTTCCTTATTTTTCTGTGAGGTCAGTTGATATATACATCCTCAAATGTGCACATGCACCTCTGTCATGCTGTCAGTAATTTTATTGAAAAAAAAAAAAAAAACGTCAGTAGCAAGCAAAGTATAATAAAATTCTAGGCGTATTCTACATATACCATAAAAACTATGAAGAAACTGTAAAAAACAGATTCAGTTGAAGGAATATTTCCTTTTTTTCTCTGGTATTCATGTCAGAAACAGATGATTGCTGGGTAACATGTTGTTGTCCACACTCACAGGCGCCGTATACAAGTTCACTGCCCTCTGCTGATGCTGTTCAGAGCGCAACAGTTTCTATCCTGAAACTGCGAACTCCACACAGTGCAGCCAGACAGCAGCTAAAAACAGACAGTACAGACGTCCACATACTCCCTTAAAATCATTGAATTTATTTAAGGAAAAGCTTAGATAAAGAGACACTCAGTGATGCAACCTGAGGACATCCAGTCTGATTTCTGAATCAGAGGCTGATTTCTCTCTGTTCAGTGTCCTTTTTGATAACAATCGTACCACCCAGTGGGCTAACCAGACTTAGAGCCAATTGGTGGCTAAATAAAAGATAGCTCAGATGCTTTCTGGCATACTGAGCCGACACTGAGAGGTCTCCTGCACTGCTCTGCTGATGAAAACACCAAATTAATCCCTGCTCTGCCATTCTGGTCTCTGAGCCTGAAAGCCTCCAAAATCCTCTTTTACAATCGCATCAGCCCACCCAGCAGAGCAGGCTGCAGGTTAAGTGAGTAGAGGTTTGTAAAGTATCCATTGGGAACCCAAATATTTTCTTTGTGCAGAGGGATTGTCAGTATTTTACTGAAGATTTTTCTGGGCGTAAAGCTGCCGGTGTTAATTAAACACTGACTCCAGACCTCACTGTGTTTAATGGTCTGGAAATTTAGGTGTATCCATTCGCAGTGGTGATCCAATATAAATCATTTTCATTGGGTGTACAAGTATCTTGTCTTTAACACTTGGGTGGGTAAGTTTACTTCATACTGACTTTAACGAATCTTCCCTTAGATATCTCTGCTCATCCTTCAATCCTCCCATACTCTTTTTGTCCAGACAATATTGACTCATTTAAGCACGTGTGGGAGAATTCTGAATCTGACTAAAGTTGACGCAATGCAAATGTCAGCTGTCATCTTCAGACAGGATCAACTTTTCTAATTTTTGAGCAAGCCATTTCCTCATGATCACTCGCTGCTCTCGCCTCCTGACTGCTGTCAAAGCGCTGCCGCAGTCGGCCGTCACGTCGAGCCACGCAGTGACTGGCAGCGACTGGCAGAGCTGCATTACGTCACGAATGTGCACGGCTGCTACATGCTGCAAATAGCTCAGTCTGAGTCAGATCAAACGGCTGCGGATGCTCCTGACTCTGCTGGAATTAAAAAGAAATTCTGACAGCAGTTTTACAAAGTGCGAATCTACTTCGAGCATTTCATCCTTAACTATATGCCTGGTCACCCTCAATAGGTTTGAGCATTTTATGGGCTTTTTGCTATTGTTTAACTGCCCCTGCATTAATTTTAACATTGGCAATTGTCTCTTGTCAGGCGCTGATATGATTGTCTTTCTGTGAAACCCTGAGTGACTGGCTGCATAGATGCGCATACATGTCTGTTGTATGTTCTCCACACCACTGAAAACTACTGTAGTGAAGTTCACAAGGTGCATTAGCTTTCAGTGGTGTGTTTTGAACTCTACTTCACCAATCCTTCAAAACTCAACATAGATTTTTGCCTTGCAGGGTTTGTTGGGTCCTGACATGAAGCTGCTGTACAGAGTTTGTTTCATGGAAGAAATCAACAGGCCTGCAATTAATTGATAAGAAATCTTTTCTTGTTTTCCAGAGTTATATATGGACAAGGCGACGCATATACTGAAAACACTTGCAAGGCAAGCTTGAATTTGGACCCACTGATTAAAATGGTTTTCAAATATCACAAAGGATAATGGAAGACTACCCTCGAGGACACTGCACATGTTGGAATAATACAATATCACTGATCTGAATAGCAATGCAATTGCCATTGGGTAACGGCAGTAACAAAACGATATCAAAACATCCTTGACATCATGCCTGTCAAGATGATGTATGGGAAGAAAAACAAAAAAACTCAATCAAGCTGATTGAACCAAACTTAAGGGTTTTATAGCTCCTGGATTCGGGATGTTCTCTGCTTTCCCTGTATTAGATTTTCTTTGCATTAAGAAAACAGTAATTCATCACTACCGTTCCACTTGACTTCAGGGACACAAGTGAGGCAGATCTATTTCATTGTGTGTGTCATGCGTTTTTCTGCCGGCAGCGGTTATTTTCAGATAAACATTATGTTGCTGGTAGCAACCACGTCTGGCACTACTGGTTCAATCGTGGTCTAACTGACATCGTCCATTTTGACATCATCTCCTGAATGTGTTGCTAATATATTTATTTTAGTTTGCTAACTGTTTTACTGTTATGTATCTAACTGCATTTGTGTTTACCTTTATGGACTTAATGTATGTTTATAAGATTATTAATAATAAATAACAATGTTAGCAATTTAGTGTTAGAGACTTAATGTTGGTCTTTAGCTTTGTTCCTAGCATGAGGAACAATGGAGCTAATTTGACGGGCTATACTTTTCTGAATGAACAATTTTTCTACTTTATAATCATTACATTTGATGTGTATTATTCAATACTGTTTCCACAGCTTCATATTAGCTTCCAGTAAAAACTCTGAAGGCCAACTCCTGTCTTAAGATTTAATTGGATGTGTTTTGAATTTCTTTTTTTTATCCAATAAATTTAATACTTCTTTATAACTTTGTTGTGAAGCTGCCCAGTAAAATAAATAACAGCATGGGTCTTCTTTTACTGGCACAAATAAGAATAACTAGGCATTCTTTATTCTGTAGTATTGTAATGAGCTAATACAAGCTGGAAAATGTTGACATTATCAAAAGCAGCACTCTATCCTCTGATGAACACCATCTATTTATCATATTCTCTTTACTCTTGCAATATTGTTCAAGCTCCCTCATCATGTGATATCTTTATGGATTACACCCTGCCGTCAGAGATGCATGGAAATATTGCTGCCGATGACGAGTACTGCCGATGTATAGCTTGTGTCATATTCAGTGTCATGCTCCCTCTTTCCTGCACACCTCTCATAACTCAAATGAAGGTGAAGGTTCAACCTTTGCTAATGAATTAATCAGGCTCAGCCGTGCCACCCCTGTGATTAGATCAATATCCTGCTATCAGCTATGTGAAGTCTACAAGTCTGAAAAGTGCATAAATCTGTGTGTGTGTGTGTGTGTGTGTGCATGTGTGACGGTTTTTGGTGGAATTGTTATGCTGAAAGGAAGTCAGGACAGATGAAAGATAAACATCATCATTATAAACGTTCACGACGGAGGAGCCAATAGATTCATGACTGATTGTTTCATTTCCTATTATGATGGTTACTCACACCCATGGTGTGGAACGTTATTTACAGTATATGATTCACTGTTAGAACCAGTTCCCTTAAGGCAACAGATGCTGATTACTTCTGAGGCAGCCGTCCCTTAGGTGTGTTCCCGGGCAGACACAGGACAGTATAGCCTACACAGAGAACTGTGGCTTGTCTAATGAACACCAGACATGCAGTAAAGCTCTCTGTTGTCACTGAATCCAACATACAGAGCAACATGTTTAAATGAATCAAATTTTCATATTTATTCCAGTCATAATCTGAGTCCTGAGAGGAAATCATATCAGGAGATGCTACAGGTTGTGTAAACAAAAGCTAAATCAGATCCCTGACCAGATCACTAGCTGCAAACAGCCAACTATTTGCACCCTGTGTTTAAAAGAAATTTTCTTCCGACTGAACATTTTCCACCTCATTCGTGCGAGAACGTGGTAAGCAGTCCTGCTGGATTGCTACAGCTCCCTGCGCCTAACCCTAACCCGAACATATGGGCAAGGAGGGACATTAAATTGTTCAGATTTGCCCTCAACAAATGTAGTACATTTGTCTGTGTCAGATGTGCTTTCCCTTAGTTTGTTAGGTTTAGGTGAGGGGCGATGCATTGGTTGAGGGTGCAGGAGGAGGAGGAGGACTCATCCACAGTGCTCACGTTTTTTGTGGTGATATCAATACTACAAGTATTTGGACGTATTTGCAGTGTCAACGAAAGACTGGAAAACTATAGACAGGAAAGCAGAAAAGAGTACAAAGCAGTTACACTCTGTGCAACATCGTCAACAAGCCCGCTCGCTCGCTGTGTGGCAGGGCTGCAGTGCAAACACTGTGAACGACAGTGTGTAAATACAGTTTAAGGGAGAGCTCGGTGGAAACGGTATTGCCAGTTCTCTGCTGGTGGACACATTTCTGCCGTCGCATATAAAAATATAGCATCATATCACCCAATGCTATGTGTAAACATCTCATAATGGGCCTTTTCATTTGAACTTGTCAAAGTAGGAAAAGGGAGTGAGCCAGCATGCACGATACACACACATGCACAGGACCCTGAAAACTGAAGCAGCTAAATGGAATTCAGCCATTGTTCATTTTATTATTCGCTTCTGGATAAAAGGCCAGTGATGCTTGGAAACCCATCTGCGCGCAGGTGCTGGGCCTTTAGGAACCATCTTTACAGATTGTCAAGATCGCACCTTTATCAGTTCTGTAACATGATTTAACAAAACAAAACAAATATCCATTCATAACAATGTTATGCAAGTCTTGCCATGAATGTAGCCAGCGACAGATGGCATTAGAAACAGATGCTATCAGTCAGGCTTGAGCTCCATTTGGGTCTAATCACTGATGCTCTATGTGACCTGCGTATGCGTGTGCATGTGTTAATGCATGCATACGTGCGTGTGTGAGAGAGAGAGACAGCTACGTGTGTGTGAGTGTGTCAATGCATTTAATACCAATGTTAAAACAACTAAAAACTGCTTCTTACATCAACGTGGCTGTGTGTGTCTGTCTGCTTATATGTGTTTGTGTGTTTGTGTGCGTGTGTGTGTGTGTATGTGTGTGTGTGGGATTAGTCTGTTTTTAAACTAGCCATCCTGCAGCAGAGAGCTAAACAGATGACAGTATTTTACCCCATTACCCACTAACTTTTAAATCTTCTGTCCATCCCATCTGTGTGGCCTGCGACCTCTTCAGTGACTGGGATGCAATGTGTACACTAGCTTAGCTATGACAGTAATCACAAAAGTAACTGTCGCTGGACATCGATGTTGAAACGCCTTGTTCTCTGATGAGAAAGAAAAGAGATGCATCAAAGAGAAGATTAAAATTCGATTCAGTGGTCTCGCTCTGTGATTTTTTCTTACATGTTTATGTGTTCATTTTTGACCGTAAGAGAATGAGACATTGAATCAAGGGAGTTTACAACATCTCAGGAATTGGACAGAGTTTTGAACATTTAAACTCTCTGAAGGAACACAGTCTTATTGGGGAGAAGAATATGATGGCACATGGCTCCCACCCTCCATTGTGCCACGATGACATGCAAACTTCTGTAAGGGTTAAAATCTAAGTGTGACAGAGAGGGTCACTGGTAATACGCATAAGATGCTGCAGGGTCTCTTCACATAAGTCTTCAAACAAAGCAGGGTGGAAGCATAAGATCTGGGAGTGCCCATTTACCTGTGTACACGATCTTGTTTCTGGTCCCAAAAAAGGAAGATATGCAAATATATACTGTATGTGTTCACAATCTGTTGGTGTTCGTGTGACCCCCATTGCATAGGCGAGTCTCTAAGAAGCTCTTATGGCACATCAGAGCTTCAGACGAGCCCTTTGAAGTGCTACCATGGTGATGAGATGATGGGAATGTGGAACGGCTCCCAGGTTGTGCTGTGTGTGTGTGTGTGTGTGTGCCTATGTGCAGGTGTGTGTCGTGTCTGTGATAGAGATGTTCGGATCCCATCTGGGCAACATACGTAAACATCGGCACAATAGCTCTGTTAACGGAGAAGTACCACCAGCAGCAAACAGGCAGGATGGCTAACTTATGAAGGGACTTGAAACTGGGCCACAGGGACAAATTTTTGTGTGTGTGTGTGCAAACTTGTGTGCAATCCTCGTTCTGATATATGCATGAAAATGTCTGATGACAGTTGACACCTCCCTTAATTATATGTAAAAATCAAATATCTGAATACTCTCAATCTCATGTGAGCTCCTTACAGTGCAGCTATGATGCATGATGTGTCTCCTAGCTATTCATCAATAGAGTCCTCATGTGACATTTTTTTAATAATGACACTGACTCTCATTGGCTCTGTGTCATCCTCTGATAATCCCATCAAATCAACTGAACTATCCAGTTATGAGACAGATTTCCAGCCGATAGACCAGCTGATGCCTGATAATAAATTGGACCAACGCTAAGCTCTTTACGCTGGGGTGTTCCTGCTGTTTCCAGTCGTGGCAGATGTGAAGAAGGAGAAATTCTATGCTTTCATATTCTTTCATTAAAATATTTTCACATAGGATGGACTCTATCTGTACGCTAACTGTTCCTTAAACTACAATGTCAACCTTTCAAAGATGATTTATTATTGCACACATGCACGAACATAAAATATAAAATGCAGGGTACTTCTGACGCAGCTAGGATAACAGTTTCCTCCTCCTCTTCCTCCTCTGGGTAAAACAGATTGGAAGCATATTTCCCAGTTCGATGCAGTGTTTCATTATATTTGCTATTAGTCACAGCAACAGTAGTCATGGGAAACAAGAACTGTAAATGGAAAACTGGTCCATTCATCTAATTGCTTGTAAATATCAGCATACCTTGCTTGAATACCGAACGAGCCACTCTGATAAACTCTTGGACAGTGCAAAGACACAAATGGAAGGCAAGTGTGTGTGTGTGTGTGTGTGTGTGTGTGTGTGTGTGTGTGTGTCACATGGTGTGTTTTACCAGACTTTCTGAGTGCATTAAGTTCAGTAGCTGTTGAGCATTAGTTTCATCTTTGCTGACTGAGTGCAGCCAAGTTATGTCGGAGCTGTAATGTGTTTATTGTGTTTTAAGCTGAGCTCCCCCACCCTTGCTGTTTACTGCCTGATTTATTCCTGGTAGTTTTGCCATTAATGCAAAACACACAGAAAAAAAAAACCTTGGTTCAGTTTTTCTTGTCATATCTTATTTGATCATAGATATTTGCCATTGGGTGTCATTTGCTGTCTACAAAAGCTTATTTTCTCTCTAAATGCCATCAGTTTAGAGACTGTAAACACCAAAATGGATTTAAACTATCCACTGGACTGTAGAGTAAAACGTGTTTCACTAATAATCCATGAGGGTTCATTATTTCTGGCTGATGGGGGAGTCGCAGGCATCTGAAGCACTTAGGGTCAATTACGCCATGACGTCACATGATGTCGACTGAGGATGAACATGTGAGTTTTATAGGTCACATGACACCCATGTGAGAGACACTTACAAGGTGTTCAGACTGAAAAAAAAAAAAAAAAACACAAGGAGCTGTGCTGGTGTACAGCATCCATACATTTGGGGGCCTGTCAGGAGCCTGAACATAGCACAACTGTTTATAATAGAGGATTATCAGAGATGATTTTCCAATTTACCATGGCGGCAGTCCTTTACCTCTGCTGAGGTCAATAATGCGATCCTACAATGTAAACTTGCATGTATGTATCAACACAGTGGTCTCAGAAGTTACAAATTTTGGGTGGGTTGTATTGTCACAACACACAAGCACTTGAGCTTCTCTTTTTATGAACCTTTCCAAAGAAAAGGTTTGTTTGAGTTGCTTTGTTTTGGATGGCCTCAACGCCGTGAAATTCTGGTGCTGACACACTACACTACACTGCGGAAAATCCTGAAAAGGAGCCTCTGGGTCCACATCCAAGCAAACCCTCTGTGGTGAGAGAAGAGGCTTAAAAGGCTTCGGGCTAGTAGTCCTGCCATCAAACCAGTGAGTGTGAGCACAAGACGGACACACAGATATAAAGACACACATCAGCAGCATCCATGCAAGCATCCTCTTTGATGTCAAAGTAAGCTTGTGACAAATGCAGCCCTGTAGAAACAGCATTATATGGCAGCAGGGGAATGGCTACATGCCTGCTTCATCCAGCTTGACAGTCGCAATGAGCAGTGTATATTCATGAAGCTGGTGTTACTCCTGTGAATAATGTCAACACCAGGGAAACTGTCTATTCCTCCCAGGCAAAAAGAGGCTTGAAGAGTAATTAAACTAATTGACATAGAGCACAATAGGAAGCCTTTTGTGAATAGTAGTGGCGAAGGGGTGCCGGGCGATGGTGGAAGATCTGAATGGATGTGATGTGGAGCGGGGCTTCTGATGAGCTCAGTGGAGGGACCCATGTGCGCTGGATGTGATGAAAACTGGAGGTGGAGGGGTGGAGGAGGGTCACATCGATCTGACACTGAAATGCCAGCTGTCGGCAGCAGAGGAAGGAACGGTTTTAAAGTTTGACAGCATTACGAGGACACGGCGAAACTGAAAGCGTGAACGCCCTCAGTCAGTTGATTGAGCGGAAAAAAGCAGAGAGAGAGAGAGAATGTAAATGATTAGAGTAGCATGACGATAGTTCTCCTGATTGAACTTCCGCTAAGCTTCATTATATGATTCATTCTAAGGACGCAGATCCACTTGATGTTTTCACTGGTGCAACATTTATTTAACAATGGCAGTTTTATTTGCATGTTTCACTGCAGCAACATATGCTCTTTCTTTCCATGAAACAAAACTGTCCATATTTTGCCACCAATGAGGAGGCACCCTGTCCTGTGTGTTTTGATGTGAATGACTGGCTGTGCTGGCATTGGTCCATAGGGTGCAGATGATGAGGGCAGAGAAAAAGTGTGAGAGAATGAGAGGGAGAAAGAAAACCAGAGTGAGACAGTGCTTTAAAGCCCTAAGTGGGCTCTCCTAATTATTTCTTCCGATATGCCAAAGGATGTAAGTTGAGAGAGGTTATGAATCCAGCTGGCACATGTGAGGCATGCAGAGTATGTTCACCTGATAGGAGAGGGATGCATGCTGGAAAGAGCTCCTTTGCCTGGCAACCACATATAATCCATTCTGGATTTGAATGCTTTGGACTGTATGTTTGAAGTGAGTTGTTGCCCCATAATGTCTGCAGTTTGAAGGCTCAATGTTGAGTGATGCTGCTGTTGCATTATGCAGGAGAAATGCAAGAGATGTAAATGTCTCCTGCATAATATTACCTCTAGACAGTCTAGGAACCTAGAAAACTGTACACACTGGTGCAGATCAAGATACACATATATCATTTCATATTGAAATGAAATGCATAGGCTGTTCAAATTAAACAGTGAGGTGGTGAGGTTTCTCGACGTGGCTCCTTGGACTAACCATCTTTTCATTAAAGGTCATTATATTCAGCTGCCAGTGGTGGCTTCCCTCTCCAGCGGAATGAAATCCAGGGAGACCTGAAGAGCAGATGCACCTCATTAGTAACTGAGGGGCGATAGGAAACAATTAGTGGGTAATTGGGCTACTCTGGCTGTGACTGACACTTGCCACGATGCCACTCATACTGTGGTCAGCAACATCTACCACCCAGTGCCCATCTCAGCTAATCCAATCAGCAACACTTCAGCATCTGTTTAATCATGCCTCATCCATTAAGCCTTCAACAGTGACCCCTTCACTGATGCTCACAAATCAGAAAATGTGCAACACAACCAACAGCGTCACTTTTCTTTCCTGTGTAAGCAACGATTTGAATGACACTGCTGTGTCTGATGTGTTTGAATTTCCACTGTGGCAGATGATCTTCTTAAATCCCTGTCGCCCTAATGTTGCTTTCCTCCCCTCCCTCTTGTTATAAAACCTGAACATACACACTGCACACACTCACTGCAATAACATGTGTGCCAGAGACTTGGCTTAAAAACTATTACGAGGGACCATTACATAAGGGCTTCAGAGGCTTTAACTTTGCGAAAAATTAAATCAGGCTGACATTCCTCAACTCTTCTCACATGAGAATCCCACACAAGAAGTATACAAGCAGCAGCACCTCCGTGAGAGATGCAGCAAGTGACAGGTGCTAAATCAGAACTAACTGGGTGGTGAAACAGTGACTTGAAGCTTGTGTAAAATGTTTATTAATTTCTGATATTCCGCACCAGCAAAGCTCCCAGCAGAGCTGACAAATGGCTGTTCTGCGAGGGATTAGTTTATAACCAATCTGCAGAAGCAAGTTAAAAAAAACATCTCATTTCAGCCAAGCTCAGCTCAGCTCAGTTTGGTTCAGTGGTTCTGCTCAACACGCAGCTCAGTTTCTGCCCTTTGATTTAAGGATTTGAAGCAAAAACATGGGTGTTTATGCTTTCTTTTAGTTGCGAGAAGGAATGTTGTACAATGAAAAGAAGCAAAAAGAAGCATGTTGTCTGTAAAATACATTTTCCCTTTTAATAACTGGGACCAATCCACAAATCTATGTGATGTTAAATTTCCTTTAATGCCTGCATAGTACTGACCTCTGTTGGTGGATATATGGAAGCACAGAGTAAACCTACAGCATGTCTGACATACATTACTAAAATTTCTACAATTAAAAACCTCTCGTTTTCAATATCATTGTTGTTGAAAATCGGCATCAATACCTACTTCTCTTTATATTCTGTTAGTACTGCTGCATGCCAACACTGTCAATATCAATTTTCCTTTATAAATAACACATGACCTTTTAATAGCTCTCTCTCTCATACACACACACACACACACACACACACACACACACAGTCTGTGAATGACAGGTGGAATATTGGATGCTGACTATTGGCGAGCTATCTGAGGATTAGTCAGCTGAGCACATCATCCCCCCAACAAGCTGAAATAGAAATGAGGGCTTTAATCCGAAGTGGAAGGGCCACTGACACAGAGCGGGAGGGAAACCAGAATATGCAATTTGTTATTGTCCCTCAGTTCTGTAATCCACCGTTACAATAGCAGTGAGTTTTGAGCCTGTCTGTATGCAATATGGCCTACTAGAGACAAAAAAGCTCAGGCAGCACATCTCACTGACCCACAGTGTGAATGGAAACAGCCACGGCTTCACTTTTCAGAGATTCACACATTATGCAAACTCAAGACTCCCTCCAAAATGTCAATGATGCTCAATAAACAGCTGAATAAATGTATGTGCTGTAACATTAAATATTTAAAGGTGAGTGTATGTTTATGCAATTGACCCGACTGGCCTCGGCCGGTCTTGCTCAGCAGAATTTCAGAATATATGATTGCAAGATATATCCAGTCCTCTGGCTTATCCCTGTGCTGAGATATATATTTAATAAAGTAAATACGTAACAGACCAATAACACCTAGTGGCTATTGTATGAATTAATCCCTCTGCTGATGTGAAGATACACTGAGTTCAGCACAAAACTGAATACAAAAAAACCCCATATAGTATTCATTCATGATCCCTGTGATTACACTGGCCACATTTTTTTAAAGGTCCATTTTGGGTTTCTTGGATTAGTACAAGGATGCTGCCATCTCCTGGTTTCCTTTGGAACCGCAGCCTGTGTCTGTGCTGCAGCCGTTCTCGCACAAGGTGAATTATTGGGACCAACAGATGACACAGCTTGCACAGTTAAATTCACATGCACATTTTCCTTCTGCTTTTCATCATTATGAATTCAGACTCCATGTTAATTTCTATTAAGCTTAATTACTGAAGGTTTAAAAATCCATCCACAATTCATACAGTATAAAGCAGCCTTTCCTCACTGTCACAACAACCCCCTCCCTTAATTCTCTCCCACGAATTTCTCTGAACACATTTAATTGAGGTTGCTTGAGGTCCAAAACTCATTGAATACATTTAACTGAAGCTTAAAAAAACTCTTCAATAAATATAATTGAATAATGTAATGGATTTTCTGCATAGTGAAAACAGTGAGTACCTTGGCTTGCAGTGGTGGAAGAAGTTTTCAAATTCTTTACTTTAGTAAAAGCAATACTACATTGTGAAAATACTCCACTAGAGGCATTTCTTTCTATTTTAGTACCTTTTACAAATTAAATAATAAACAAATGAATCAGCAGATTAATGAACAATAAAAATGATCATTAACTTAAAAATTAGCTCCACCTCAACAAGAATTAAATTCTACTTAAAAATAATGCATGCATAATAATAATAATCTAATAATATATCATAGTACATAGTATATCATTATATATATTACACACACTAAGAGAGGCCATTTGTCAGCGATTAATATGTTCACATACTTGTTCTTCAGTGAGGTTTTCAATGCAGGCCTTTCACTTACCCTGGAGTATTAGTTACAGTAATTTAAATAAATGATCTGAATACTTCCTCCAGCACTGACATCATGATTCACATCAAGTTATCACGGCCTCTGTAACACCAATTTTACCTCTAAGACTGAAAAAGAATAGGTGAATGATTGTGAGGGAGTGAACAAAAACTTCTCTGAAGTTAACTGGGGTAAAAAAGATGTTGATTCGACAGTGAAACATCTGAACGACTATATGCCACATAAAGTTCAGTACTTGTGCTTGTGCTCATGCACATACGTTACCTTTGCCGAACATGATGTCATTGTTGCCCACCAGCGTCATCTGGGATCATTAGCAGTTAGCAATAGCATTAGCAGAGACACAAATGCTGTTTCTCAGCTGGAACAATGTCACCGCATACAAAAACACAACCGAGGAACAGATTATATGTCTGTATTTATTTTCATCAGAACACAATTTTAATCATTGTAGCAGTAGTTTTCATACTTTTCGAAAAGATCATGACTTGTGAGACTGTTTTATAAATCATTTCATCAAAGTTGTTTGTAAAAAAATTAAAGAAGTTACTTGAACTAAAGCATCTATAATATTACAATATACTGGTAGTATAATAGTAATCATAATAATCATAATCGCAATGATACTTCTATATGACTTTGAACCTTTTCCATTTCTATACTCATAAATCTTTCGCTTTCACACACACAGAACCACAACCTTTCACAATAAGGTTGCGAAGCTGAGGACAAGTCTATTGGTTAAACCTCACCACATTCTCTTTTAACATCAATGATTTCAGACGCTTAAAATAAAAAAAGAATCTGAAGAAGAAGAAGAAGAAGAAGGAAGTAACAGCATGACATCAACTCAAAGTACACAAGGAAACCTGGACGCAAAGACATACATTGTTCAGCATACTAGGGAACGTATTTACAACCAAAAAAAGGAATGGGCTTCTGCATAGATCCACAGGATAGAGAACGGAACTATTGTGAAAACAGAGAGAGGCTGAGAGGGAGTGAAAGAGGGCAATATTTGTGTACATACCATTTGGTGGTGGGTGCACAGAGGGTTAGGGGCAAGAGGCATACATAGTCTATATGTGCAGGGGTAAAACACAAAATTAGTTTTTGTAGGTTGGTATGTTATGGAATGTGACAGACCATACCCTACGACTGCTACAGACCATTGTCGGGGATCTAGACTGAATCTATAGGACCCTACACAATTTCTTCTCAGTATAATGCAGTAGAAAAGGGACAAACCCAAACGCACAAAAAATTAAATTATCACAGCAGAGTAACTGTTGCGTGCATGCCTGCATTACCAACAAAAGTCAAATCAGAGATTTACATCAGTCAAATCTAATTCTCGTATTGTTTGGGAGAAACCTTGCACACAAAAATGTCCATCCCTGGTGCAAGCGTGTCTGAGGGGACATGAAGGACAACAATGCACAGCATTCGCGCCCATGCAGCCACGGTGGGGATGCATTTCTGCATGGACGTGGCCTCTGCGTGACTTTTCGAATGCAGGTCTCTTGTATGAATGCATGTCCAGCAGTTGGTTTGTGATGGCTGTTGCATCGCAGCGCGACCGCTGGCATGCTAGGCAGAATGAAATCGGATGTATGTCTCCAAGAGATCCCTTGCATGCGTTTATGGTGTGAGGCTGATGAGGTGCAATCCATATATTGCTAGCATGGCACATTTCTACGACACTGACAGACCCTGTTTTCCTGCTGTCGCCCCATTAAGTTTGATCTTGAGAAGCAGCGCGTCATATCAGATTTGAATTGGGTTAATTTGCTCAATACATGGTTTGCTTTGGCACCAGTGTCAGGTCATTTCATTGTCCGCTCCTGTGCACTACCTTTGACATCTTCCATCTCATTTCAGACAAGGGTTGGGGGAATATTCTATTAGACAGGTGCAGCGAAAACATAGATCTACCCCTACCCTAGTCTGCTTTGAGACTTGGGGCACTGACACAGTTATTACACATTGTACAGTACAATGGTTTCATACTACAGTCCGTGCAGCTTTAGGGCTGCAGTGAATAACGAGACCACTGATGTAGCAGGTCCCTGCGGGGGCTAAGGACAGTGGCGGTTGACCACACCTGTCCTGCAGGCCCCAAGGTCGTGGCAACGCTAATGAGCTCTCCAGAGAACACACAGCAATTAGCGACAGACACAAACACACATCCCTGCATACACTCATACGCAAACACACACACACACACACACACACACACACAAGCACACTTTTACCCACAGGCCCATCACTTCCTCTTCCAGTGCTCAGCCTTCCTGATTCCTGTGTATATGACAGTCCATGTGTGGTAGGTCTTCAGCAGCAGTAGCAATATAAAAGAATAAAAAATATCTCCATCTCCTGGTGGCCAATAGAATAGCAGCATTTTTCTATTACTGGATGCGGTCATCCAGGATGGGCATGGGTGTGCTGTGCTGAATGACAATGAGCAGTCATGTGTTTCATGCAAGCGGGAAGGGTGGAGTCTAGAGTGGGGCAGGGTTTAAACAGCAGAAGTGTCAAAAGAAGTCAACAGACTGTTTATATAGGCATGGCGTGAATAATGATGAATTTTAAATCCTCATATAAGCTGTATAATACAATTCTTGACATCAGATATTGGATTGGACATCTCATTTTAGTAATCAACATAGTTTAGAGTGGAACAAAAAAAAAAGCATTCAGTAACATCTGTTTGTCTTCGAAATACCTGATCTCACAGCTTTGTTCATCGAAGAGACCAAAGAAAATCTAGAAACCAAAAGAAGAAGTCAGCCCTTAAGGTCACACCGTTCCTCTCTGTTCACACGCTGGTCAACATTTGTAAAATAAACACAAGTGTCAGCTGACTTAGACGATTATCAGGCTATGCCATTAGTGCTTACACAAACAATGACGTGCTCCTCTCTCCGGCGACAGCCAGAGGAACGCCTCTGTGCCGCAGGTGTCCGAGTTTAAAAAGAAACAGGAAACGAGCCATGTTTTTTTTTTTTTTTTTTTTTTACATTTTGTCCGCTAACAATTTGGATGTGCAAGTATGTCTGACTGTGTTGATGATAATGTTTGTACTGTATATCTTAATAAGCCCTTTACTTAATGAGACATTAATTCAATGTTTTGAGGAGAAAAGTACAAGACAGTGGGCATGCTACAGGAGCTGATTTGGGATCGGATGCGGTGTGGATTGGGGCTGAGGACAAAAACCAACCAAAGAGGCTGTCATAAGGTTGCAGAGGGCCTCCACATGCAGTTCATGGAAATAGATTACACATTTTGTGTCAACAGAAACAAACTGACCATTCTGAAGAAATTGTATCCGTGTCGGTGATACGCAGAATGTCATCCTGTACCTACTTCATGGTCAGTGTAATGTGGGCAGGGGATTTTCCATCACGCTTTTGCAGGTGGCACGCTACCTTCCTAGCAATATGGTGATATTTTAGCTTCATCATAACTGCGGGGGAATTACAGTTCACCAATCATCGTGAAAGTTCTTAAGGGTAACATCCAGTCATCATGTTTTCTGTGAATAAAAAGGCCTGAGCTTAAAATGACACCACTCACATAGATGTCAGTATTGGTTCAAGGGCAAACAGCAAAATTGAGTTTTTCTTTTCAAGTAGTGGTGATAGAAGAAAATTATTTATACTTGAACTGCTGGTCACATGTGATTATTAATCACAGGGAGAAGGTAAAGAACCAAGGCTCTTGAGGCAGACCAGACAGAGGGAACCCTTCAGTAACAATGTTGTTGCATGTTGCAATTGTTATTTTGACTGGATAGTACCTTTAAAATCTCAAATAAAAAAAAGCTTCTTCACCTGGAGCGACAGTGAATACTACATCCTGTGCCAAAATCCTGATGTCAGTTAACTTTGCTGAGCAACGTTGCTGAAAAGTGACCAGAATTTGAATGGGGTTTTGTTAAAATGCCTGAAATTACATCTTTGGTTAAGACAAGCTTAACACGGTTTAATGTTTTGTTCTGTGAGATAAAATTACAATATGTGCTTTTTTTTTTGTTTTGTTTTAGCTTCCAGCTAACAAGTGGCTAACTCTTTAAAACCTGGGATACAGGAGAACAGTTATCCCACCTTTAACAACTGACAATTATTCCCGGAACCAAAAACACCCTCCTAGTTTTGCCCATGTCAGATTTATTGTGAATTTGTAGCAATGCAAAATAATTTTGATTCAGATTTTGCTCATGTGATTCAACCCTATCGCAGTATTAGCCTGTAGTTTAAAGGATCATTCCGGTTTATTTAAGTTTGGGTCTTTCTTTTGTAGTTCTGCCCATGAGTTCTAGGGGTTTGTTTGAACTGGGACTGCTTGTGTCTCTTTCCCTGTCAGACCTGATTTTGTCCCACTCCCACAGAGCAAAACACATGATGAATACAGTGCTGTGATCAGAATCATGGTCAAAAATATGAAAAAGGACACAAGTTGTCTTGTCTTCCTTCCAGACTTCGAGCCTCCTGTTAGTTTAGCCAGGTGTTAGCTCCTTACTGATGCAAATGTTTTGAGCCTTGAAAACAGTGTTAAGAGGTGAACATTATCTCACAAAACAAAGTGAGGGAAAGCCATAAAGGCGTGTTAAGCAGTGCTTTTCATGGACATCAGAACCGCATTCAAAAACCCAGTGGAGTTTCAATGGGATTGTGGCCAACAAACCAGCGCGGCAGAGCTCAGCGACATCTGGGGGTGAGGGGGCTTGATAAAAAGATCATCGCTGCACCAGCCTGTTAGGTAGACTTTTAGGGTACATGTCGCCGACGCACACTCATCCTCCCACGCACGCATACACACATGTGTGAAGACAGGCATACAAGCGCACACGCACACCCACGCATGCTCGCGCACACGCAGTAAATCTAGAAACACCAACCGTCACGCGCTCACAAACTTGCAGCTAATTACTTTTTTTTTTTTACACAGTTTCTGTCTTATTTAGAGAACATATTTTCTTCCTGTATGAGAGACCCAGAAACAAACACAAAGGATGAACATTAGAAAGAGAATATGATTGTGTTATTCCATAGTCAGCCAGTGCAACAGAAACCAATAATTGGAACACAGTGTAAAAAAGCGTAGTGAGAGAAACTCAGCCATGAGGAAGCCGACCTTCCCACTCAACAAAGGCTGTGGCATTGTCCCCTTTCTACCTCAGGGACTGCTCGAGTCCCTTAGTGTGTCTGTTTGTTTACTTATTCATTTGTTTTGATTGATTTGTGTGTCTTTCGTCTCAAAGCGTCCCGCATATTTCCATTTGCCAGAACGCGTTGCAGAATGTCCACAGGCACACAGCTCTGGCCGTTCGCACAACTGCGGCTGTATTTTTCCACCATCGGTTGCCATGGCGAGGGAATCCCCCGCCCCAACAACCTCACCTCCTCCTGGCAGCTCTATCACTCCTCGTTGGCAGGGCTCTCCTCCAGAGGCGTGATGGCGGGGAGGCCCAGTCCTGTTGCATTGTGGGATGCAGTGAGGCTGGCAACAGTGTGTAGGAGGACGAGGACCAGCAGGCAGAGTTTGAGCCGGCTGTTACACAGTCTGCAGGCTGCCGAGGAGCTGAGGGAGGTACGGTGCTGGCATGGCGGGTGAGTTCTTTTCAGGGTCCCCCGGGAACGGTTGTCCACTTTCAAGTCCCACCGCACGTCGCAGCACTCTGCATCTGGGTCCACACCTGATGGATAGTCCTCCAGCAGCCCTGGGGGTTGTGGGGGTGGTGGTGGATATATAAACAGTTAGCTCACATGCATTTTTTTGATAAATCCTGCTCTCACTTCCTGTCACAAAAACAGCACGGCCCCCGCAAGCACTACTTTGACAACCAAAAGATATGAAAGACAATAACAAAATCGGACACTAGTGAGAATGAATTTCAATGAACTTGATTATTCTCAAGTTGAAATGATTGTTGGAAAGCGGCCAAGAGAGCTCAGTGCACTGCAATGTAAGAAAACACCAGAAGGAAAAAACAATGAAGGAACAATGAAAATGAAGGAACATATTCTTTTGAATGATATGTTAGATTTGACAACCTGTGAACTGCACGCAGAACAAATCCAAGCTGAGTTAACAGCACAAAAGAAGTCTTCAGGTACGCTAGCAATTAGAGACAGGCTGACACTGGGCCCAGAGCTAATATCTACGATAATATCATATCACCCTGCTTCATTATCCAACACAGAATCATGCGTCGGCACGTGTTCATCAGTTTAAATTCTCCCAAGAAAACTTCTTTAGTCTTTTTGCTCACTTCTGTTTTGTTTTGTTGCACTGTTTCTTGATGAGTGCTGTGTTTCATTTAGTTCTAACAGCTATTCAAGCAGTCAGTCGACAGAAAATTTATCAGATAATCAGTTTTTCAAGCAGAGATGCAAAATGTTAACAGACATTTTATAGACCGGATGTTTAATTCATTCAGTAATTGAAATGACTTTAAATGTTCTAAATGTTGTGTTCTGCTCAGCAATTCAGCTGAATGACTGAAATCAGCCTTGTCTTAGCAACCAGGCTTTCAGATACACTATAGAAGTGCATATGATGTATGGGTGCTTTTTAAGAAATGTGGAAACACAAAGCACATAGTAGAGATACATTCACTATACTGTAGCCAATACTGCATTGCCACAAGGACTGAAATCACAAACAGCTGTCTGACTCTGTCTCCACTGACATTATAAGCAAAGGGGGTTTGTCACGGCCTGTGTGCATGCTAATGTGAGCAGTGAAATTTGAAGTGTGTGCCCACTCAGCACAGTTTGACTGTCAGCAGCTTAACTGTGACAGTTACCGTGTAATTACTGCAAGTTTCTGAAAAATCTGCATTTAGAGTGACCATGTTACAGAGTTATTGACGAAATACATGTGCATACATGCAAAAGTAAAAGATTGTCAATTAACAATTGATAACCACATTGTAAGACCTTTCTATTGCATGAAAAGTGCTATAAAAGTTTGGTGACATTCTGTATTTTTTATTTTAGAAAATGATTTAACCTTTATCTATCTATCTATCTATATATATATATATATATATACATGTAAATATCTCTGTGACCCATTTAAAGATTTATTCAGATGGAGCGAATGAGATTCAGACTGAGAGCTATAAACACCCTGGGGGAACCAGAAACTATCTAGAGAGAGATATAAATCAGTACAAATGATCAATCAAAGAAAAAAAATGTACACAAATAAGAGACAAACACTGCTTTGAATTTCTTATGTCATACTGTCCAGGAAATTAACCTGATGCTCAACATGACCACCAGAGGGCAGCATCGACATGTGATGTAAGTGTTTGTATTAATGTTGTTGTGGGGAAGATCTGCTAGTGGGGGACTCACCTTCAATGTATGTGGAGACAGAAATCCGGTACTGACAAGGTTAACCATTAATCTAGCATTCAGATTTGTGTGTGTGTGTGTGTGTGTGTGTGTGTGTGTGTCCTGGGCTGGAAGTCAGCACTGCATTCACTAACACTGACCCGCAGAGTCAGCTGTATGCTGTTCAGTACAGACAGAGCACACAGACTTGTCGTCACGGTGCTCCACGGTGCAGCTGCCTCTCGGTGCTGTGAATAATTGGCAACACTTCCTCGTTATGGTGCATCACCCTGTTAGTCCGGTGATTACACAGAACATCCTGTAACTGTAACAAGTGTGCACCGTGTGTCCAGCAGAGGTTGTGTGTCCTATTGAAGCACCATTGAGCAAGATGCTACACTACTCATGTGCTCACTATGTGTCTGCTCATTGTACAGTAAGTCACGAACTACAGTACGTAGGGTGGGCAGAGGCAGTCAAGGTTAGAGAAGCTTGGATTTAGGGCAGTGATGCTCTTTTATGCCTGAAATAGTCAACAAAGCTCTCTGGCCCTAAAGCTCCATTAAAGCAAAAGTTACACTGGCAAGCTGCCTGTACTGTACCGATGCTAATCTTTAAAATAAGAAAACAAACACATGTGATCAAACAAACACAAGGATGCATAAACAGTGAGGTGATTTTTTTGTACCTGTGCATATAAAACTGGGGCTGCCTCCATGAATGAGATCATCATTGTCGGGCAGGACAAAGGGGCACCGCTGCTGCACCTCCAGGCAGTACTGACCACAGGGGATTCGCTTACTGCAGTGCATCTGGGTGGTCTGGAAGTACTGAGAACACAGCCAGGGCTTATAAACCATCTGGATGGGAGACACAGAGGTGAGGGCAGGGGAAAGAGACAGGCGGAGGGTGGGGGGGGTGGGGGTGCAGAGAGAGGATATTGATGAGTTAAGGAGGGTTTCATTGGATAACACACGTACACACAAGCACACTCTCACATGTATGGGCACCATCCATGACCTCTACAGCTATTGATTCACACAGGGCTGAGCAGATGTCCTGGTGATCCTCATATCCACTGCTTAATGAATGTGACTGTTGCTGGTCATCACTTTGTCAGTCAATATGCAGTATCAGCAAACCTCCTCTTCAGAGCAGCTAAGTATTAATGACTATGTGCACATGCACACTAATATTCCACTGTTATTCCCAAATACAACAATATTCCAAATTATATTCTGGTTTTGATATTCCGAATTAGGCTTAATTCTGAATGTAGCATTTTCCAATTAGAACTTGTGGGATATAATGATTTTATACAATACATATTGTTTGGGTTTTGGGAGCATTCTTTGGACCTGTATAAAGCACATTCAGAATTATGCATCTCAGTTGGAGTTTTTACTACAGTTTGGCCTATTTACAGTCAGGTCTGTTCATTGACTAGCCAACAGTTTGCAAGGCTACAGTAGAGATGCATGCACAAAAGAAAGTTCTTCTAAACATCATGTAAGACTTGGATATAAACAGGTTTTTGCATATGTGCAAATATTGCAACAGTGCCTTTTTCAAGGTGGTTGAGTGAATGAAAGAGGGAGGCTGTTTTTGCACGAACAAGATGGCCACCAGTGGAAAACTTCTACTTTTCCAGAAGTTCTTGACATCAAAATCCTACTTTGATGTCAAGAACTAAAATGACTCAAGTGGCTCCAGCTGTTCCACATTTCCATATTTTAACTTGATAACTATCATTTTAGGGTATCGACCCATGACAAACATGTAAACAGGAATATATTAGTATTATATTAGTGGAATATTCATGTTCATTAGTCATGTAAACAGTTAAGTAAGAATATTGTCTTTTTTTCAGAATAAGGGCAGAAATCAGAATATTTTGTGCATGTAAACTTAGTCTGCTTCATGTTTCAAAGAGAATAATTCTGTTTTTACATGCAGTGACCCTCAAATTGTGGACCACATGCAGCCTGAGTTGTTTTACAAGCGTTTAAAGTTACAATCTTTACCATGATCCCACCAAAAAAAAGCATAACAAAGGATTAGAACCTGCTATCACTCTCTATCACAGTTTGTTTACATCAGTAAGGTAAAACAGGCTTACAGTAGAATAATCAATAACGATCCAGAGGATAAAACAGTGGCATGGCAACTGAGCAAACTCCATCCACTGAGGAAGCCAATGAGATGTGGTTGAAAGATCCGGAAAAAGCTAGTAAGATGGGCTTTAGTTGATATTTTATTCTCGAACAGGAAGTCCAGCACATACAGTTTCTCAGAAATAATCAAGTTATTAATGGTATCTGATGCCATGTGTTCATATCAGTAATGTTTGTAGAGAAGCAGGAAACGAGCTTATATTTTGCATTATTTCACTTCACAAATGTTTAATAATGGAACACTGGTGCTTCCTGTATACAGTGAAAATGACCTATAGTATTACATGATGTTGGTGTCTGTGTGTGGCAATGTGGTCATTCCTGGTCACCCGTTTTCTCAACTCCACAAGTGCACAAGTGGGGACAAATTATTTACTTAGCGCCTTTTTTTCCCTTTCTCATGCGATAAGGTGGCCGCCTCATTGTGTGGCATTATCACCTGCAGCAATTAGCTGGTATTTCCTGTGAAACACTCCAGGGACTGCGAGGCAAGCTAGCACCTGCTGCGAGCTAATCAGCGCCTAAAAACAGTGCAGCAAACCACAGATCATGTCACTCCTCCAGAGATACTCGCATGTTGATACTGTGGTTGCATGTGCGTGTGTGGAAAAAAGGGAGAGGGCAAGATGGAGTGTGTGGTTATATATTTTTGAAAAACACGCATGAATAGCATTAAAATCCCCGAATACATCAAAGAAGAAAAAATACACAACCACAAGTCGCAAATATACTGATAAAAAAAAAGTAAGATGACAGGAAACAAAAAAGGCTGCGTGGATGGTTGTAAACCAGCCAAGATGTAAGTAACGTAAAGCAGTGGAGAGGACAAGAAAAGGTACTGAGGGTACAAAATGAATGACTACAGTTGAGCTAATGATGATAACATGTTGACTTTTTTTCATTTTTCATCTTTCCTTGACTTCTAATTGTATTAACAAATATTTGTGTATCATTTTACAAATGATTCGTGGGCAAAACAGGATGCAATATGTGATTCAACTGAGGAACAAATAAAGCTGTCCTCCATTCATGTATGCAAATTATTCAGAATTTGAGTGAGGGAATGTCACTGTAGGTTCAATTGTTGCTGAAATAACAAAGAGAAGTTTAACAGTGGTCTTTACTGTGAAAGGCACCTATCAAACACACTTTGTGCTTCAGATGGCCCCACTGGGATGTGTGAAAATTCTTATTACCATTACAGAAATATTGATGTAAAACAACACAGTAGGTGTTGGGTTGAATCATCTGTCTTGCATTTTGTAGACTGGGAGGTATGTACTATATATGAACCGCTGAACACGTGCACATGCAGACATTTTGCACGCATTCACAGATGCTGCAGATTAGATTTCCAGTCCAAAGACACACACACACACACACACACACACACACACACACACACACACCCTTGCTGCCCTTCTCTCTAATCTATCACTGTGTGAATGTCACACATTAAAATGTGGTCACATCTTGTATACATTAGATTAATATTTCGAAATCATTAACGTGCTGCGCGGCTGCGTGCGGGTGCGAATGTGAGCGTCCACGTGTTTGTGTGAACGAGCACACGGCCGTCTTTGTGCAACACATTTTCCATTTCGTGTCCTCCCGGCGCCGGCGTTCGGACAACCGCTCGCTTCAGCTGTCAGCATGCGGAGATAAAGACAAACTGAGAGAAAGTCAGCAACGTCTCAAATTGCACACGCATGCATTATACATGCCGCTGGCAGCGGGCCTCAAGCGATGTTAGGCGCGTCGGTGTTAAGCGTTTATTTCCCCCTACTCAGCAGAGTCTCAGAAAAAACAATGGTGAAGTCAAGGTCTGTCTGGTCATTTGCACCGAGGCTCAGACACGGATCAAAAAATCAAAAGCTGAATAATCAATAACATCACAACTGAGGAGATTATCTTTAAACACTGCCTGAAGCGGCCCCTTAGCTTTGACTGGAGCCGAGAAGAAAAGATCTCAAGCACACAGCAGCCATTTCCATGCGTTTTACATTTCCTTCCCTCGGAATACGTGTCAGTGTTTATTTATGCTAAAGAACGCAGGTTAGATGTAGGCGACACCTTGACCGTGTGACTGGGACAAACGAAGGCACGTGTGAGGCGAAGTGCACCAGATGTGGCGAGAAACCCCGGCTCTTTTTGGCCCTTTGCCACACGGTCATGTCCTTTTGCACTCAGTCCCAGTTAGTGAAACCCACTGCCGCTGCCGCTGCATGCAAGCTCTCCACTCCCTCAGTTATCAGCGTACTGTAGACCCACGACTGGTAGTTTATCATCCTGCTGTCAAATCTCAGAAAGGGAGAAAGAGACAGCGAGTGGGAGAGATAGGGAGAGGAGTGTCATGACAGAGATAGTGGTGGGATGGACTCCTTCTCTCCTTTATGTAACTTTGTTCCAATCCGCTGTGTTCTCTCAAGCCCCTTGGGGAGAGAGCAAAATACTGCCTTCTCCTCAATCACCGACTCACTGAGTTAGAGGTCAGCCAGCTGGCTTTCAAATTCTTATTCTCCTTTTTCTGTCACCTTTCACTTCCTTTTACATCTCCCACTCGCCTCTGCTGTCTTAACTCCTGTCACCGTGTCATCTTTCCCGTTGAGGGTGCGACTGCGGTACAAGGCGCAGATAGTTTGATTTGCTTTATCGTAAATCCTCATGTAGGGGCACACGCGAAAAGCCCACGTAGCTTGAGTTTTTCTTTTTCACAGAATTGCTCTACTTAGTCGCTAATTAGTCACAATGGCTTGTACTTTTTGCATTTTTTCTATTCACTGTTAAGCTACTGCCAGTAAAACGCAACAACTCCTGCAAATGATTCGCATTAAAAGCCCATCGGGACAGGGGGGGATTATGCCAGTGGAGTTGCTCAGAGGCTTTAAATGTGACACATCTATCCAGGAGATGTTGAGATTAATAAACACGAAATTAATGGAAGAAATTACTGAGTGAAAACAGTGTTTCTCTTACAAAGAGCAATGCTGCAGTGAGTGGAACATAATATGTTGTTGTACTGATGGACTTAATGCTGTGTCATAAGATTTACCCTAAATATATAAATATGGAGCAAACAGCATCAACAATGGGAGCAGATCAGAAAACAGACATTTGTCATCGTGAAATATGATGAAATATATTTGTAAGAAATTTCTCTAATATAAGATCATCTCAGATAAAGGTTAGGTTGCTGAGAGGTGAGGCAGAAGTGCAGGACACCAAATCCCAAGGTGCTGTCCATGCAGGTGAACGTGGTCGAAAATGCGTGTTTAAATTAATGTCTGTACTGTAAATGTAATGAATGGAAGAAAAAGTTTAAATTTGTTTGTTCTTTGCTCCGCCAGAAGCCCCGATTTCTAAAGCAAAGGCTTTAGTTCAGTTGTGATGTCTCTGCACAACGCAGACAGATATTCAGAGGCTGCAGAAATGCAATCATTTCAGTGGAAGTCAATGGAAAGAAGACAGTGAACTTCTCCAGTGAAAACCTGTGACTCCAGGACTGCACCGAGACCGCTGACTGTATAAAGAGGATGAGAGAAACCTGAGCTCCTGGTCTGTCTGAAAAACTCTCTGCCTGCTCTGAGTAATCACTCAGCTGATGCTTGTTGTCACTACAAAAGTCAGTCAGGAGACTTGTTCATTGCTTGCGGCTGGAAGACTACTGCAGTGGTCAAAGCAAGATGAAATAAGCTCAATGCATATCATTTTTGATTTGCTAGACATAATACCACAATATTTTGCTACGCCTCCCTCCCTGCTCTCCACTGGTTTGCTTGCCTGCTTGTGATCGGCAGAGTTGAGACTCAGCTGTCTCCTGGATTGGATTATTTCATAATGATTAGGCTAATAAGGTTGTAATTGATGGAGGGCCGTACTCTGCCCTGTGGTATTGGTTTTAAGTGGCCCCGGATGGCCCCGCCTTGTCAGTGCCCCGTCTTTAATGTTTTCCCTGGACTTGCGGTTGTGGCTTAAACTGCTGACGGAGGCTGAGGGAGGTGGTAGCAGCACACCAGATCACTGCAACTCATTCCTCTTCAACATGCAGTACAGTGCAGCAGCAGCAGCGCTGCAGACAGGCACAGACACACTCATGAGCTGCTTTGGCAATCCTAACTAGCACAGCCATTCACTGCATTTAGGCTATATCCTCATTTCTTTTATCCTCTTTTCTGCTCTGTTTATTTAAATGATCCTCTGCTTTAGTAATGAAGCAGGGCAAGTGTGCAGCACAATAGCCTGCTATTAGCATAATGTTGAGTTGTGACAGAATGGGGCATGGGAGTAAAACAACAGAAGGCAAATGATGAAAACTGAGTGGATTCAAGTTAAGCCTCATCGTCTCACTGTTTTTCACTGGAAGACACACGGATATTCTTTTGGTTGTGTAACTTTTACACTGGTTTAAACTGATTATCATCCAGATTTTGTGTCCACGCACCAAAATGTTTTTTGCAAAAACCACTTTACAGTCAATGAGCCAAGCTGAGACAATCTTTGGAGAAAGGACACAAATTAACCATGTAAAAGAACTAGAAATGATTAAACCAGAGAATACTTTTGGATTCATGTGGCGATTGTAACCCACTCATAAAATATTCTAATTAAGATGCACTTCAGGATTCATTTTGGAATGCCCTTCCTTATGTACTGTGTACTTTCTACTGCATCAAATGTAATTTTCTATGTCCTGTCCACAGAAGCACAGATTAGCATTCTGCACGCTCTACAGTGTTGAATGACATGAGCAGTCCATTCAAGCGGTGACACTCAGCGCTGAAATAGAGGGTGCTCTTTGGTAGGAGCAAGCGTGTAAACTATCATTTTACTTCCTACGGCAGCAGCAATGCCCCATGGGATTTCCACCGCAAGATGTGGCTGAAGGGTCGAATAGCAAAGGTTACGCCAGCTATAATCTGAAAAACAACATCCACATACGCAAACAAATGAGTGTGCATGGCTAAACACGTCGGCAAGTCAATGAATGTAATCAAGCGTGAACTCAAACACAAAGAAAAAACAAACCATTGCTCTGTGCGAGGAAGGTGCATGCATAATCATATCAATACCGCTGCAGAACTACTCTGCTGATTTAAGCAGACAACGTTTAATTGGCTGTGATGCCCTCATATGTGCATCTCCTTGCGTGTAGAGCTAAAAAATGCATGCGTGTATGTTGCCTTGCCTGGGGCGCCAGCCCCTGGCAGGCGCACAAGCAGTGTCAGCAGCAGCTATACAGAAGATGTAATGTAGCTAATGATCCCAACAAGACAGACATGAAATAAACCGGCAGGTTTAGCCAAGATGGTTAGAGGAGCCAATGAGAATGTAATAGAAAGACAAAAGGACGAGCGAGGCTGCTGGCAGACTGAAGCCGCAACACAATACGCTGATTGAAAGTGAAGTGACGCAGAAAGCACTCGTGCAACTCCCAGAGAGGCACCTATTCAAATACTTTCACGTTAGGTTTGAATAACTGTGTCGACACACACAGGCCTGATTTCTCAGTAAAGATCCACCTGCTTTTTGTGGCGGATACACAAAAAAACACAGCAAACACACGCAGACACACATGCAATCACCGGCAGCAAAATCCCACCTTGTGTCTTTTATAACGGGCTGCTCATTTGGCAAACAATAGGCACGCTAATGCAATTACCACACAGCAAGGACATACAGTATTATATAGCCAAACAAATAGGGAGCCAGAGGGGCACAAAAACAGGATAACCTCCGACTATACAGACAGCACAAGTTCACCAGACTGTTACACTGAGACGTTTAACACACGAGCGTTTAACAAAGCAGCGTGATTCTCAGTGAAAAAGGGAAAGAATACAGGAAGCATTATGAGTGCTGAATTGCAAAATAGCAGGAGTGCGGGGTTACATAAAGAATGAATGAATGAAAGATACGGTCATGGCAGTGTGTGAATTAATAATGACAGAATGAGTTTCCTCCACGCAGGAGGGGTCCACAGCCTCCGAGGGTGTGGCAGGTGATGCTCTGCGCTGCCCTCTGACCCCCCGAGACGCTCTGGTTCGTGTCCCTCGTCCAGCACCCATGACACACACACACACACACACACACACACACACACACACATACACATTTGTAAACATGAACTGCTACAGCCTCTGTGGTTCAGGCACGGCATTAGATTTAGGCAAAGTTGGTCTGTTGGTCCACCACTTTGGTCCAGAAACATCTCAAAAACTAATTCATGGATTGCCATGAAATTTTATTGCAGACACTCCTGCCCATTCAGGTTGAACTGATATCACTCCCTTCACTTCTCATATAGAGCCATCAGGTCATTTGACTTCATGTCCAATACTCCAACACCACCCGCAAAACTAATGAATGATTGAACTAATGAACAGCTGATAACCAAATGAAACATTACACCTGCTTAACATCAGCATGCTAACATTGTACAGTAATCGTTCACGTGTTAGCATGTTGTGTGGCACCATGGTGTCCAAGCACAGCCTCACAGAGCTGCATGCATAGCTGTGGCTAGTTTGGATTAAGGTGTTATGTTTCCACAGATCATACAGAACATTCACCCAGGCAGCGCAGCCATTACTGACAGTCCTAAACAACGCATATTATACATATAACACTATTGTAGCTTAAAGTGGCAATAACTCCTTTTTGGGCACTTGGGGGCAGTGGAAACAGGCTGCAAACACCATACTGACAGTCAATCGTGTGCTAAATTCAGATTTTTTTCTAGAGCTTTCTTGCTGAAAAAAGCTGCCTGCTGTGTCTGGAAATGAGCGATGACAGAGAGCCGGCGATGAGGGTTGCAGGATGTAAAATCAAACCAATGAGCTGGAAGAAGCTGTAAAGCTCTGTCACGCTGAGGGGAACTGCAGGACTCTTCCCATCTAAGTTATCATGTGATTCATTGCTGTTCTAAAAAATATTGATTATATCTGCTTTAGGTTTATGATAAATTTAATCCATGTCTGACTCCGTTTTTTGTCACTTACTCTGTGGCAGGTTGGGACATTAATGTTTTGGGTTTATATGCTTTTATGCAAGTGCTGGATTTTACAGTTTGAAAAAAACCAAACAAAACACAAAACTCCCTGAAATCAGATCAAGAGTAGAAAAAATTGTCCCACGAAGTTCAAGGTTCACAAGAAATTCATTTACCATGACTCATGACATGAATATCATTCGTTCATCTACATCTCAGCCGTGCCACGGACTGATTGCACCTCCTGTAGACAGACAGCTCTGTTTTCAGACTGAGAAGATAAGAGAAAACCTGTTCTATGAGAATACAGAGAGCGGAGACAAAGAAAGCGTCGGAGAAAGATGCGACTATGGCAAGTGATGCATGTGAGGAGGGAGAGCACATGGGACATTTTCCACAGGGAGCACATCCATATGCGCGAAACATTTGCCCTAAAACTCATTTTGTTGATTAATCAAGGTTATCTGGATGTAATTCATCGGCACCGCCATGCTGACACTTACACTGATAATTAATTTGACAAAGATAATTATCGGCAAGATGGGCCTACTGTGAGTGAGAGTGATGAATCAACACCCACTGCAGTCGTGCAGCCTGCTATTAGCTCTGCCAGGCCATGCTCGTATGCATGTGCATGCACCTGCAGCTCGGTTACCAACTAGCTCTGCCTCTGTGGGGTCCCATTCCTGCACCCCCAGCCATGCTAACCTGTTTAATAATGCACCTAATCCCAGCAACAGACAACTGTTCACCACAGTATCACAGCAAAATCCCTCTCTCCTCGCAGAACTGCTATCTCTGCTGCTGCTCTCCATGTCACCCCCCACCCCACCACCCTTGCCTCCCTCTGCAGTGTGTACTGCAGCAGTTGGATGAAAAATGGCCTGGAAGGGGGGGCTGGCGCAAGGTTGCCAGCAGAGACATAACAGATATACACACTCACCTTCAGACACACACTGTGCTCTCTTTCTAGCTTTGCTGTGCTATTTCTCTAGCTTGCTCTCTTTCTGTCTCTTTTACAGGTAAGGCAAGCACACACACACACACACACACACACACACACACACACACACACTGATGTGTAGAACAAGGGTGAATGAGAGAAAGAGTTAGAGACAGACGAGGAGGGACAAAGGTGTCAGCAGGTTTTTACAGCATTAATAACGTACAGTTGTCAGTAGCTTGTTATCAGGGGGCTCTCCTCCCTTGAGTACCACTGACCCAGCCAGGCCAGCCACGTCAGGCCACTCGAAGTTGAGCCTGTGTCCTAAATTGTCCTCCTAGTTTTGTCACTTGAAAACCTTTTTTGTTTAAAGGCACACAAATCAAATGGGCACAGTGTGTGTCTTGCAGTCTTAGCAACCACAGTTCAGAGATGTGAAATCCACACTGCAGTTAGTTGATTAAAAATGTATACGTATGCACCGTTTGCAGTATATACAGACATGCATATGTGTGCACCTTTCCTTTACTCAGATGTTTTGCTATTGGCATCTCCGTAAAAAGAAAATCATTCCATCCATGTTCATCTGACACAGGCATAAAAGATGAAGTCAAAGAGAAAGAAGGGGGAATCTACAAAGGGTGTCACTGAAGTTTATCTCTGTGTTGGGGTCGGGGAGGGAATCAAAGCTTTCTTCAAAGCAACGCAGGAGCAAAAAAGCTGCATGTTTTAATTAAAAGCTAATGTAAAGGTGAGAGCCATGGGAAGCAGAGAAGGTAGAGGGACAGGTAACACAGAGTTAATCGAAGGCTTACAGGAAGCGCTGGCTATTCCTCTGCAACACTGTTGCAATGAGATGGAGACAAGCGCATAATCACCACCCCAGTGTTTTTAATGATGCTCATATGCCGCCGAAAACAAAAGTTAATTTCTGCCTCTCAATGTTCAGTGTTAAGCCAAATCCAAAACGCAGCGACTGCTCACTGAACTCTGACCGTTCATGTCAACCAGCAACAGTGAACACAACAGTGATGCTTGCAAGCGCAGGTTTTCTGTGTTCCACTGGACACACTGAAGATACAGAGAGATGCTTAATGTTTCATCTTCCTCACAAAACGTGCTCGTATACAGACTTTGTGCCAGAAATGTGGGCATTTGGATAAAAATTACAAGAGCATATTTTGAGTTGTTAGTTTTTCTTATCTAGATCTTTCAGTAGTCCGTTCCATTTTCCTCCTCTGGGAGCGTTTTCTGTCCTTTATCTTATTCGTTGTTAGTTATTCATAGCCTTGTCCCTTGCTCTCATGTGTCTTGTGTTAATGTGTTGTATCTCCCTGCATTGCGTTGTTGTTGTGTGAATTCTGTTACCCTGGTGTGTCAATCTTTAGTCCACTGAATTTTGGTTGTCTTGAGTTTTCCTTGTGTTTAATAAATTTATTAATTTGAGTCAAGCGCCCCCTTGTGTGTCTGCATATGGGTTCTACCCCATAGTTCTCCCTTAGTCCCCGCTTTCCTGACATGTCCCTAAAGTACACAGGAGGACCAATCACACTCTGTCTCTTTGTCTCACTGCTCAGCAGAAAAGATCACTGGAAGACATTTAAGCTGAATGTGCAAATGTCATCAGTGACTGAAAGTCACTTTAATGATAGCAATGAAAGCCAAAATGTTAATATGCAGGAATATGAGATAGATTCATGTTTCCAGCAGCTAACTGCAGAACATTTTTGATGTAAAGCTAACTGGGTGAGCTTCTGTTTACAGCTTGTGTCCTGCAAAGAAGCTAATTCGCGAGTCGAAAAGAGACCAGAAAAGTACCAAAAAGAAGAACAGCAACAGTTTCTTTCTGTGAAGCAGGCCTTTATATTTCCAAAGTCATGCAGTAAATTACTGTCATGCAGTATCTGCCACTGTCCCGTTTGTGTTCCAGTGTTTCTGCTTCAGTCAGCAAATCCACCACACTGTTGCTACATCATATGCCTCAGCATGAGTCAGAGTTGATGTAATTCATGCAAAGTAAAAAATAACAGTAATATTATAAGTGAAAGAATGTTGCCATATAATATAGTGAACAAATCATAATAATAAAATGTTGTAGTAATCACTGCTGCAAACAATGTTCAAACATGGTTATAATTTCATCCTTTTGTGGGCAGGGGTCCAGTTATTGGTTTGTATTGTTCTCCTGTGGATGATTCTATTCAACTAACTGTTTCTTTATTCTGATCGTCTTTATTCCCATCCCACTGTTACTAACATTACTTATAAATGTCATTCTCAGTCCAAAATCATGTTTAGGCTGATAAAATAAAATGAAATAATCCAGACGGAAATCAATTTAATGCTAAATAATAAGTAGAACATAATATTCCACCACCATGACAACCCAGTCTCCTGGAAAAAAAAAAAAAAAAAAAAAAAAAAATATATATATATATATATATATATATATATATATATATATTTTACCAGAGGAAATGTAATTGCCTTGTGAATTATGTTATGGCCTGTAAATTCATGAGTGAGGAAGCGGAGCATACAGTATTACATATAATGTCCTGAAAGATGAGGAGGTTTAGTTTTCCATGAATACAAATAAGGTGCTGTCAACATGAAGCCTGGAACATGTGAGATACAACAAGAAACGGTGAACATCCTTACGTATACAAACACACATGCACACACACTACCACATGTTCACTCTGCAGGTTTTCCATCATTACACTACATAACTAACCCTAATCCTAACCCTAACTTTAAACTAAACCTAACCTTACCCCAACCTTAGCTCAAGTCGTACCCTGAAATTTAATCATTTGCATTTTTTATCCCCATAAGGAAGGCGAGTCCCCACAATGTGACCGTGTTAACAGATTTATGTTCGTACAACCTGAATGATACATGGCCACACACACACACACACACACACACAGACACACACAGACATACACGATCTTCTGGTACACAACAGAAAATCAGCTGTTTAATTATCAGATGAACAGCTACCAGAGCTGAGGAGGTATTGATAATAGAGGTCTTGTCTGGGCTGGTCTAGCCACAGTCAGCTGTGAACCTAAGGCTAGCTGCTAAAGGACATCACACACTCACACACACACACACACACACACACGCTGCGTAGAGGCCAGCTCCACTGACAGGAGGTTCGGCTGTGAACATTATTAACTCTGAACCTCTCAGAGAATCCAGCCAGCAGCCACTAAATTACCAGCTGATCAGGTAATTCTTCATAATCCAGTGCAGACCTATTTTTGTGATGTCCAGACTGTCCACTTTCTGTGGACACTGTGCCACAGAGGTGGTGCTGTACTGGACTCCATTACGGTAAAAGGCATCTCAGATCACTTATCAGAGCACAGTAATTGTATGTTTTAAGACAAAGCACTGAAAGGATGCTTGTAAATTCACATGTGCTTTACAGCATGCACTGAGGCAGACATTCAGAACACACTTTGCTAACATCTGACATCAGACACATAACCTCCGTTTTATCACAGTAAATATGTTTGAATCTTATCATCAAAGCACACGGTCGTTGAAATGAAAACAGCTTGTAGATTTGGAGATAACTTCGACTGTGTCCTGTGTGTTGGAGGTCACAAAAATGATCAATTGAACACTGACTCAATTAAAAAGCCAGCAAATTAAATGGTGAATAAAATGTTATTAAATGTTGAATCGAATTAAATGCAATTAAATTAAATACTGAAGTGTTAGAACCAATTAACCAAATTACATGATTTCGCTGTGATCAAATGAAACTGCCAACAAATCATTTTATGATTAGATTTGATCAGCCTGACATTTATTTATCAACACGAAATTTAAAGTTGTTCAGAGCAATTTCCCTGCCACTGGTTCTTTAAACTCACTGCTGCACTTAATTTGATTCTGCTGTCAGCGCCACCTCGTTTGATCCAATGTCGGCTTGACCGTGTGTCAGTCCCGTTGACGTCTTACCACCAATCAATGTGATGTACGTATCCATGCATTTGATGATGAAGATATCTTCCCAGTGAAAATGTCATCCCAGTGCGATTGTGCGACGTGCAGGTTTACATGCTTGCATGGGGCGCGGCACATTGTGATGGTCCCTTACAGAAACTATGGAATCAATAAAACGCCTCTTGAAATCTTCAGCATCTTCAGCTAGTTAGGTGACAAACCCTGTGGATAAACCATTGCAATTCATCCGTCATAGATGGCCTTTTTGGGTTGGCAGGACAGAAATTAGACGTCGGGTTAAATAATGTGACCTTAAAAGAAGCTTTTAATTAAAGGTGGTAGTGACAGCAAAAATCAAATTAACCATGAACGCACCAGATCGTTTGATAGCTATCGATTCCACCTCTCATATCAGATTAGAGGTATATAGAGCGGCTGTGCCAATTGGCTGTGAATAGCATACAGAGCTTGTTTTAACACTTTCATGCTGAATTGAAAATCAAAGTAAGAGACGGACAGTCCTGGCCAATCAAACCGGGTTAAAAAGGGGTGTGTTTATTGGTTGTTGAGCTGCACAGGTTTAAAATAAATGTGAGTTATAACCACACATGAGCATGGCAAAAGACCTCATGAGCTGCTGATGATTTCTAATGTGTTTCCACACACACGTTTCCTCTATCCACACTGAGGTTTTTTGCCCACCAACCCTACGTGAATATACGACACACTCGAAATGCTTTGCGAGCTCAGTCGGTTGCCGTCGCTGTCTGCACAGAGGCTGTGAGGAGGTGTGTGTGACAGTTAAGGTGAGGCATTTCCTGATCAAAGGTAAAGCGAGAAGCTGCCATGACAGCTCGTGTCTGGAAAGCTGCTCCTCTAACCGAGATTTCACTGTATTACTGAGGTTATAGTTGACTGAGAGAGTCCAGGAGCAACTGAACACATCCGCAAACACACATTATCCCCGACAGGAAACGTTTGGGTTTGTTTGGGATATTTTTGGAACAGCGCAGGTCAAACAAAAACATGCATTGTCAGCGATGCTTCTGAGGAGATTAATTTCTAATGTCATCATCCCACAAAGAAGCAGCAAACTCAAGGGCAATGCTCCATGTTATGTTTATGCACATGCACATGCGCACACAGATATAGGGTAGGTACACGCACAGGCATCCACAAACGCTATGTGGAACAAGTCGCTGCAGTGAATCAAGCTCTCGCTTCTGCAGCTGCTGTTGACTCATCACATAACCTGGAGCTTACAAAGCATTGCACTGATCAAAATAATCCATTCCCACAGAGGAAGATCCTATGGGAATCATTCCCAGAGCTGCAGGGTCAGAGAGGTCAGCAGTGCCAGTTTTGACCTCAGTGAATCATTAACCTGAGTCAAAACCCCCTCAATCCTTCAGCATGCCTTTTCCCATCACTCTTCCATTGTCCTCTTCACTGGTTTCTCTGGTTACAGTGTGGCTTCCACTAAAAGCTAACTGATCTCTTTTCGCACATTCATCCTCACCAAAAGCACGCATCTATCTACTCACACATTCAGACGCAGAGACTACATTTTTGACTCTTTCCAGCAACAGCACTATACTGGTAGCGTTTCATCTCGTCCATTTTTACCCAACTCCCTCTCTATCACAGATTCCCATCGTTTCATGTTCTGCTCCGACGTTCTCTTTTTTTAATCGCGCATATGGACAGGAAAGTGGGCCAGGATTGGCCGGTGTTTGAAATGCAGGACAAAATTAGAAGGGAATGGTAGAATCCGATGGGGTCACATCGTCTGGGCCAAGCCTGAGACATAGCCGTCTTCGCTGCTCCCAATTAGACTAAAAACTACAGGCAGAAAGTCTGATGTATTCAACCAGGCCACATTCCGCCCCTGTGCTTCTATCTGTCAGGGAAAGAAAGGAAGTGGGAGAGCAAGAGAGAAATGGGGAGATGCAAACATTAGAAGAGGAGGAAGGAGAGACTGAAGATAAATTGGTCAGCCCTCCCCCCACCTCTCTCGCTCCCTCCCTCCCTGCCTCCCTCCCTCTGCCTCCCTCTCGGGACTGCTGTGTGCAAGACTGCAGATGGATTCTGATGTTCTCATTTATGTCTTAATGATTGGGTTAGTATGCAGCTTGTGCTCTGCAATGCTGCGCTTAGACAGAAAGCAAGATCACAGAGGCACACAAGCATACATGGGCGCTCATACACACATACACTGCAAGATGAAAGGATTAACACAGCGATCTAATGCATGCAGCGGCACATACGTAGATGTATGTTCCCGTGGAACAGCAGAGATGACCCCATATTTTGCAAAGAACTCTCGGTGTATATGTCTGATCAGCATTAAGTCATGTATCACTTGGTACTACGCAGCACATTATTCTAAAACACACCACAATTGAAGAATGTGCACGCATGTTGCACTGATGGCCTGAGAGAGACCTCGCATGCAAAGGGGGGCTGAGGTGAGAGAGGGAGGCAGAGCGAGAGATGGCGCTTGTAACGACATGTCTTATCATCATGGGTGGTTAATGCTTGAAATTCCAAGATGAGTATCCTTTTAGTAAACAGCCGTATCATTTGAATATTTCATTGAGGACAATTACCAGCTTGTTTACTTATTAATCTGATTGCTGCCGCCAGAATGAGCTGCAGCTCTGTATCATGGAGAGAATGAGAGTTTGTGCAAGCAGAACCGAGCAGAGCAGCCCCCACACTGCTAGTTGGCCTACTGCAGGGAAGAAGCATCAAGTTTACACTGAATTATAATGATAGCTTGGAGAATATTATCGTGGTTGAGTTAAGCATTCAAGGTCCTGCATACTCTAACCACCATAAACGTGTCTGCCTAGGTAGAGAACAGCATTGCAATGAATGAAAAGCTAGTACTTATACAACGCCCAATCAGCGATTGTCCAATCACAGCTGAGAAACGGTAACTAGGCACAGTAATGGCTTTGGACGGTTGTGGGTTTTCATCATCTTTCCAACACCAAAAATACAACAGTCTTATAACAAGGAATGGATTAAACACTGCTCTGATGCAAAGCCTTAATGTTAGCATGACAGCCTGAATGTGTCAGCCACCTACATCGGAAACTTACAGTAGCATCACTTCCAAGGTCACGAGTTAGCATACATCACTAGCTAATTACATTTGTTGTGGGGGTATGCTAAGACTGGGAAAAAGATGCTACAGTAGTGAGCCTCCAGGATGCTCCTTTCACACCCAAGCATGATACGATCACCTGTTACCAATCAATCTGTTTACCTGTATGATGTTCCAAACAGGTGTTTTTGGAGCGTTCCAACTTGTTTGAAACGTGTTGCTGCATCAAATTCAGAATAAGCAGATATATTTACAATACCGACAGCTGTAAATGTTTCATATATTGTATTTATACTGTTTTCAGTTGAGCATGTGTGTAAAAGGATCAGCAAGTTAAAGGAAGTTTTACAAAGCGTTGCGGCTGTAAAGCACAGATCTAACCTTTGTGTTGCTTGTCCAAGTAACTAAAAGGTATTTCTGAAGTATCTGATGTACTGTTTTTTTTCAACACAGTAGCTAATCCGGCTAACAGGCTCTGCAATACAAGACCAATGCTGCTTCTTTATTTCCATGTCATCATCATCTGCCAAAGATACTTTTACAAGGGATGCACATGTTTAAGCTTTGAGTTGTTTTTGCATCACTACACAGCAGTAACAGCTGTAACTGATGTCAGCGTCACTGCAGTTGTCAACTCAACAGCTGGCATCTAAAACTTACATCCCTTCTCTTGTACATTTTGGTCTGAAATCAAGGATCGGTATGCATTCATGTATTAAAAAAGCAAACTGTGGCAGCTAAATTTGCCAACACTTTCATTGCAAACTGCATAGTGGAAAGGTTGACAGCCATAGCAACAGTAACTAAAGGAGGCAGGGCTGTACTCATTGGTCAAATATGCCTTATTTCAGGGTAAAAAAAAAAAAAAAAAAGATAAACAGGCAGAGGGACGAGGATGAGGATGTGATTTTCCAAAACAGCAACTTTGAAGATGATTCAGGATAAAACACGATGTACAGTGCTGATTAACTGCTTCCACACATCAGCAGGAAATTAGACTCAAAAAAACATATCTGACAGACGCTTGAGGTTTTTCTGCTTGTTTGTGTGTTTTTGTTTGGCTTCGCTGCTGGAAAATAGATACGAGGTGTATATGCACTGAAATCCATCCAATATTTGTTTCTCAGGTGAATGTGGACCATGTGTTCAGACCAAGCAATGACAGGTCCATTAATCTAAGCTATATATCCCATTACATGAGGCTGTGTAGGAACATGGCTGCGTCCCACTACCTGCTGGCTTATTACAACTCAAGGGCCCACTCAAACCACCTCGCCTGTCATCTCATATCATCAATCTACACAGTGGCTTCAGATGTAACAGAATACATATCATACACTAGCATTTAGGGCTCACATGAGGAAGGCAGAGATAATGGACAGGGTGACGGAGAAAGGTGCATTAAGGTGTATTCTTTTAAGGCTTCCTTCCTCACATCCAATATTTATCCGAACAGCGACATGGCTGTAATTCCTTTGGGCTGTGATGACAAAATGGACCATCTAATAGCGTCATTGGCTGGAAGAGAGCTTGCCTCAGGGCCCAGCTCACCACTGCTTAGGGGAGTTGATATATGAGAGGATGAGAGGAGAGCAGGAGGGAGGAGAGGAGCTTAGGGGCAGCAGCAGTTTCCCATAATAGTAACACTGCAATACCTGCAATACCCATGATCATTATTTTGTGTGCATAGCGCAGGTGCACAGGCATAGCAGAGTTATACATAAATGGGGTGAGTGGAGCATGTGTGCAGGTTGTGTGTGTGTGTGTGTGTGTGTGTGTGTGTGTGCATGCATGTCCCTGGGTCAGGCTCTTCATAATCCAGAGATTTTCCACTCTGCTGCCTCCATTGTGAGGAGGAGAGAACACAGGAACTCTTGGTGCACTCTGCTCCACTTGCAAACACACGCTCTATGTAACAAAGGCTAATACTACACTTCAGCTTCATCAAGTATATGTGTCCTCTTCAGCACTAATCACTGTCACCCACTCATGGAGGGTTTGCTTAATGAGTCTCACCAACTGTCTGCAGTGGTGAAACTACAACACTTTTCTGTGCACAGAAATAATAGATACCCCACATTAATAATTGATAGTCCATATCTGCCTGCAGTCCAGGGTCCGCTCTGCAGGACGTCTCAGGCTCAGGGCCCTCTCATACAAATTCTCCGAGAACTGGGGTTAGTGTCGAGCTGTTGGAGGATCACAGGTCAGGTCACATGACCATCTTCAGTTCATAATTAGCTGTGAAGGATAATGCTGGCAATATTCTGTATCCCAATTCCAATGAGAAGACAACAATGCAATAGTCTCTTTATGTTTTCTGACTTGCTGTGTCTGTGACTCTCAGCCCAAAGCCCATATACCTCTAGTGAAGAAATAAATCTTTCAATACAGCTCTGAATACTGCATAGACTTTTATTTTTAAGGAAAAACATTTTAGCAAATATTACTGTTGCTGAGGACTATTTTCAACTGTGTTGTTGATGCACAAATGATGATTTATGGCAGCAGGAGCATGTAGATACTGTGCGTACAGAGGCATAAACTACACCCGGCTTTGGCCATACTACTGCCTCCTTTTCTTCCGTGCAGACAGTTTTTACATATATCTATGTACATATATAAACAAAGTTTATTTTAAACTCAAACCAAGTTTTTAAAGAAACAAAATACATCAGGCCAGTACCTGGAAAAATGTTCCAGATATATAAAAAAAACATATGAGTAAGACAGCTGCACAGAGTCTTGTTTGTGCCACTCTGATTTAGTTCAGTCCATATTTTCATGTGGCTTTTAAGAAATAATGAAATTTGATCAATCATTCATGCAAATGTAAAAGGGTTTGCTTAGTTATTAAGACCTTTAATATTCTAGGAATTCAGTTTGAAGTTTGGCCGCAGCCTATGAGGCTATAATCGTGTACTGTACTGTTCCAAATAATCCCAGTGAGATAAACCATCTGTGGTTGACAGGCTGTACATCTGGCACCTAAAACATAATTATAAATCTCTCTTATTCCATTGATCTTCTGTTGTCACACTCACACACGTTTGCGCTTTTCTTCTCTCCTGACCCTGACTATTACCACCTGCCCTATTTCCCCAATTTCAGTTCAGTTTTTCTCGCTATTTGCCATCTCCTTCATGTTCTCTCGTGTTTTCTTTGCTCATTCACTCCTTGTAATTTTCTACTCCCTACAATCCTGCAAATAAAAGGGGGGGTATGATGGATCCTGTGTGGCGGAGTAGTATCTGAGCGTGGAGACAAAGCTTGCTGAGCCACGACAATGTGCTTCATGAAATTGAAAATTTGGAGCGTATTTCTGCAGAGTCACAATCCCAAATGAGTCTGCTCTGTTCCATTATGTAAATGAGTCTGTAAGAGTGACTCCTGAGAATTTATGAAAGCGGGGCAGACGTTTTACAAAGACCGTACATATGCTGTGTCCTCCACTGGACTGGCTGCAGAGGCCTGACTTGTAGCTAACAGAGCTAAGCTTGACATTATGAATGAGCGCTTTGTGAAAATGTGACGAAGCTGCACATGCTGCTGTTGGCACAAAGAGTGTGCTGACCTTCTTCAGGTCATTCTCTTGTGGCTATAATGATCCCAGCAGGTCCTGCCCTTGGAGATCTTTACTCACAACAACCAATCACGGGTAATACACTCAGGCATCTAAACAGCCCTGCACACTTGCTTTCCCTTCATCTCCTGGTGCCTCTGCACTCATCCAGAAGCTCACACCGCCAGCATTTGCATTGAAATTGGAAACAGAGTAAGTAATTCCTTAATTCCCTGAGTATCCACGGTCCCACATGACCCCACTCCTCAGTGTCCTCCCACACACATCTACAAGAACAGAACGATCTTTTCCTGGATACCACTGCGTGCTTGACACCTCCTCTTCCTCCCCCACATACTATGCACAAAAGGGTGTGCATACACGTGCGCGCATGCACATACATGAATAAACAGCCTGAGCACGCTCGCGAACGCACAAAGCCAAGTCAGCGCCAGGAGAGGACGTGCGAGGATTTATGTTGTCATTAGGGGGAACACAATGACTCCTGCACTTGCTGAGAGCTCGTTGCTTTCTTACTGATGAGTCTATAATGTGGGCAGTAGCTGTGGTCTGAGGACACCCTTTGTCTGCTGCATTTCATCGAGCAGGGAAATGATGCTTAGGAGGACACAATTAACTGGCACAAAATGTGGGGAGTCCTTTTCTACCATACTGGCATTCTGAATGGATTCAATCACAGCACACAATGGACATTGCTGAAACACATATATCTGCATCACCCCTGCTTATACCGTTACATAAACAGTTTGCCCTTTTCCAGGCTTCACACCTGTTTACAGATTGTAAAGCCCTTTGAGGGCGACATAAAAGAAAAAGGATGTGAATTTATGAATGTGTCACTTTAAATAGGGTGCACTGCAGACAGGAGATTTGAACTGTCACCCGCGTTTCAACCCTGTGGTGTGGAGGAATGGCATTTCAAGTTCAGTGGTCTGCAATCTGTTTGTCACATCTGCGTCGAGTTTGACGTATAGATAACTGCTGTGCATACTGTTCATACTTTGACTCGGAAAAAAAAAAACAAAAGCACGAACAGCATTCATGCTTGGCATCCGGGCTCTGACTTTGTCGCATCCCGCAAGCAAACATGAAGCTCAGCACAACAGGGATTGGGAGCAACGATACCTACTTCTCCCTCTAGGGGAAGGTGGTCTACAGGTGGGTGCTGGGTGGAGGTGGGGCTGTCGCAGCCAGCAACAGCAAAGCTTACAAGTGAGCTGGCGTGCAGCAAAAGAGTGAGCAGAGCACGAAGATGATCAGAAGGGCGCATATGCGAGCGCAGCAGCAGAATGGAGTCACACTAGATTTAAATTCTCTCAGCCATATCAGGGACTGTAACTACTTTGTTAGCATTTTTGTAATTTCAAGATTTTCTGAGTGGATCTGTGACTGAAATGTTGGAGATTCGGGGGATAATCACGCAGGACTGTGATATCTATATGGTGCTGAATCAGGGGGGAAATGAGAAGTCGAATGAGCGTGATTTATGGAGGGAATATGCTGACGCTGATGATACCGATGCTATCATTCTGACCTTTATTTCACTATAATTCAACCGGGATCCGTTTTTACTCATTTCTCCCCCTGTCCCGCTTTCACATGACATGTGACATGATACCCCCACTGCTCGCTGGACCACCAGAAAACATTTAGAGTGTTTGAAAACACGTGCTGCCTCAGGTGCAGCGTGGCCTTAAATGTTCCACAGTGCACAAGCAGTTACATAACGCAGAAATGCCAGGCAGCGCACCGCCCGCCTTCTCGCTGGTCTTTCTCGGTGCCAGCTTTGTGGCATCGCGGCGGATTGTGTCATCTGTACGTGACTGGCTCTCCACCACCGCCGCTGTCTGCCTGCCTGGCAGCTCTGACCCGCAGACCTGCTGAACAGCATGCTGGAGCACAAACACCAGCAGGCTTCACTTCTCCCCTCATTTAACTCCACGCTCACATCACATCTCATCCTCTGACTCACTGTGATTTTTACCATGAATATTACGTGTAGCTTAACAACTTAGACGCATCAAAACAGGAAGAAATGATTAAAAGTCGTCCCTCCTAACTCTTTCAACCTGCGCTCAGCTCTACCGGCCTGGCAGAACACGACGAGGAGAACATTTTTCAATACAAGCAGGGCATGAAAGCCGTCTATCAACTTATAACAACAAAACAAGGCACTTCTATGGAGTTATTTTCCTCTTAAATGGAGCTTATTCCTGAGACTACCTCTATAAAATATGCAGTGATGACAAATATGTATGATAATAGAGCAAACAAGCATGTCTCCTGGGAATTCACTCTATTTCTCCACGTTATTTGGTTTGATATTATGACTTCGGTCTGCCAGCTTACAGCCGCGTCTTAATGTCTCCATCATCTAAATAAGGTCCCCTGACTCCCTGCTCAGCTAAATGTCATCAGCATGCGAATGCAGTAGCCACAAACCTGCCATAAGTGGCTTCTGCCTCTAAGCCTTGAAGGAAAAGGTTCCTGCCTTAATATGCTAAGTAAAGACGAGCACCCCTGTGCTTTCCTGGCCTGTGTCAATAATTAATAAAAGAGCTACGAGGTCCACTCTCAAGGGTTCTGATCAATGCTGAACCGCTTAATGTGGTTTAGTGGTCCTGCGTATGTGTGTGAGCGTGCAAATGTGTATGTACGTGTGCTAACATGCAAATATAATTGCCTGTTTTATGTGGTTCCCATATTAAAATGCCCAACTTGGGCAGATTGGTCTCTGTAGCTAATTCTCCCGTTCATGGCAACTGTACTGATGGCTGCTTTGAGTGACAGCTAGCCGCTTGGTTTTAGCAACCACTCTTCAATTGGCCCTGCCAAGATGACGATGGCTAGAGCCATGGGTGACGTCACAAAGACTATGCACATGTTTAATACAATCTATGATACACATTGTAGAATGTAATTACACTACATACAACATGCCAAAAGTCTCCAGATCTCCAGAATATTAATTTTGAGTTTAGTCTCGTGTCCCCTGGCTGTGAACCTTTTAACCTAAGTCCATGTTCTCAGTATTTCTGAAGTCCTGTCCTGGATACTTGGAAATATGGAGGGTGTGGCACCAGAGGGACTTCTTACCTTTTTTTTTCTGGTTTAACAGAACTGCTTTTTCTTTAGTGTTTGCATTGTACAGCACGTTGTGGCTTTTTTTAAACTTACTGACTTATTCTAAAATCCTGTGTATGGCCCTGAAAGCAACGTTCCCTGTTCAGTTCATTGTGTTTCCTGTGTGTATATACTGCCACTCTATCAAATAAACGCAGAAGTGCCATTAAAAATCTAAAAATTAAAGAAAAAAATGAAGTAAAAAAAGATCTTGAGACTGTGCTACAATAAATTATCTTGTCTTTCACACACATCAGCTTGTGTCAATAATTGCTTCTTGCCGCCTTGCTGTAATCTTAAAACTTGTTTCTGCAAGATAAGCAAGTGAACTGCAGTTAAAATAAGAATAAGTCTCAGCCCTTTTTCATAAACTACATTTTATTTGATACTGAACAAGTTGGTCCATTGTTTGTCGAGAAGGACATTTTACAGCAGAAGAACAAAAGGCTGTTGTTTATAAGAAATTTCATATCTTAAAATGCATAATGTAGGCTACTGTGTGTGTGCCTGTGTGTGTGTGTGTGTGTGTGTGTGTGGCCATGTATTGCTCATGTTGTAGGATTGCATTTATTCACCTGGATGCTTTGCAGTAGCTGATTATCAGCTGACAGCTCAATATTATTTTGACATCAAACTACGTTTCATCCCCTTTTTACGAGGTTCTGCACAATTTTCTCCCGGAGTTATTTCTCCGGCTATCTTGTGTTTTCTTTCCCAAATCTCATCAGTATCTCTGCAATCCTTTTCCCCACTGACAAAGTCAAGGTTCAACTCCTGGCCCTCTATTTTGGCTTTCTTTGGGTGGAAACGCCTGAAAGTAAAAAAGTTACCAGTGGGGACAAAAGTAGCTTCACACAGACTGAAAACTAGACAAAACAAGAAAAAATCAAATGTCCTTGATTCGGGCTGTTTTGGTATCAGGAGCACATTTAAAACAGTAGCTCTAGTTGCTAATGTTTCACTTCAGCGCTAAACTTGTAAAACGCAGCAACAGCCAAACAAGTACAGCGCAGGAGGGGTGCCCTGAGGTGGTATTAAGTTAAAACAGCTCAAAATAAAACTGCATGTCTCTTCACCTGTAGTTCAGATACCAACAGTTGACAGCAGCTGAGAGGTACAATGTGGATGAGAAGAAGGATAAGGATGCAGCACGGTCAAAATAAATAAACCCATGGGTGTTTTTAACTGACAAAGAGACCAGCTGCCGCGAAGACTTCCCTCCGCCAAGCAACCCGACTCGGGTGAAATCTGCCCATTCATTTTCTCAGCTGCTGCCGGTGCTGTTTGGAAATGTTAGCTACAGTAGCAGGTTATCACTCCCTTGGCACACATAAACAAACCAACATCACAGGCCAGCGTGATGCCAGTGAGCTCCATCGCTTCCAGCTCCTGAAGGTGTGCAAATGCGTGTGTGCGTTTGTGTTTGCAAACTAGGTCTGTTTATATGGGGAAGTGTGTGCAATGCTTATGAGTCCTACTTTCCATTTTCCAGTTCATATTTGAAATGGATTTCTGTACTTGTTTTTTACCGTTTTGTTTCTCCTTGTTATTGTTTCATTATTATTCACTTATGACTCTCTGCGAACGCAATACATAATTAAGGAATTGTTTTAAATGATCCGTTCCTGGGTTGTAAAATATTTATAGGTTTACCTGCATGTCTTCCTTACAGCACCTGTAGCACTGAGGCAAACAAACATCAGATGAGCCACAGCTGCTTGTCTGATATGAACACAAACAAACACATAGAGATCACAGTCCCTGGACCATTGTTTAATCAAGTGTGTTTTTTCTAGTGTCTTGGTCTGTCCCAGTGCCCTTGCTTCATTGTTACAGCTACAAATAGTATGAGTACAACTGCAGTATTTACCTTGATTGGTAAAGCATTTGTTTACTACGCCAGCTCCTGAGGTCTACGTCAGCGCTATACTATATATGTGCTTCTTGAAAACGTCAGAATCCTTGTTTTTCTTAACACCTTTGGTGATGAGGGACCATCGCTTTGATGGACGCTTGCAAACGAGATTGTCCTCTCGAGAGGATTAACGGCATCGGCTGTTTCAGTAAGTGCCCCAAAATGACTAATGTTTATATTCAATGGACGAAGCCTTGAAGCAGCTATAGGTGTTATGACAGGAGCAAAGGAGGAAGTCAGGTGACGTTGTTGCAGAGTGGCAAAGCTCATGCAGGAAGGATGGACAGACAAAACATCAGACTTTAATAGGAGAGGCCATTGTTTGTTTCCTGCTACCTACCAGCCAGAGAGTTTCTTTTTTAAAGCACGATCACTCCCTAACTTTGACCACGTCTTTTTTTGTGCTTAAACCTTAACCACAGCATTATCACATCATAAAATGGATATATTTGTCCGCAGTGTAAAAGTTTTGGAAGACACAGAGAAATGATGTGGTCCTGCTGTTCAGGGTGTCAGATCAGAAAACACTTCCATGTGGTGTTCAAGAGGACGTGGACCAACAACGTAGTCTGTTCATTAATTTGGGATTTGTTGGTCAAACATGTACCCACAGCTGATCATCCAAAACTCAGGCCAGCTGTCTCTCAAAAAATGGCTCATAACCCATTCAAACCACAGCTAGAAGTCAGAAAAAATGGTGACTGATGGAAGAAAGTTTGCATCAACAATACGACCAAGGTTTCTGAGGTAGCTATATATTGTACATACAGTATATGCATATAGAACAAACAGTGCTATAATAATCTGATATTTTTTTAGCAAGTTGAAACCATCTCAGCAATACAGTTGTCCCAATCACAAAAAAGCTTCAGCATGGTTGCAGAAAAACACCTGTTCCTTTCATTTTTCATAAGATGAAGACTAAAGAATCCTCTGTGACCAAATACTAACAAAACCAGTGAATCGGGCTCAGCTTTGCTGTGTGTTTAATGCTCATCATTAAATGTTAGCATGCTAACATGTAACTAAGACGGTAAATATTATACCTGCTTAACATCAGCATGTTAGCATTGTCAATGTGAGCATGCTCACACTAGCATTTTACTCAAAATATAACCCACACGATGCAGCAAGCATGGCTGCAGAGTCTTAGTCTTGTTACTAAATCAATATCTGTATCTATCTATCTATCTATCTATCTATCTAAACATACATACATATACACACACACACACACACACACACACACACACACACACACAGACATATATATGTTTTGTTGAAGAAGAGACTGACGTCATGATTAAGTGCCGGCTGACAAATCAGTAAAGCGGTCACATAAACAGGGTCACTAAATCAATGTATCTTTCAAATATTGTCTGTATACAATAACCACGGTGCGTTTGCATGCATGTCTGTGCCTGTTTTGATGTATGCGCTGTCTTGCCACACTCCAAAGCTGAGTGTGAGAGGGGATAATAAGTCTGATGCTCTGTCGAGAGAGAGAGAAAGGGAGAGAGAGAGAGAGAGAGATGGGGGTTAGCTCTCACAGAATGCACGATGGAGCAAGCAATGAGACAGGAATGTCAATATATCCTGTGAGCGTTGCCTGGAATACCTAAACATGGTGCCAAGTAGAGACAGTAGGACAGTCTCAGCCTTGAGGTGGTGTGTGTGTGCGCATGTGTGTGCACGTGTGTGTCTGTGCTGCAGCAGCATCCTCTGCGTGCACATCAACAGCCACCAGCACTGACGGCACGCCACAGACACACACAGACATTCCCGAAATCACCTGCACACGCGAGACGGACTGACATCCAACACGCTGCCGGTTTCTCGCAAGGTCAATCACAAATTCCTTGTCATTCCAGATCTAATAGATTAAAACAGTAAGACAGCAGCGGGACAAATAACCAGTAAATATAATCACAGTTTAAACACACACACACACTCTCACACACACACACCAAAACACGCATGTGCAGCGCTTGTGTAATGACTGAGTGAGGGAGACAGATGGTGACTCATACCCCACTTTAGATTGCCAAGCACTACATTTCCCATGAGGCCACTCGTAACGCCTGCTGTCAGAGGCAATGTTCTTCCTGTTTTTCTGTGATTGGAGTGCAGCCTCATGGGGAAAGGTCAGATGTCAGAGGGGGAGCGGGTGACCAGGCGCGCTACGTCACAGAGGAAGGTTACAAACAGCATCAATTAGCTATGTTTCAAATTGAGTGATCCAATTAGCTTTGTTTTGTCCTGGTTGCCTGGTGTAGTTCCCCTGCTGTGCTATCATTCCTTACACTTCCCAGAATGAATTTCAGCGACCTCTAAAGAGAACCGATAAGCTCGTTCCACTCTGCTGTGTGTGGCTCATACATTTTCTGCACAGTCAAGACATCTGTAACAACTGATTGGTTTTACTTGTTTACAGGGTGTTCATAATTAAGATTTGCCTCATGGTATAGAGGTGTTTATGTGTTACAGAGTGAATAATAATGTTTCCAGCGCAGACCAAGTGAAGGTCGCGGCCCTTATTCAAAAGTGTGTCTTGTTGATGTGTCCTCTGAGGCAGCTGTCAGCAGACAGATTAGTATCACTTCCTCTTATGATGGGTGTGTCGCTGTTGAACCTTGATGTAGATTACAGGGTATAGAAAGAAGATCATAATATGTCATGATTCTTCTTAATACAAAATAACTTGCTGATTTTATTTTGATTAACTGTTGAATTATTCGGATTATGAAAAAAAGACATTTCCAAGGTTAGTGCTTTCTGTTTGCAGTCCAGAACAAAGATATTCCATTTCCACTCTCACAAAACAGAGAAGAGCCTCAAAAGCTCGCATTTAAGATGCTCCAGCCAACAAACGTTGGACATTTATGAATTTGTGCATGAAAACTAAATTGAAAGAAATGAACTTAATTTATTAAGAGATTATTAAAATGATGCAGATTCATTTTCTGTCAATTTAAAATTGATTTAATCAACTTATTGCTTCAGCCCGACTATAATTACAAGAAAAAAAAACTGAGAGTGCTTTTTAATAAGTTGGATTCAAGTGTATGGTTTGCTAACTGACTGTAGATGGGGTGAGCAGAAGAATAAATGAATAACAGCCTCAAGAATCGGTGCTGCAGCTCTCTGAAGTCACTTTTAGCTCAGCCTCTCTTCAGGTTTCACTTCCAATTTTTAATGACAATTAGCTTCTTGTTTCTTGAGTTCCTGAGTTTGAAGGCACTTGTTATGAGTCGCTTTGAACAAAAGCCTCTGCCAAGTGAATGTAATATAAATTACTGCTTTCCTGCTTCCTCCCCGACTGCACACACACACACACACACACACACACACACATACACACACACACGCACACGCAAACACACACACACACACAAAAGTCATCAGAGGTCATGGGCAACGTGTTTCTGTCCTCAAACGCAGCATGTTTCCCCTCCATCTCACTACCAGGTGATCCTTACAAATACTAAATTTGTTGCCTTCCTGTAATACATCACCAAAAAATTATATTTAGCAAACCACTGGATCCTCTCTAAAACTCTCTCTTAGAAGTAGCACTTAAAAACAGTTTAATATGTAAAGCTGTAGCATTCCCCGCATTAAAGACACAGCTAGAAATCACACGTTTTTATCAGCCTTCTTTGTTTGCCTGTCTCCTCTTTTGTCCTGTCCCCACAGTTCACTTTTAAAAATGTCTCACTTTCCTACTTCTGCTACTTTTGTTATGTCACTCCACTGTACTGTGCTGTTGCGTTATCAGCTGAAAATCAATGCAAACACCCGTTATGTCATCCACATGTCGCCAGTTATGCGTGAGCGACAGGATTTTCAAGGATTTTGGGGTGAGAACTTGGTCGGCCACTGTTTGCTTAACAGTGTTGCAATCAATTAGTGTTTTTAAATCTTTCATGCTCGTGTGTGTTCGTTGATGGAGTCGTACCAGCATGTTGAATATGGAGGCGCTTAAAGCAGGCTGAAAGGTCTTTCTAGCCACCTTGTAATGCCCTAAGGCTATCGCTTAGAGCTTTCCCTTTGAAGGGAGAGCAGGATTGATGCATGGTGCATGTGGGGAGTGCGTGTGTTTGCGGACGTGTTTGTGCGTGTGTGTATATATGTGTCAAATGCGTCGACAGGGACAGACAGATCCTCACCTTCAGAACTAAGAGCTGACAGCTGCTGGTCAGATGGTGTGAACGCTGAAGAAGACATCAGTCTACCTCCATAAAGGAAAGTGAGTCAACTGAAGCAAAGAGAAAGTATTTCTACAACAGCACTGTGAGGGGCAGAGCAACACATCCATCACATCATCCAGATGTGTACGCCCCCCACAGCTGCAGGGAGAGCGTCCAGACAAGGCGTTCAGACAGAAAACAGTCTACATTTCAAAGCTAGCGCCGCCAAACATGCTTCATATTTTCATATATGGCCCGTTTCCAGGTGTTTAAGCTGAAATGTCCGAGGGGAGAGCGCACAGGAAGCAGGCGTACATTACCCGGCATGAATAGAGCAGTTTCCGTGACAACCGCAGGCCTAGTTCCACCAACAGCTCTTGTTAGGAAGTGTAACTGGTGAAAAGTGTTCCACGGTTACACTTTTCGGTGAAAGGCTAAACTTCTAATCTAATCTATCTATGTTCATGCTCCATGAACTTAAGAATCCACATTATAAAATACGATGTACCACCTTAAAAGTGTCGAAAGCTTTATGGTAGAACATCCATTCATTATATATACTATTAACATTTAGTTTATAAAAGTTTGACACAAAAGGATTTCAAGACATTTTCAACATTCAGTGAAAAGAGATTTTTGCATTCACAAGGTAGCTACTGTATGTATTACATACTGTGACCGTGCAAACAGCTCTACTGGACCTTATGGAGTAATGAACTTTTAACAATGTAGTGAATGACAATGTGAAAATAAGATATGAAATGCTCTAGCAGCGTCAGTCCAGACCTTTTTTATTCCCAGGTTGTATAATGTCCTGCAGCATCGCATAACGATGCACGAGGTACCCTTTGGTGTCTGTGTGAGACGCACTGGGCTTTCAACTAAGTCCAGTGTAAACCCATCCGCGGCAATATTAGACACTCAGAGCAAGGTGATGTAGTATGAAGAGCAAAACTGTCCACAGGGAGGAGGTCAGGGTGGATGAATGGGTGGATGAGGACTTTTACCCAGAACTGGAGTCAAATCCCTTGTATGTTTACACATCCCTGGCAAATAAGTCTGATTCTGGTTTAGCTGTTAAACGCCAAACTCTTGAAATGAATGATATGATTGATCTATAACTGCTGGATGTGTAAAAAAGCAGCTGTTTGCTTCAAAAACTTCATATGTCAATGTTCACAACTCCTGCTGCTCCCGAGTTTAATGAACTCCCTCCTCATTTCCTTTCAATCATACATTTGCTGGTTATGCGGTCGACTCAGCATTATCCCAGCAAGCATATTCAAGGTTTTTCATGTTTGTGACACGGGTTTATCCCGCATATTGTACACACAATGTGGTGTTTAGTTAAAAGTTAAATTCAGAGCATTGGAATATCCAGAAAGTAAATGTGTGTGCAAAAACTCAACTGCAGGATCTTCCTGCAATCTGAGCGAAGTTTGGAGAGGATTAGGAAAAGAGAGGTTTCACTTGGCCCAGTCCTGAAGACAAACAAACTACTTTACACTCTGAAGATTTTCTAACAGATTTACAGAAATCTACAGAACTGATTCCCAGTTATATATTTTCTCCTTCCTGTTAATCAGACAGAGCCAGCCATGTGCCACGCAGAGCCAACGGGGTAACTTTAACGGAGCGGCGCTTAAAATCCTCACCAAAACACAAAGTAAAAAAAAGGTGGAGATGTGTTTTTAGACTTTTGAGAGATAATCTTCAAGAGGAAGAAGGAACAGATCAACACCACTGGTGAGAATGTGCAATACCAGTAAAAGCAATGCAAATGAAGCACATTTGCTATTAAATATTAAAAACGATGCAGTTATTATGGCACCTGCACTTTGCTTAAAAATACTAGGGCTGTATTCATTTCACACTGATAAACTGTTCAGAGCATTTAAGATCTGCTTTTTTCTTTTCAACTGCAATGCAATGCAAAAGTAAAGTCATGCAGCTCAACGCACGATGAGACAAACGTAATGAGAATTCAGCAAAGTAATGCAACGATTCTTAGGAAAACATATGTGCTTTGCTATGGTCTTAACCACTAACGACAAACACTGAGACACACAGATGAAACTCACAGATGCTTTTGCCAGTATTACTTGTTTTTGTGTCATACAGGTTGGTAATTGTAACTTTACTACACCACTGGGAGAATGACCCAGCTGCCTGTGCCACAGGCCCTCAGCTCTCGTTGATCAATGAGCAGAGGGATGTTTATGAACATGTGATCAATCAGCTTATTAGGTTTATCTGATAACACGGTTCCTCTGAAACACACAGTGCACGCACAGACACACAATGCTGGACACGGTCTTTCCAGCAATGCCCTCTTAGACCAGTCTTGATTCTTGCACTGCAGTCTCTTTTAATACCAGTTAACTGAATCCAAACAAATGCACCATACCATTATCTCATTCCCCCCGTGTGTGTGCGTGTGTGTGTGTGTGTGTGTGTGTGTGTGTGTGGGTGCGTGTGTGTCTGTGTGTGTCTTCAGGAGGAAGAGAGAGAGACAGTGAGAGAGGAAAACAGACTCATGCTTGCGTGCTGGCATAAAACACACATTTTCACACCATGTTTCTATGGCTGCAGATAAGTGGTGTGGATCTATTTATTATTTCTGGTCCAGGGTTAGCTCCCCTATGTTCAATCCCACATTTAACTCCTCGTACATGCAGCATGGCAGAAGATAGCTAATACACAGCAAGATGACTGGTGTCCACGCATGCATTTATTAAAAAATTATGAGGTGATTATGTATGAAAGTTAATTTTTAATGGGAATTCTTTGTTTCAGATTCATTTTAATAACTTTTTTATTGTATTTGACCATATAGAAAGAGAGAGGAAACAAGGACCAGGTCCCTGTTCAGAATTAGAATCAGGCAGGAGAAACAAACGTTTTCCACTTTTCCAAAATGGGCCCACAGCCGACCAGGTAAGCCTCACTTTTAGCACAGCCCATGGCTGGAAATGCCTTTTGCTATACTGTAATGCATATCATAAAATGGCCAATACTGCTGGAATGGCGATATAAAACAGAGCGGTCAATAAAAAAGGTTTTTCAACGATTGTGAATTACTACGACCATGAGAAGTCCTAGAGCATACAGTCGTAAATGTGCACAGAAAATATTAGCCTCATGGCTCCAGTAGTATGTGAGATTCACACACACACACAGACGCATGACCAAACGCATGATCTTATGGCTGGCGGAGATAATAACAGTGGATCAAATGAAAGGGGCAGCTCGCAGTGATGAACCCACAGAGAATGATCACAAGACTCTTGCAGTTCCCTTCATCTCTGCAGAGATTTTTCATGTCTTTAGGCTCATTGTTTTGGTTTTAGGGACGATTTACTGATTTTGGCTCATTCTCACCGCACTCAGTAGCTTTGTTTTCGGCCACAGCACGCACCAAACTGCAAACAGACAGAGAATATAGTGCATAAAACATTTCTCTGCAAAGAGCCAGACATTTTTCTCAACCCAGAACTAAAATGGGGTGAATGCTGAACTTAAACTCACCAGGTGAACAAAAACACTCGAGTCCAAATGAATGATAGTGTTGCTCTTTATCTGGTGGATAATTGCTACTGCAGATTTAAAGTCTTCTGACCAATATTCTAGCAAACGTGTAGCTGAAGCCCACAGTCTTATCAACTGGCCACACACACAGGACAGCGGTTGTACTGGGCAGCTTCCAGCTGTGAATGAATGTAACTGTGTGTGTACAGTACTTCAGAAATGACACCTCCATCAGAAACAGACCAATATGAGCAGCAGTGCCACTGGTTGGTTTTTGCCTGCTTCACTGCTCATTCACTTCAGCTGAAGCTAAAAGCTGTTTCAGACTGAGGCACTAACTCTCAGTGGGACCGAACTAGCAGGAGCTATTTGATTCAATGTTTATGTAAAATAAAGCCTTAATTTGACTTTAAATTAAAAGAAAATTGAATTTTCCATCAAAGGGATGAACTAATTCCACTTGTGTCTGTTGGAAGTGAGAAACCTGGAACAAGGCGGATCGCAACTCCGCTTGAATTGGAAACTCATCATCTCACAACACGATCAGACTTTTGAACACTCTAAGGCTGACTGCATGATTGAATTACTTCAGAAAGTTTGTTTAGTGCAAAAATACACAAACGCACACGCAAACACATTCTCACCCAAGTGCACACAGGTGGTCTAACCGGTAACTGAATTTACGGCAGCCTAATCCTGGTGAGCAGAGCCCAGAGAGCATCCATGGCGTGTGTTTAGAAGTCCCCTAGGACTATTAAATCAGCCCAGAGTGGATCAGGAAGTCATTGCCATAGCTACGGGGAAAAGAAGACGCCTGATTTACAGTGGCCACACCAAATGCTGTAAACACATCCTAGTGTCACGATCAATCACACGCACGACTGTCACTCACACCAAACAAAGACACACAACCTGGTCTCCCTGCTTTCCCCCTCTTAGCATTTAATCTTGATGGCATAAAGCTGGGTCCTGTTCCCCTCAGCAGAGCTCTTGAATAGTGCTCACTGTTCAGCAGCTGAGGAGGGCACAGTCTACCCAACCTGACTGCTCCAGGAGCAGGTCAAGACCTGTGTTGCGGAGGAGGCTGAGCAACACTGGGATGTTATAAGGGGCTGGGCCACATCTTCAGTTCCTGTTTGACAATAACGGTGATGCACCTACTCCATCCCATGAGCCTTTTCCACTGCGGGAACTCAACGACTCGTAACTTCACGCACAGCCATTGTCATGGGCTCTGCTGTTGTCTCCACTGGGCTTTGGGGATGCACTCATGGAACTACATTTTCGCCACTGCTCAGAAGGTGAGACTGGCTTTAAATTCACTCTCAGGGGGATAGGATTCAAGACATAAATGAATAACTCATATGACGTGTTTCTGGCAATTCTGGCCACAGGACTGCGCTACAGGTTGCTACTGGCTACCCGATCCCTGGCTCTGCATGTTGAAGTGTCTTTGAGAAAGACACAGAACGCAAAGTTGGTCCTGATGAGGTCAGAATAAAGAGAAAAGAGAGAGAGAGGGAATAAAGCAGCAGACTGGTTTAACGGTACGGAGCAGTCAACCTGCCCCAAAGGACACACTGGTTTAGCCCATTCTGTGGACATCTCACTGCTTTTGGGGAAAAAAAAAGATCAGCACTATTCATTCCTCTATTGTCAGTCCAACAACTGCCCTCACCTACCAAACGGCACGTAAAAATGACTTTCACGTGATTATAGCGTGACTTCCGATTTTTAATGTAATCAAACCTTGTTTTGGTTTCCATTTTTTCAGCAATAGCAATTCTCTGTATTACTTCTCTATAGTAGTTTTCCTTGTTAGTGGTCCACCAATCCCACGCTGGATTTAAATTACGTTCACACACAAGGGTTTCACATGATGCAGCATGTTGTCCAGTGTTAGTGTTTTTAATCTTATTTTATTATTATCCAGTCTACTGCTCACTCTTATGTCAGAGCTAGAGTATATTAAGTTATTGCTAATGTGAACTGATGCTAGTTTACATGCAGGCATTCAGCTGGTTGCAATGCCTGGTTGGCTTTTATTGTGAAACAGTCACAGGAAATGTAGTGTTTTTGTAACCTTACAGAACGTTCGATGTAGTGTTAACCCTCACCTACACCAGGTGTCTTAGAGCTTTTACGGCCTGCAGCAGAGTCACCTTTTCAGTAAAACAACGTTAAAACATTTCTCTTTGTAAAACACAGTGAAAAGACGAGGCAGAACCTAGAACCAAAACATGACAAGTTTGTACAAGTGTTTTGGGAAAGCCCATGTTACGGGTCATTAAGTCCCTGCAGTGGAAAAATGCCATCACTACTCTCACGGTCGATGTCTGTGTTTCAGAATTGTTGCTATGAGGAGGATTATCAGCTGAGCACAGGTGAATGAAACCCTGCAGTGTTTACAGAGAGAGTGGTCGAGGGACAGAGGGAGGGAGGCGGTAGGACTCCAGAGCACTGAATCTGTAGGACAAGAGGAGATGTTAAGTTGGAGGTGAGAAATAACTGGTGCAATGCAGGTGAGTGAAGAAGAGGTTTAGCAGAAGGGGGGGAAGAGGGGAGAGTCAGGCCTCTGCAGTGCTTTGCTGTGGGAGAACATCAATCCAGAGCCCACTTAGCTGCCATCTCTGCCATCAGACTCCAATGGGACCCAAATTCAGAGAACAGGAAGGACACGAGCCGGCCCTGCACCACTGTACACACTGACTGCGCTGTGCAGCATTATTCACTCTTATTCCTGACCCCATGTGTGCATTGCAGTAAATACAATTATCTTTCAGTCCCTTAATTACCCTTCAGTTTTATGCAAGCACTCTTAAATCTACTCCACTGCGACGAGGGCAAATCAATATATGTTGCCATGCAGTTTTTAAACCATCCTGCTCTTTGATTTTATTCCTGAAGACGTTTGGTTTCTTGTCTGCTTTTAACAGCTTCTGCTGTAATGACCCTCTAAATTCTGCCCTCTTCCCGCAGCCCAGCTGCAGCATTTATAATCGCATTACAATTGATACAGCCTCTTAACACTGAAGCCATCACGCTGAAATGTGACACAAGGAACAGTCCACTCCAGCTGTCCGACGCAGATCGTCTAAAACAGGATCCATTACCGGCATCATTCACAACGCTCCGATCTGTAAAACGCCGGCCCAATATCCGTTTATCTCTGTGTAGTTTGTGTATATTCTTGTCCCCTTCCCTCTGTGTTGTTTGGTTTGCCTCCCATTAGAGTGTTGACAGACAGTGGATGCTCCATGCTGTGGAGATGCAGAGAGCGTGGGAGTTGATGGCCAGGATTATGCCACACAGCGCAGTGCACGCCTGCTTCCACACATTTAACCATTATCCAGAAAGCATCTCAAAGAATCTGTACAAAGAAGGTGCACTTTCTTTCAATATTATGTTTTTTTTTTAATTCAAATATGAGGTTTAAAGGCGGTTTATGTGGTTTTACTTGCATCTCCTATCACCTGCATGTACAGTATGTGAAGAAAGGCTCCCTTTTCTCCTGATTTATTTTACTTATACTTATTCTTATGGATAACAATAAACTTTATTCTAAATTTTGGAGCATTAACATATAATCCAAACATAATCTGTTTTTTCACGCTGTCCTGCTTTAAAATTCAACGTTGCTTTTCACGTTTCCTGACCTGCAGTATGATATAATGCTACAACCTTTGTGCCAAAAACATCTGTGCGTTAATGCTTTAGTCACTTTGGCCTCACACCTACAGCGTTTTCTCTTTATCTCCCACTCTGCAGATTAACTGAAGCTGTTTTCCTTAACCTATCCCTCCTCTCTCCTTTGCCTCCTTTTCTGTTTCCGCTCTCCTTTTCTTCTCTCCTCTCAAAATGTCTTTTCTGTTTCTTTATATCCGATTCTCTTAAACAGCGCTCAGGAAGTACACAGCATCAAACCGCTGATAAAAACAAAATCAAATTCATCAAAGGCTGCTGAACTGCAAATAGACGGCCTTCAAAGATGCAGACTCTCTTGCACTCTCACAAAGGATGTAACACATTATGACCCAGACATGGAAGCTGAAACATCTGTTAACGCAATGACTTTCTGGCATTCAAACGTAGTCTCTGTGGTGCAGATCTATTCAAATGTGACAGGATCACAGCGGGTAGAGGTGGAATGACCATGCAGCATTTAGCATCCGGTGAGTTAGAGGCAGTGGTCGTGCTGCTGGACTGCTTTGAGCTACAAATGATATAAAAGAAGAAGAGTGTTCACAGTTTCACGGTGTTAGCCGTTAAATGTTTGTCTCCGTTGCTTAAGGTTCCCTGCAGTGTTTCTGACCGCTGGGTGTGCTGTGGAGCAATGTCTTTTCCTGGCTATTCCACTGATCCGTTGATGCAAATGCAGTAGTTGGGGGCAGTAATGCGCCAAAAAATGTTTCATGCACCAACAAAGTGAAGAAGAAGGCTGCAAGACATCAGACATGGATGTAGAAGGAGAAGAATTGAAAACATTTTTGAAAATGGCTTTGCAAATGTTTTATGAGAGAGGAAATGAATTCATTTTATATACCTCCTGGATAAAGCCAATGCATTTTGGTGAGTAACACTGTATTTACCCATAACTTTTGTTCGTCTACTAGAAAATTGACGCTCATCACCTCTTCTCACCAGTCCAACCAACCCAGACTCCTAATAAGGCTGTCAAGATATTGTGCACACAGTCTGACAGCGACCAAACAGAGCTAAAAACAAACAAACAAAAAAAAAAAAAAACAAGACGTTTGGTTTTGACTGTCAGTTAATTCCTATTTGCTCACATGGTAAGTAGCATTCTGCCAGACTCATGGGGCCAACTTTTATCTTTAATGAAAGAAAAAAGTTAGACTGATGGTCTGATAATTATTGTGGTTTTCTGAAGGGTTGTTTTTTATTCTTTTGTACTGCACCACAAAGAGTAATATGAATAAAAACACTGCTTTAGAGCCTGATCTGACATGAGAAGAATCTAGAAGAATTTAAATGGCCTCATATTTACTTTCATATCTTAAATGACAGAGTTACTACAGTAGTCTTAGAAGGACGACCAAGACGTACATCCAGGCCCATTCTGTTTATTTAATGTTGACTGAGTGTGTAGTTCTTCACATACAAGGAATTTTCCTTGGTGTTGTGGTGCATAACAACCACAATAAAGAAAGCAGGAGACCAGAAATAAAACTAGAGGTGTACAATAAAAACATATATAATATTATGTGATGAAAACAAAGAGAATTAAAAGCTACTAGGTCTGATCCAGAAAGACTGTGATCACAACATTTCAGTAACTTGGAAACTTGTTCAAACATGAGGCCGACATATAAATTTCACTCACTGAATCATTGGATTGCATACGAGTCAGGCTCAGATGAAGAATGCTCTGATGAAACCTCTTCATCAGTGGAGGAGGAAGAGGAAGATGGTGAATTGACTGCCAATGACGAGGATGGTAAGATTGAAACAAAAGCATACTTCTGCTAAACACTTGTAGATATCTTGGTCTATTAGTGATGTAATATTTGTTTTCTTCCTTATCCTGCTTTCAGCTGAGGATGAGGAGGACACGATCGCTGCCCAGGAGACAAAGCTCATGTCAGGAAGAGGTTCCAGGACACGGTGTGCTTTCTATCCTTCCTGCTTCAGCAGCACTGTAAGGAGATATCTCATTTAACTGATGCCATCTCCTCATTGCCAAAACACAGGCAGTTTTCCTTCTCCTAACTGGATTATCAGTAATCAATAGTGATTATGGGGTGGAGCTGCCCTGGCCTATAGCTGGGGCGTGTGTGCCAGGAGTCAGGAGTCAGTAATCAGTACAGCAGAGGGTTGGAGAAGGCCAAAGTCTTTTCTCAGCCAAGTAACACTACTGCCAGGTCATCACTATCTACTCCAGCAGCAGGAATCATCCCAGTTACACTGCTGCATCCACCACTCCATGAACACACACACACACACGTGCACACACTCACACACACTAATCACTTCAGTTCTCTGGGGACATTTGATAAGTAGACATACTGTCTACTGCCGAGAAGTGAGTATGCAAGAATATTTGCACACACAGACACCTACAGTACACACACACACGCACTGTAGATCACATGATATACCTGGAAGCAAGGGACGGATCTAAAATAAAAAAAGTATGAACGTGAGTTATCACTCAGAGCTATTTTCTGATACCCCTGAGGGTTCCTTCATGCCATGAAGACAATTAGTAGTCCTGAGTCATAACTGGCTAGAACCAGGAGTGTAGGAGTGAAAACTGCTAAAAACAGCAGCAACAACACCCTGATGTGAGAGTAAAAGCTACTGTAGAATGCTAATTTTCTGACGTGAAATAAATTCTGCTCAGTGAAACATTTCAGGTAGAGGCTGCAAACTTGCCAGCCCGGATCTGAGCGGAAATTCATTTGAAGTGCAAAGGGGGCTCAAGCTCATACAGTTGCGGCCGTTGAAGGTGTGATGCATATGAAAAGTGTTGCCTCGGATACTGTAACAGTACAATGGTTCTGTTGCATAATGCCCTCAAGCTTCTCACAGGAACCATGCCATGCATTTACTTTGACTGCAGCTATGCTTTAGGCTCACATCAAATGCATGAAAATGCACATAACAAGCTCAGAAAATGGCTGGAGGCCAGTCAGATGCTCACTCACACACATATAAAAGCCACCTAAGGTTACGCAAAGTCACTCACTCAATGGAAACACTGCTGGATTGTGTTAAACTGTACAGCACTGAAGTCTGACTTGATTCTTTATGACTAATCATTCAAAAAAATGTATCTTACCAGTTGTACAGTATGTAGGCTTATAATTCTAACCACATTTTTTAGTCAAAATTAGGAAAAAAAGAAGAAATATACTTAAAGAAACATGTTTTAGATCATAACATCAGTGGAAACTACTGTCCCACAATGCATTGCATTGAACGTAGGAGTGAAGAAATCAGCACCAATGGCGACACAGTCAAAGTTCGGAAAACAAATGAACTAAAAAGTCTAGAAAAACATATTTTACAAACCATTTGAGATATTTTTGAATTTAATAAGTAAGTAAAGCTTGATTTACTTACTTGTGAAATCAACAGGATCTTGTAGTTCTTTCTGAATTTAACAGGAAGCCAGTGAAGGGATGCAAAAACAGGGGTAATGTTGGACTGACGGCTAGTTCTAGTTAATAGCCTGGCAGCTACATTTTGACCAACTGTAAATGATTTAGAGCAGCTTGACTGAGACAGGTGTGGAGAGGATCACAATAATGTGGACAGGAGAAAATGGAAGTGTGAACTAATAGTTTAAGACCCATAGACGCCGGGATGCATCAGATTTTTCTGATATGCCTTAGCTGAAGAAAACAGAACTGGGAAGGTTTATTAACATGGCGGTCAAAAGTCACATACTGATCAGATACAAAGATTCTTAGCGGTACATCTGATATTAGAGCGAAATGGAGCAATAAAATGATCAAATGCGGTGGCAAAGTCATCAGGACCAGTTAGAAGAATTTCTGTTTTGTCAGGGTTTAGGTGGAGGAAATTAAGAGACATCTAATCTCTGGTGGCAGCGAGGGAGGACAGTTGATTCAGGTTATTGGGTTTCTTTCGTGTTCATTTCCTTATTTTGATTTGCTAAGACCAACGTTATTAGTGTCAAACAGGCGAGCTGCTTTCAGCAATGTTGTCTTTACACTGTGGTAAAAAATAAATCCATTATGACGCATTAGCTGGGATGCTTTAAAGCTGCGAAATGCACGAGCGTTCACGATGAGAGCTTTTATTCTGAATGAATGACTTCGTCAGGCTTCAAGCCTCTAATTCTTCTTGTATTGGTGCTAATTATCGAGTACACACACATACACAGACACAGACACACACACACACACAATGCACTTGGGTTTATCTTATACACTTGTAATTAATGTGCAGACCTGGGCCCCTGCTCTCTTTGTTTTTTCCTCTGGTCCTGCGGTGAGAGGAGTTAGAGAATTAGGTTTTCTTTTCCTGTCTGGGTTGATAAGCTCAATAAAGCAAAAATCGCAGCTTGTGTGCATCAGCCTCTCTGTGGAGAACTTTATTCATGGACCAGCACGACGTTGCACAGAGCTTTTCATGTGCATTGCTGTGTGAGTGTGTGTGTGTGTGTGTGTGTGTGTGTGTGTAATTATTAGTTTCCACAATGTTTTGCAGTCAAATATGCAAATCAAAAAACACTCGCTACCTGTAGAGAGACCTGGTCAGGATTTCCTGTCTCTACCTGCTCACACACACACACACACACACACACACACACACACACACACACAGGAGCTATTTCTTCCATCAGCACTCACACTCCCTCTATTGTGATATCTATGACTCATCATAAAGACATCTGTATCTTTTCTGCTCACAGAGTGACATTCTCACATCACAACAAGCTCGTTAATAAGAGACGACACATTCTCACCTTGGTTTTAACATCTATGCCTGAAATAGCGATGAGACTTAATTAAGAATCGGTGAACGTTCAACAGGGGACTTTTCTGCTTTTTCGGCAGCCGTGTGTCAAATGCTAAATCTCTTCAAATGTTCCTCTCTGTCAGTCTCTCTCTTCCACACACACGCACACACACTTTCACTGTCCTCTCTCTCTCAGTGCTGCTCCCCAGAAGCCTGAGGTAACCCGTGGCATTTCTACGGTCTCTCTCTGAGGACACCAATGCCTCCCACTGCTATCCTCACTGCTGCCTTCTGTCCTTGGTTGTCCTTACCTCATGGCCTCACTTTTGTGCAGATTCAGAAAAGGTGGCAGATAAAGTTGTTTAGAGCACAGAGCAAAAAGGTGTTTGGTGGTAATTATGTCGCATTAAGATGGAGGAGCACCTATATGTAACTGAATAACCTGAAGACTGGTGGTTTTCTGCTGAGTAACCACGCACATCAAACTATCTGGTTATACCTCAGTGTCACAGCCATACAGAGTTATTTATCAAACATGTACTGTGACATCAGGAGTCACTGAAGAAACAATTCACACAAAAACTTTAACTTCATAAAAAAACACTGTATGTGTGCTAAACATGCGCTCTCATGTTTCCGTGACAGTAAAACACTTGAGTAGTCCAGAGCGTTAGGCAATCTGATCTGTCCTCAAATAAAAAAAGAAGAAAGTGGCGTCACCCGGATGTTGGCCGCTACATCGCATCTTGCTGCAACTCCTGGACCCACACATGCTAAAGCTATACTTCAAGGCTTGAAGTGTCTGTTTTTGTGCAAATTGTGTATTTTAAATCTAATCTTGGCTCCATATTCACATTCAAATCTACTGGTTTTCCTGACATGCAGGGCAGGGGGTCTGTGGTCAGAGGTTGCAATAGAGAGGGACCTCTCACTGGTTTTCAGAAGTCTGCCATTTGCAGCAGAGTACATGCGATTAAGGCTCATATCCGTCATACATTACTGTATGCAAGTTTTCAAAATCTACACAATTCTACGCTTACCACAATGCTATTGGCCAATCCATATTGCTCATCTGTGGATCAGATTGGTGTATTCCTGCTGTCCTCCGGCCACAAAGATCCAAAAAACACCACTCCTACACCCTCTGGGGCCTGCACAATGTTTACCTTAGTGCACACTGCTACCTTCCAGAAACCTTTCCCTTTCCTTTAGCTCTCTGCATCAACTTCCCTTTGGTTTGTGGAGGAAGAACTAGTCCCTTTACTGTATTTGTTGTGAAGCGGTGGCCATCGGAAATAGGCTGGTACAGTAAGTGATGACTGTGCTGGCCACAGTGACACCCAGGAGCCTGGAGCTACAGCACACTCACTCAGAACGTAGCACAGTCTCTAATTAACTAATGAAATATTAACCACCTCTTCATTCTCCTTCTATTCTGTCTGCCTCCTCCTACACTTTTTCCCCCAGTTTCTCATTACCCATCCTCTTTACCCCCATTTTTCACAGATTATTCATGTTCTAATATGCTGTATAGATGAAGAACAACCTCTGTAACATGGGGGAAAGACATAGCATGTGCATGTCTGTGCCGTGTGCTCATTTTCCATGATATTGATTTAACATTGCCATGTCGTTATTTAGATGGAAAAAGTCATGACATTTAAAAATGAGGGGCAGCAGTATAAAAATAAAGCGATGGAGTCAGAGCAAAGAAAATCCATTGACATACACTCTCTTTCACTGAAAATACTTTGAGAACAGAAAAGTTGCTTTCTAATGCAGAATGTTCCCATGTTAGACAGGTAAGTGTATCTGTGTGTGTGTGTGTTTGTGTGTGTGTGTGTGTGTGTGTGTGTGTGTGTGTGGGCTTGGGTGTTCAAAACCATTTTTCTTACATGTCAATAAAGGGCAAAGATGGAAAACAAAATAATAAAAAGAAGAAAGTACACAGACACACACATACAGTACACAAAGGAGCACACACACACACACACACACACACACACACACACTCACACACAAACACGCACTACACAACAGCCACTAGGTCCAGGCACTGCTGTGATATTGGCAGCTTGGCTCGGGGCCTATCAATAAAGCCCTGGAACAGGCCAGAGGGCCAGGACCCCACGCTGTTCTCCCAGGTGCCTGATCTATATTAAGGTGGGTTTCCAGACCAGCTGAGCCAGCAGGGGGTACACAGCGAGGGGAGATGGGGCGGCCTGAACAGTAGTTGGCTACCTCCTGCCACGACTCTTTCAAAGGAATGCATTTATTAGCTGCACAGACACAAAAGAGCAAGCAAGTTAACGCACACAGTCCGAACATTTCACTTCATGTGACTCATAAACATTCCTCTATTCCTTATATTCCTAAACAGCATTCTCTTCAGCATCTACACTACCTGCCCTTTAACCCTTAGGTAACATCAAATTTGCATGTTCCCTTCACTTCCTGCTGCATTTTTGTGTGATGTTGAACACTGCAGAGTAGACAAGGGAACAACACATACACAGGCTCTCTGCTGCCTTTCCGAGCACTTAGTTTCTATGTTTATGTGAGGTGACAAAACTCCTGGTTCTCTCCTCAAATGCAGAAAGATCTAAGCATTCAGTTGAAACATATTAATATATTAGAGGAAAGACTCTGTTTTGGATGTTTTATATTTTACATCTCCATTCACCGCAGTTGGTTCTTCTTTTCATTTGCCGTTGAGCTACTATGTAACTCAATGTTTCCAGCACAGGTATTTCACATTAAAAGCCTTCCAGTGGTTCACTGCTGGGCCTGATCTTGTTCCTTCCTGGTGGGCTTTGATTGTGAAACATCTGCAGAAAGCATTGGGCTTCACTGACAGTAGTTTAACACTGGATGAAACTGAGGGAAGCCAGAGAGATTGCAATCTATAAGTGCTCAATATCAGTATTTGTGTTAAACAGAGCAACTCAGAGCTTGGACCATTGTACCGATGGATATGTACATAAGAATGGTGTGTTCATCTGTCCTCCACATTGCATTCAAAATGAATTTGATTTGATTCGGTATAAAAATGAATCTGGATATATTCCTTAAACTGATACCCTTAGACCACTAGACAGCACACTTTGGCCAGAGCTGCACTCTTCATCGTTCAACCTGTGTTTTCCATCAGATAATAATAAGATGTGAAATAGGTTTGTCTAAACTGACAGCAAACTGGTGGTTTTGGCTGAACTAGACTGAATGGAATGCTAAAATAATCCGATGACTAAAAAAGACTAAAATACCAACAAGTTTTCATTGAGTTTTCTTTGACCTTTCTGAAAGCTCATGAATAAGTTTAACAATCAGTTGAAACATGAACTTTTGCATTTCTTTCCCACATTTTGTAAAGCCACATACCTGCAGACAGTTTTGAACACCACAGGTTTGTCCTTATTTTTGACAATAACAGTAATTCAGTCCGCACTCGTTCAACCTCAAGCTCCCCTGTGGTGTGATGATCTGAGACTGGCGTGCCAGCTTATACCTGCTATGGGCACACTGAATATTGATTCAAAAAGAAATCCTCCAAAAGCCTGTTTTCATAAGAACTTTAAACTCCTCAGTCATCTTTGTTAGCACTGCTAGCTTGCTAAAGATGGCTGCTGGCATTCTGAGTCCCATTTTGGATCATATTGTATTGGAAACATGCACTGTTTAATTATATTCCATCTATTTCATGATCTTTCTTTCTGTCTGGTGAATTTTAAAAACCCACTAATCAAGTGATTTGCAAGCAAATTTATGCTGATTAAAGTCAACATTCAGGCCAAAGCTTCATAGTAAATGACAAATGTGCCTTCAATCCTCTGGTTTACACAACATAAAATACAAAGGAGACGGTAAACAGTGATATATACACCATTTACACTATTCTACCTGTACTGCCAAACAGCATGTTCAGGCACTACACAGTGACATATGGTCCTTTTCTTCCTTACAGCTTTCTCATTTCAAGAATTATCCATCCCAGTAGGAAGGCAGCATCACTGAAATATTCAGCAGGGGCTTTGTCACCTAATATAAACTCAGAGTCCTGAAAGGTAGCAGAGATCCTGTGTATTGTGCTGTTCCCTGGCCTGCTGTACTGAAGATGTGGAGGAAACACACAAACATGCGGGTTTTCTAAGGATAAAAAGGGAGAGGAAGATGCTGAAGATGATGAATCATTTGATGACAAGGAGAGGAAACACTGCTCTCCTGTTGGAAGTGATTAATTCTGCCATTGTTCATGAAAAATGCGGATCAGTTTTTTGGCTATTACAACCCCTGATTCCAAAAAAGTCGGCCCACTGTGTAAAGAAGATTCCTTTATTGTCACATACAATCATACCCAGTACAACATAGTAAAATTTGGTCTTTGCATTTAAAGTGGCTCGGTCAAGAGTACTGAGGGAGAATTGACCTAAGATTGATAGGATTTTTGTAAATATCAGCAACACGTTCAAACAAGTTGGGACAGGAGCAACAAAAGACTGGGAAAGCTGTGGAACGCTCCAAAAACACCTGTTGGTGATACTATCATGATTGGGTATGTATATATGCGTATATGTATATTATATCTTTAAACTAACACAAACTCGAGCAAAGAATGAATGATCATAAAGCTAAATGTTATAACCTGCATGAAGATTTGGTGCAGGGCTGTGGTGTTGCACAACACTCCTGTTAGCTTGATGCACCTCATAAAATGGTAAGTGTATATTCCATATGCTCCACCATATAAACTGTAATTAGACAGTCATTGTACAATTTTAAAAGGCTGAAAAAAAAGGCAATATAGGCAGTTAAGACTACATGACTCAATCTTCAGACACAACGTGCTCCGTTATCATGGTGACTGTTCCAGGCACTTAGCCCTGTGAGAGATTATTCAAAATGATGAAAATAAATCCAGAGGAACTAAAGATTTGATTCAGGCCCACGCCTAGACTTGAAACTCAACTTGCATTAGCATGAAATAGCTTAATAACAAGCCAATCATGAATGTTCAGCAAGGGGCATGGAGGAGGGTTAGGGTTAGAAACCTTCCAGAGACCCCCCCACCAACCAGGGACACCTGGACGATCTATCTACCTTTCATCACCAGAGGTCGATAACATCAGGCTTCAGAGAGGCCACACTGACACTGGACATAACATACAGGTGTACAGCTGACTCTGTGTGTGTGTGTGTCTGTGAGTGTGCAAAGCAACAAACACAAGCACACACTGCAGACACACACACACACACACACACACACACACACACACCGGCACTTACATGAGCAAACCTCTAAGCTAAGAGGGGAACCTTCCAGCAGCTGCAGGTGTGATATGTTACCACAGCTGCTCTAATATCATCTTTCACTGAAATCTCTGCATACACTGCAGAACAGTCTGACCTTTGATACTAATGGTTGCAGTATTTGTATGGTTGCGCTGATATATTCTCAGGGCCACGTTTACATACATTAAAACCAGACCTGACATGTGCAAGAAGCTTCGGAAGCCAATAGACGCAGAAAGTAATTGAACCGTGCATTCTTCTTCAGATTACCATGAAATATCAATAATTGTCAAAAAGTGGAGACATTTGGCAACAATCTTTGACATTAGAAGAGACATTCACAGAACAGCGTTGCAACTGTCACTTGTTGAAATACCACCTGTTAGTCTGATGTGTATTTTGAGAACAGAAGCAGTTTCATAGCAAATAAACAAACAAGAGAACAGTTTAAGCACGGAGCAAGCACCGTATCAGTGCAGGCCCATCAGTGTTCATAGTCTAACACTGACTGTGTGTAGTGAGTGAGGTGGTTTGTCCCAGCATTGGAAATCATTGCTACATGGAGGAGACCCTTTTTCTCAACTCTTTTTTTTCTCGCTTCCTCTCCAAAGCACCCAACAGCTTGGATTTGATTTGATTCCCAGTCTTGGTTTTTGTCTCATAATTCCTACTTCCTGGTTAGTAGTTGGAGTGTCAAAGTGAACTAAAGTGAACCAAAGCTGTGTTTGGCGACTGCATACAGAATGTGGCTGGCAAGGGTTCACTCAAGGTGATGCAAGCCGAGTTGAAGACGCATTCGAGTGAGCTGAAAATGTTTCGGATTGAGTGGAAATGACTCACATCATGAAATACAGACACACGAATAAAAAAGGGGGAAGGTCTGGAGGGATAAAATAGAGAGAATGAGCTTTAAAACTGCCTTAGCCAGAGCACATCACACAAATACAAAGTTCACTTTTGTTCTGTTACAAAATATCCAACCACAAAAAAAAAAAAAAAAAAAAAAAAATTAAATCAGTGGTCCAAATTGTGCTAACGAAGCTGGCAACATATTCACTTTGCGTTCAATCTGACCCTAACTTTACCTTTAGAGATGCTCAGACAGGAAGTCTGGAAGGGGAAATAATGGTTTGTTTGAATGTTTACAGCAGTACTGTCACTAGTGATATGACACTCGAATGAGTTTTGATCACACTGCCTGCCACTTCATGCAATGACAAATAAAAACTCCGGAACCAAGCAACCTTGAAATTTCTCTACCATATATAACGTGAAGGAGCTTGCAACTGTGTCATCTTGTCGATTTAACAAAGGTCTGTGCTATGGCAAAAAAAAAAGACTCATGAAATCATCCTCAGCACGAGCTACAGAGCTTGTCATTCTGGAGGTGCAAATATTCCATCACACAAACAGTGATGAGGCCATCAACCAGTTGGGCCAACAAAAGCAGCTGAATGATTAGCAACATGTATAAATTTATATTTGTATACATACAATAAGACATTAGAAGAAACAAAAAGAAGTCCTCAGCGAGCCCCTGTGACTGTAATATGTTCCAGTTTAAGTCGTCTCTGATCAGCACCTCTGTGTGGTTTGGAGATTTCTGGTCTTAGAGAAGAGAGCCGAGGCCGGATGACCAGCCTCTTGAAAATGTCTTGCAGCAGAAGCCTTTGTCTCATTGACGGACAATTGCTCTACTAGTTGCTAGGCCACCCAGTGCCTAATCACTGTAATAAAGCAAATGGAGTGCTATTTGTTAAACCGAATTTGCAAACATGCTACAGTGCATGCAGAGCAGTGCAGGAAGGCTGGGAAAGAATAAACACTGTAAATTCAGTTAGTACCTGAAATATGAACATCAACCAAAACACATTTCACACACACACACACACAGAGAGAGAGAGAGAGAGAGAGAGAGAGAGAGAGAGAGAGAGAGAGAGAGAGAGAGATTATAAAGACCAGTACACATTCTTAATCAGCCATAACATGAAACATACAGCACACTGCCAAGGACAAGGACACCCTGCAGCAACACTACACACATAAACAAATTTATCCAGAGGAAAGAAGAAAGATTCACTTCCATCATCTCTGTCACACAACATACATATAACATTAATATCTTGGCACACTCTAGAAAGTAATATTACATGAACAGTAGAGGTAGCAGTGGGTCTCTATGATCCCTCTTGTGTGATTACATGTTGCTACTTATCACATTGATCATGAAGCTGAAACTACCCTACACAGAATAAAGGCCTCAATGTATTTATTATTAGTATTATTTTCAACCGTATTGTGTTTTCTTTGTGTGAAGAAACTTTCACTTCCAACACAGCACCATGATGGGATTCCTCGCTGGTTTATGGAGTTAATAAACCATGTCCAACTTTTATTGGGATGGTGCCTAGTCACAACTGACAGCTTCGAGGAGAGACAGTGTTTCGTACCTCTAACAAGGAGGTTATGTTCCCCGTCCGGTTTCTTGGTTTGTTTGTCAGCAGGATTACAGGAAAAACTACTGGTCCGATTTTCATGAAACTTGGTGGATGGGTGTAGCACGGGCCAAGGAAGGGCCTAAATTTGGTAGGTGATCCGAATCACAGAGATGTGCTATACACCTTGAAATCCAGTAGATGGTCGAAGTTCAGTAGTGACAAATCACAGCCAACTGCCAAAAGACGATGACTGTAATTCTCTGGGGTAGCCGGCACATGTAGTTTCATGGGAAAACCAGTACAATTGTAACATCACTGCAATTCTACATATGCAGCTAATTATACTCTTATTCACATCCAAACATGAAATTGCAGATTTGCATATTAAGAGTGGACAATTGGCCTTAGCAGAGGTATTGTGTTCTCAGAGGGCCCTTCTACTTACTACTGAATCAGAGAGCCACTCTCCACCTTCAACCATCGTGTTCATGGTGAGTAAATTCCAAGTAAACATCTGTCACATGCTCTCTATTTGCATGCTTGTGTTACGAAATTAGTGGAGGAACAAGTACAAGATGCTTTATTATCTTGAAGAATAGATTTGGCAAAGGGCCGGAAAGACCATTTAAAATTTTACTTCATTTTCTATATTAAATATTGACGAAAGTGATATCAAACATACTGAAAGTGAATGTTCAACCAAATGCCCTTGTATTGCAGGATTAAGTGTTCCATCTTGAATGCATTAACCTTTATTAATTAAGCAAAAGTTTTCAGTGGTCCATTTTTAGAACCGCTCTGGATTAGCTTAAAGACGGCTGGTTAAAATTTAAAAAGGCAGAGAGAACGCATACATTTAATGACCTCGGTCCACACTTTATGTAAAACATCTTCCTTCATGTCATAATAACACATCATGCTTCATACTGAAACTTAGATCTGAAGTTTTAAAACTTCAGAAATAAAGACTATGCATCGCTCTAATTCAAATTTTCTATGCCTGCCTGTAAACTGTAGCCCCTTTCTCTCAACCCCAAACCTATTTCCTGCTCCCTGTCCGCACTCCCTCTTATTACAAGAACCACAGGAGGGGTAATGAAGCTACGAAGCCTCATTGAGACGTTCCCCCAGCCTGAGTCTCACTCCCCAGGTTTCCTTGCTATGGCCCTTCCCATCATCAATCCCCATTCAACCCTCAATTCATGTCCTTACGCTTGACCCCCTTTTCATCCCGTCCATCAACCCCTATCACGCCTCCATCACCCCACACACACACGCACACACACAGACACCTTACCCATCACTCCAATAAACTAACTTGTGTACATACATGGCCTAGTGTTTGTTAGAGAAAGTAAAATGTAAGAAGAGTCTGAATTGATTGATTTGAAGATGATTGATTTCAATTTTATGAAGAATAGCACAAAACATGAAAGAATGCAAATAATCTTTGATGAATATTTATTGTGTTAATTGCATTTATAGTTTTACTAAATGAACAATACAAAGTAAGTGATATAAAGAAGTCACGGGCGGATTGATCCGTAAAGTATCAGTACTACTGATCTGTGTGTTGTTTGTTGTTAGCTGATCTGTCTTGTTTTCACTATCAATACCAGTGTCAATAGGATCAAAACAGAAAAGGATCCGTCACATGTTAGATCACTTCCTGGTTATGTGAACCCTCTTCATCGGGCTGCCATATTTCCATCTCTGCTGCTGCTGCTGCGAGCATGTGATCACCTCTTTAGTCCAGAGAATTCACACAATAAAATTCACAAATACAACTTCCTGCCTATTCAGTATTTGAACTAATGATTGCCTTTGTGCAGCGAAAGGGACGCACATTTACTAAGTTCAATTAAATTCAAGGTTTACCGGACATTACAGGAAACTGGGCTGCCAGTAAAAGTGAGTGTTTGAATGCTAAGGTGAAACTGTATACATAACTGAAGTGGTAATATGCTGCTGTCACAAGAGCACCACTTAGCAGGTGAGCGTAGTAAAAACACTTTGGTTGTCATCAAGCTAACTCTGCATGACTAAGCGAACCTGCTTGCTCCCTCAGTTACCTCTACAACAGGAGAATACTATTATTTCTCGTCATTGAGCTGGCTGTGAGTAAGGATAATTTCCATGTGATGACTGTGAGGTTGTTTTTGGTTCATAGAGGGAACAACTGAGTCGTCCGCAGCCCAAAATATCAGAAGACATCTGTTAATGAAGTTGAAGTGGCCCAGCACGTTTCCAAATGTATCGACTTGCTTCAGCTTTCTGCATTCATTCTTCTGCATTCAATCTGCAGCCCCTGGCTGCTCCCTTACACATACACACACATATACAGCGCACATGCCATCATCTGCAAAAACAACATGCTCTCAGCCCAAAGGCCAAATGAGAAGTCAATCCATTTCAACACCAAGTCAAGCGCAGCTACTGAAAATAAAGCTGACATTTCTCAACTTTGTACTTTGTAGCAGAGCTGGCATTGCAGCTAGGGTGCTGCATAATGCAAATCAGAGACCCCATTTCCTCCAGAAAAAAATGAACTACTGTAGCAGCCAAGTCCCACTGCAGGTGCCGAATGTTCACTCCCTGAGCTTCAGTGTTTGTCTCAGCCCCTGACCCTCGAAATGTACTCTCTTTCTCTCTGTCTCTGTCTCCCTCTCTGTTGTTCCTACTGCAGAAAAACTGCAGATCTGCGTCACCAAGGACACGAGAGACGAGTCTGATGGATCTGCCATCGCTCTCTCCACTCTTTTTCTCGCTTTCACTTTTTGCTGCCTTTTTCAAGGAAAACACATTCATTCAGGGGAAGCCGTCCTGAACCACAAAATCGCATCTGTTTCAAATCAAATCTGCAGCTAACAACAGAGAAACCTGGCTGACTCGTGCACAGGAGCAACACCATGCTGGATTGCCCTAAAACGCCACAGTATCCTCCAGAGGATGTAATTTTTGTGCACAACAAAGATGATTAGCTCTGTGTTAGCATGTTAGCATTATCCTCTCTCTTAGAACTACAACTAGTAGGGCAGCTCGCTTGTGCATTAGCATTCTCGAGAAAGTGAGGATGCTAAGTGTTAGAGGCTGATTAGCTGGGATGTGTGAAATCAGACAGTCCCGGTCTGAGTACAGACGCCCATATCCTCCTCTGACCCACTTCTCTCACTCGCTCTGGTTCTTTTACTTAATATGCTTGCTGCAAACAACTCAGACTAAGTTGGTGCAGAGCGCTCACAGCCACGCTTATTCAGACAGCATTCAGAGGTGGGTCAAGGGCTGGCGATAGAAATAACATGCCGACGTGTGGCTGACGAGAGAAAAGACATGCGTGCAGCTGCACAGCCAGCATGGCTGGTTACAGCAGCTGTGGTAGTCCTTGTATTGTTGTGGTTTTCGCCCAGTAAAACAGTCCACACCACATCGCTCATTCAATTCCAGCTCGTTTCCTGTTACCATGGCAACCCATCTCTTCCTCCTTCCCAACTATTCCTTCTTTCCACCTCTTCTTTCTCACTCATCCTGCCATACTTCAGCACAAGCTACATCAAATAGTGTGCCTATAAAGAGAACTGTTAAACCGGTAAATCACACGACACTATTATCATTATTCCTCAACTTTTTAACAGTGCATGCGACTAAGCCAAGCACTCGTGCACTGTTTTATCTAATCTTGCACTTGCACAGCGCACTGAGGAGAATGGGTGCAAGAAATCATTCGAACTGATAGCTTAAGAAGCTTTTACTCTCTCTCTCTCTCTCACACACACACACACACACATACAGTACACACACGCAGACATGGTGGGTAGATTTTGCTGCAGTGGATGTGTCGTTGGTGTCTTCACAGTGACATTGGTGCTGAGTTACAGTGCTAATGAGAACTTTAATGTCACCCACACACAGACTCCTGGCAGACAGAGTAGAGCTGTGATTACACTGAGCCCCAAGAACACACAGGAACACAATGATACACACACACAGACACACACACACAGCACGCACATGCCCAGATCACACTCACACATGTCGACAAACAAACATAAATGGGGTTGAGGTTTCACAAGCAAAGGCTTGTAAAAGCATCATGTACTCCGCTTGCAATCTCCTTCTTTCTCCTGTTGCACTGCGCTACTGTTCACGCAGCTTAAAGAGCGAGAGACACATACAGAGAATGGGAGAGAGAGAAATCGAGACACGCAGACAGGCAGCAGCAGGAGGAAGGGATGCAGCACTTCGAAGTTTTTCCGCGCCTTATTAAGCAGATATCGGCCAAATGTCACATTGATCACAATGATCCACATTAAACAGAGTTTTCTATACCACATGGTTCATTTAGAGTGGTAAGCTAACACATTACATACAGCTGCCACTGATACTGTGCCACTTCCTGCATGCTCTTCACTATAAATTCATTTTCATGTGAAAGCATATTGAAACTTTGCACATACTTGACTCGATAAAGGAAAAACAAGGACTCACGTTAGATCTCATTAACACGGAATTTTTAGCAACTGCAGTTAAAACCACCACTGGAGGAGCGCCATTCTTCAACATGTCAGTATTGGTCTGGAAAAAAAAAAAAACACAGAGCCACTCACAGGTGAAGTGGTTTGTTGAGGAGATGTAGAAGCTGTAATTATGTTATTATGTAATGAAGCTGAGGGAAGCCTTTTCTTTGTGGACACAGAAGACACCGAGTGTGGCACCGGCTCTGATCCCCGCTGCTCACAGCGGCAGTTATTCTACAGCATGGGCTGTGTGTGTGTGTGTGTGTGTGTGTTAGACAAGAACTTGATGGTATCGCAGCTTTTTAAAATTACCTTTCCAAAACACAAGAGCAAAAGTTTAAGGAACGGATTAAACCGAGTGTGTGTCTGCTCTAGCCTGAGCTTCAAACGATAGTGTGCCCAGATAACTGGCTTACAGTAGTAACCTAGCATTATTTTCAAAGGCAAGTGAACTATGTTTTTATGGGGGGTTTCAGGATATGTTGCAAAAACAGCTGTTGGGGACTGGAACATCCACCCTGTAGGAGGTGTTAGTTTATCAGTATTTTGAGGGACTCCACTCTAGACTTTTTACCTGAGACATGTAGCTTCAGCCTCAGTCTTTTAGCACTATGTAATGTAGGGAGCCATCAAGTGCATATTTAAGATCCTTTAACAGGCTTTTCCCTTTAAAATGAATTAACTAGAAATAAGCCAGCCATAGAATTCCAACTCACTCATGGATTTTAAGCAGCAGCAGCTTATGCTAGGAAGGCCTAGCTACAGCTGACAGAATCCACTTGAGACGATTGTAATTTCAGCAAAATCGACAGCCATCGGGGAAAAACGAGAAGCCCACTTTTCTTTATTTCTGTGTGACATCGAGGACCCGTTGTTTCGAAAGTTACTGCAAATTTCAAGCATCAAATTGGCCGCCGTTATCACAGTAAACAGCCAGAGCGGAGAGCTTGACAGTCACAGGAAAGGCAGCTAAGCAAACATCCAGCGTCGGTGTATGTACAGCTCTGCTCACACTGTGGTGAAGAAGCGATTCGTGGCTGCAGCCTCTTGCACACATAAGTTAATGTGAGTTAATCGGTCCCACGCGGAGAGATTTACACACACAGAAAGAGCATTGATATCACTGTAGATGGCTACTCGAAATCGACAGACACCCTAAATTTGCATCAGTGGCGTGGGAGAAATAAAACAGGAGAAACGCTGCGAGAGGCTGAGTTGATAGGAAGGCAGAGATGATGTTGTGGTGGTTTGGGGGAGGTGAACAGAGGACTGATGGAGACAGAGGAAGAGATAAAAGAGAGAAAGAAAGAGGCGGCGTAATGCTGTCAGTAACGGTCCTGCTGTCCTCTGTACAGGATATGACCCACGTTGTCGCCTATTAATCAATCATCATCATTTCCTATGCCAGAGTTGTGCTGCCAGCATCTGTGTGCCTTGACTGAAAGCATCAATCTTAGATGGGAGGTGGGGGTTGTGTGTAAGGCCAAGCCCCTTCACTCCCAATCAACAGCCCTCCCCCATTTGTCCGCTCTCCTTCTGCATGTGTGTCCGGCTCTCTCTCTTTCCAAGCATCATCAATACTGTTCAGCTGTCAATCTGGGACCCGCCCCCCTCTCTTTTTGTCTTTTCTTTCCACCTCATGTCTTCCTTTTTCTTTGACGGCTCCACCTCCCAATCTCTGCCGGCCCAAACCTCACCCCTGCTTTCAAATGGGAAATCAATAAGTCCGTTTGTGAAAGTCGCCCTCGTTCTCTCTCGCTCTCTCTTTTCGCTTACTCACTCGCACAGTCTCACACACACACACACAAACACAGTCACATATACAGTAATACGCCCTCCCTCATCTCCCACCAACACTGCTACTAACACAAAAACACATCATTAAATCCTGAATGTTAGACATTTAGAAAATCTGACAAATTCACATCTCCTTTTCATCCTGTCCCACTCAAAGACACTGCACTGCGGGGATGAAGCAACACAAACACACACTGTATTATAGTCTAAAAATGACGGCACATTAAGCTCAGGTGCTGCAATGCACACCACAACCAACTGACACCAAGGACAAGAGGAAACTGAACAAAATTGAGGGGCCAAACATCTATTTTCCAACTGCAAATGAAGACAATGACGTTTTAAAGAGATGGGAAACCCCTCGTCCTGGGTTTCCATAGAGGAGCTGAGGGGGCCAGGGCAGTTAACCAGACGTGCATTTGTCAAACCAGCTACTTAGTCCTCATCCTTAATGTCCTATTTCTGGTAAAAGATATTGTCTGAGTCTGTTTTCAAGTGTCCTCTTCACCTCATTTGGACGAAAACATTGACCAGCGACACACAGATTAGATTTGTACTTTATCGCAAGTGTTTTAAAACTGTAATTCTCAGTTTTACCACAGAACACCGGCCAGTTTGGGTAATGTGCATCTGGTTAACTTTCCCATCTCCGCTAAAGAGCTGCACATAGCTCCCTAACAAAGCTCCAAGAATCATTGTGAGAATGATGAATTCTGTCCAAACTATTTGCGACAAACAGTTTATTTTAGTCTGTGTCAGAGAGGTCTACACTTGACAGCTGGTAAAAACATGAACGCACAGCAGTGTGTAACAAAATAAAAATTTCAGAATGTTCTTCCTTGACCTGCCTATTTTTAATTCCTGTTCGGTGCAGAACGATTATGTTAAATTATGCATGAAAATACTACAGTCTCTTCAGTTATTTTTCAAATTGTAGTTAGTCTGTGTCTGTCAGAGACCTTCAGGGTCCCTCTGGGATTTCCTTCCGTTGAGCAACTGAATTTGATGCTCTCCAAAGAGCACGGCCCTGTAACAGTGGAAGCTACCGTAAGAGTGCTAAAAGGGGGATATGAAAGGGTACTGCTGTAAATCCTGCCATAAAGAGAAAGGATGGGAGACAGCTTTATCCAGCTAAGAGCCTGCACAGGAGGATTAGGGCTACAGGGAGCAAGATAGGGAGAGGAGGAGGAGGATGTGACGAACAGGAGCAGCGATTGTGTGACGGGTAACAACCTTGATAAAAATGGAAAGAGGAATGGAAGGGATGCAAAAAGGAAATGGGGAGAGGGGAAGCAGGGAGACGACTGCGTGGAGAACGCGTCAATACGGAGGTCAGACTCTGTAGGATTACAGCGGGAAGACGATATCTACATCAAAACACATTCATGCCCTGCAGGTTAGAGCAAAGCAAACGCACGCACACACACAGCGGCTGTCTGGACACTATAAAAAGCTTAATTTTATGTTAAGCTCATCCCCACTGTCTAAATACTCAAGGACTGCTCTCACATGTGCTCTGCAGGATTCTGGGCACATACGGTACCGAAAGACACAGATGAGAATTTGGCGTATGGAACATGAATTTTGACACAAACGCACATAAATGGGTTTTTAATGATCAAATGTCCGTAGAAGTTTCTCTTTCCGCGACAGTGTAAGATTTGCAAAAATTCCGCAGAGTACAAAGCAGCTGGACTTACAGGAAATAGGCTGGTGGCATAAACCTGCCATTGACCATTTATATCAGTTGGCTTTCTCCTCCCCTTCCCCTATCAGTGTGTTACTGTACTTTAGAGTCTCCTCAACAGCCTCCAAGCTATCAACCTCTGCCCTAATCCTAACCTGGTCGCTAACAAGATAATATGGATTAAAAAAGAATATTTTGCTTGATTAAAAACATGTTGTGAACCTTTTTTTTTTAGAAAAAAAAAAATGACGTTTGGACTTTACAACACTTATTGGAAATTGGATCACACAAATCAGAGACAATCTGGCTCAGCCACCACTTGAATCTAATTCTAGAAATAAAATAATACTAATTATATTAGTGTGAGCTATATTCACAACTGTGCAGAAATACCGGGTTTAAACTGAATCACCTGTGTATCTGTGATACCCATGTTTTTCAAGCGCAGTGGGTTTTGTCTGTTTTTTTGTCTTGTTTCCTGCTTCTCCAACAAAATCAAGCAGTTTACTTCAACCTGAAAATGGTCCAAGGTTCCTGGAAAGGTTCCCATAAGAAGATATGAGAGCATGAAACCTCCTGCCTGCTTTCTACGTGTACACGCCTTAGTGTGAGTGTGTGTGATTATTTTCAAAAAAGTGAGGTGCAGCAGTGTCATAGGGGTGTGGGAGCAGGGAAGAGGAGTGATCCAGTTCCTCCTCGCCGCTTTTGAAAAGTCAATGACAGATGAATAATTTACAGAGAATCAGTCAGGGGCCGTCAGTGCCACTGTGAGGCAAAACTGCAACAAAGGAGACAAAACAGGACCGGACTAAAGCACCGACCATGTTCTACAGGTAGTTTCAGAGAGGGCAAAAGATGGAAGAAAAAAAGAAAAAGAACTATACATAACAATGGGAAAGACTGAGTAAGAGGATGAAGAAACACGGCTGCAGCTGACAAATGAACGAAAGGGTTTTAGACAAAGAGGAAACATTCAGCCCGTGAAAAACCCTGCTAACCCCTCCACCATCCATCCACTTCACACACACATACACACACATGGCAGGTGAAAAACCATTACCAAGAGGTGCCGATAAGGCCCTCATCATCAGGTCAAGCTCCCCTCCATTCCTCTCCTGTCTTGCTTTGTTCCTTTTCCATGTTCTATCTGTACCCATCAATAACCTCTCTCTCTGTGCCCCTCCCCGTCCCATCCACAATCAAATTACTGTGTCAGACTGCAGGAGGTGTCGAGGCGAGGATACTTCTTGCCTCACTTCAGCCCCATCACAAATCCTCACCCGGCCCAGCAAATGCACGGCAGGTCTCGCATACTTTGAGCCTGTATCGCACGCCCGGAGAGGCTCCTCAGTGGTGAGGTGGTTGCTAGGTGCCACTGAAGTAATGATGTGAATAATCAGCCTCTTTGGCTTCATAATGAGGGCTGTGAGGAGGACAGCACAAACTCATTTGCATCATCTGAATGGAGGAGGCGTTTAGTGTAATACTGCCTAAATGCTCCTTTGGAGGTTTTTCCATCGTACCTGGAAAACAGTTTTTTAGGAAAAACATAAGCGATCACACACACACACACACACACACACACACACACACACAGAAATGAGTTTTAAATATCACGCATTAATGGCTGTTACCCTGAGTGCAGCAGCCATGGGACAATGCAATACTGTTGTTTTGATTTTTATAATCAGAAGTCACAGATAAAAATATATATCATGACTGAAAACATTTTCATCATCAAAGTCTATTTTTACACTTGGTATAATGAAGAACTGCATCAACAACCTCCCTGCACTTTAATTTCTGAATGTCACCGCCGGTCAGCTGAACATCAGGTTGTTTGCAGCTAGAGCTGAAACAATTAACTGATTATTCAATGAAGTGATGGACATGAAATTAATTAGGTACTACTTGGATAATCAACCAGAAAAACAGCTGCTCAAGGGTGATGACGTCACACCTTTGTTTGTTATATATGCTGGTTTTTGAATATCTTTAGGCCTGGATTTATGGTGGAGTAAAACAAGCAATTTAAAAATGTCACCCTGGGCTCATGGTAATTATGATGGCCATTTTTTTTTTTTATTATTTTCTGATATATAAGCGACAAAATAATTGGCAAATCAAGAATGAAAATAATTGTTAGTTGCAAACTATAAAATGTGAATGTTCTGTGATTTTCCTCTGATGGAAAAATAGGTTTTAGCAAACATAAAACTGAGAAGGAACAGTTCTAATATCAGTCTTATGTCTGCACCGAAGCCTAAATATGAAGCTGGCACCATCGGCCCGTTAGCCTAGCTTAGCCTGGCTCTGTCCACCAACCAACACCTCTACGTTGACATGCTTTATCCTATATCTTAAAATGACAAGCCCTTAAAGCCGCACCTGTTTCCTCCTGCTTTCAGTCAGTTTGCTAAGCTAAGCTAAGCTATCAGTCATCAGGGACGTAGCCTCATGTTTATTCGACATACATGAGCGGTGTTGATCTTCTCATCTAAGTCTCAGCAAGAAAGCAAACAAGTGAATTTGCCCCTGCCACTCTTCATTCTAAATTCAAGACAAAAAACGGTGGGAACGACTACAACTTCCCACTATGCCATGCACTCGTGCATGCAAACATGTGCCCTCACTGCACAAATACACACACACACTCAGCCATTGACAGAAACACTAGCCTGATTAAAATGGAAAGGATTAGGACCAGGTGCTCAGATGAATTGTTTGTACAAAACCCAGAGAAAATACAGTATGTCAGGGGATCTGACACGAGCCCATCACGCTGCACACATCAATGGGTATTCCCTCTAATCTAACCAGTCGTTTGTCACTCCCTCCACCCCACTTCTGTTTGCTTCCGTCAGCCTCTCTCCCATCCCCGACTGTGGTGTTGTCGGTTATGCTACAGCATGCCCTGCAAGAACAGTATGTGAGTTTATAGACTGCATGTATGTGTGTCTGTCTTCTCTTCGCTGTTCTGCTCTGCTCCCTCTGAATCAGGACATGCTGTGAGCGGCTGATGATGGTGATGACTCAGTAATGTGAGAATGTCACCAGAGTCTGGGAACTGTGACTGGTTTCTGTTTCTCTGCCAGTGATGCTCAGACTGTAGCTTTCTCAGCACACTTCACTCACTTTGTTTTTGCTCTGGGGAGTTTCTGCGCCCATTTCAGGTGTCTTTCAAGCAGGTAAAGTCTGGATGCAATTTAATAATCGATGCATGAATCAATGCGTCTCCATTAGCCGGATCCCAAATCTGATTGCAATCCCAGGGTTTTCCAGGGCTACGTGCTAAATCAGGGTCCACACCTGAAGCTGTTGGGCTGAAAGCACCTGTAGAAGAACAATTTGTGCAATGACTTGTGGGAGGTAACTATCCATAAAATAGCACAAACACATGGGTGAACATGAATATTCAGATGCACCAGCATGACAAAAGCTTTGCTCGTCCTCACAGGCACCCGCTCACACCGTTTCCTCACTGATAACAGATCGATGCTCTGTCGCCCACACAGATCATTCAGCGGTTACACCGATCAGGGATCAGACAAACACCGCAAAAGCACCCTATGTCGTCTGTATGACCCCATGTGTTGGAATCGCTGTCCTGCTTCCTTTCTGTTGCTTTTATTGTGACAGGAACAATGGCGGCTAATTTCAGTGTAGTGACAGTGTCACTTGAGCAGCCGTTATCACAGGGGATAGGCACTGAGAACAGCTACTTCCACAGGAAGCATACTGATGTAGTTCTGCCTGGTAAGACATAGGACTATGTTTGCATCTTGGAGGGATGGATGCATTGATACCTGTTCAGTATCTGGCTTTTTTTGCTTTTTTGGCTGCACGCTCTATGAAAATTCTTAAAGAGTAAAAACAATGAGCCTCGACCATCACTTACTACCTTCACCCATCAACTTATTATCTTGTAGGTCTAGCTTCAAGAGGGTTAAGGTTACGGTTGAGTCGATTTAGGACATAGGACTTGTTTACACCGGAGAGGAAGCACTGACTGAAAAGTCATGCTCTCAGGAATAAAACGCCCCGTTATTTGTGCATGTAAGCAGGGAGTGGATGAAGATCTGATGGAATAGACTTGTTTAAGATGAATCCCTTCTCGCCTGGTGGCTGCAGCTGGGGGAGGTGACAAAAAGCTACACTCAACTTGGACCTTTTCCATCAGCATCAACAGTATAGACGGGAAGTCACATTCACATTTATCAGATCTTGACTGGAAAAAAAAAGCTTAATAACCAGCGATGCTCATGGTCTGTGTGATAGACCACTCGGTGTTGAACCAGAACTCTGCTTGCACCAGGGATCTAGTGTATTTTATTCCACACATTCCTTGTCAACACCTGGCACCTACATTACCCATAATGCAACTGTAACTGCAGACAGTTCGGCTGGAGATTCTGGTGTGCTATGCTCGTAGCTGCTAATGTAGCGTCGCACCACTAGCCACAAGCAGAAGCAAGGAGCGGTCTGCAGAGGTTTGGTGAGCTCACTTCTCTCTAACTCCACACCCGAGATTTTTTTTTTTTTTTTTTTTTAATTTTACAGACTTGTAGTCTTCAAGTGACATCACTTAAGGTGATTTATCAGTTTTTGCACAGCTCCCTCTGGAGCCACAAAAGAATTCAAACTTTTTCTTCCCACATGCAGCAGTACTAGCTGAGACCTGTAAACACACTTTGATGTGTAAAATTTCCTCAAAAGTTGCGTTTTTCATTGTGATAATCATGACAGTTTTATTGTTTAACCCTCATTCATTCAACTGTTTCACAGAGAGGTTTTATCTAAAGACCCCATTCACCTCAAATTCATTCATATTTCAGATGCCTTCACCTCTAGGCGAGACGGTAAATGAAATGTGATGTGCTGTTCCATTCCATTTCTCACCCAATATGAACACCATTAAACAGCTTACAGACATTACTCTAAAAACCGTGTCTAAATAGCACATACTTGCACTCTCTGCTTTATAAATGGCTTCCAAAGAGCTGCTTCAATGAAGTTCTGATTAAATGGATTCCATTTTTGTCAATGATTCATTCCATTGACTGGCAATTTTCTATCCCTTTCACATAAACAATTCGGTCTACAGATTAATGTCATGCTTATGCACAAAAACTGAATTAGCATGTGCATCTCAACACAAAGGAGACCAGAAATGTGAAACAGTGCTGTGCTGTCATGGCGGTACTTGTGTATCTCAGATGATTTGTGTTTTAAAATCAGTCTCCTCATATTACTGTTGTTTCTCAATCCAACTGTCGTCTTCCTTTTGTTTTCCACCAAATGACGCTGCATAAAACTACAGTGGCTGATTTGTTTTGTTTGTGAAAAATCTGTCGCACAGAAGCATCATGGTTTTTGTTCTTAAGTCATGAAGATATTCCATACAGATACGGGCTGCTGAGCACTTGTCATTAGCTTAAACGAATAAATGCCCAGTGTTGAACGATTTTATGTCTCCTGTGTTCAGTTATCAGTTATCAATAGCAGCCATTTCTGCTTTCTCTAGCCCCTTCTCTCTCCTCACTTTGTCACAGAAAATCAAACCTAACACATCACCCACTCATCAAATCATTCAACTAAGCATACCAGTGAGACAGCGGAGAGATGAGCCAGATAGCAAGTGTGCATTTGTAAAAGTCATAATGCGTTTATGTCATAGATCTGATCGAATTGGACGCATTAAAAGGACTCACTGCAACTTTTATCTCATTATGAGTAGAGCTGAGCTATGGCCTGCAGTGACTGGCTGGATACATGCAGCTCACACACACACGTGCATGGACAAGCGCATACTGTTGTGTTTGACTTTTTCAGCTGAAATAAACGGTACCCACGCACCGGGCAAACAGGACAGTACTCCTCCATACACCAAGTGAATGAGGGAAAGGACTGTGTTTTTTTTTAGAGTGGTGGCCTGCAGGAGGGAGGGAGGGAAATAATATGAGGAGAAAGAAATGGGTGTGGATGCGTTGATTGGAGCCGAGGCCCAAGGCAGCCACGGAGCGCGCGGTGCGGTGTCACAGTGCTGCGTAGACGGGGAACAGAGGACGACGAGGAGGCGTTTCCATGGGAGTGCTGCTGTGTTCTTCTCGAACAGACGCATTCCCTTATCTCCTGCCTGGGGAGAAACAAACACTGGCAGCTCATATGAAGGGGAGTTTCCCTGGATCTATTTGAGCTGCGTAGAGAGGCAACAGAGCCCTAATTGAATTTGATGGAGAGAGAGGAAAGTGCGGGACTTGCAGTTGGGCCGTGCTGTTTGTGTTGATAGCAGAGCAATCTGTACATTATGTGCTGTGTCAAAGCCTGCTTTCATTTCATTTGCATAAAAAAAGCTGCCAGTTTCAGCAAATGAGTAGTTTAGCATAACATCCATTTGTATTAAAGCAAAATGTGTTAACATATGCTGAGTCAGTATGTTTTATTATAGTGTTACTACTTCTGAATGTCTTGTCCCGAACTTAGAGAATAATACAGATATAAATACTGTATGTGTTTTAGCAAATTTGTCAGTTTGAGCAGAAATATCAGGATCCTGGGTAATGTGGTGCATATAATTTAGATTGCTTTGATATTTATATATCATTTTAGCCATGCTAGCAGTTGGGCATTAGGGATAGCAACATCAGCCTTTTCACTGGTCACTACTCTCTAGAGATATTAGGAAGATTGCCCTCAGCCTCAGCTGTACTTTGTGTTGAGGGCTAGTAACCAAATGGTAGCAAGCAAACACGCCAAACAAAGCTGCTGACCATGTTAAACACAACTAAACTGCTGCAGGTTGGCATTGTCACTGTTAGCATGTTAGCATGCTTGCATTCGAATAGCTTGTACCTCATTTAGCCGCTAGCCTGACTGCAGACTCTTGTTTCGACTTGCTATATTTCTATCCTGTTCCTCCCTACATCTCTGCTCTGCTTCTTGTGCTGCTATAATGCTAATTAGGGAGAGTTTTGTAATTCTGCTTGATTTGAAGGAAAATGCAATCAGCCTATCCTAAAACGCAAACCTAAACAGCTAAATTAAATACGAGGCCTTGTAGGAATAGAGAGTGATAAAGGAGACAGGTGATTGAATAAGCAGAGGGGCCAGAGAGGCTGTGTGAAGGAGCACACAGTGGGATCTGTGTGGACAGGCCTGTAATTGAAGGGAAGGAAAGGGCCTTAACCTAGATCAGTATCTATCACTCCAGCAGGAAGAGAGAGCTCAACACCCACATACAGTCTTTCCAGAAAGGGAGAGGGAGAGATAAACCAAGGCCCCTGGTGGGAAGTAAGTCTATAAGGAGGAGGGAGAGAGCAGTGGTGATGATGTGGAGACGAATACTGGACACATGTGTACGTGTGATGCCAGTTCCTCAGAGCTCTGGCACAGATGGGAGGAAGACAAAGAGAGAGGATGTGAAAAGAAAGCGAGAGACAATGACAGATAGAGGAAGAGAGGAGATCAACATGTTGAGATGCAGCCCTGGAGACACAGCCACCAGAGAAGCAGAGAATTATGGGAGTGCAAATTAAATTACACCGGAAGGGACAGTCAGGTCTGGACCTGCAGGAAACACTGCACATGGGGCTCTTTGTGTATGTGTGTGTGTGTGTATGGGTGTGTGTGTGTTTGTGTGTGTGCGTGTGATACAACATAGCATGTACACAGATCAAAAGGTATAAAGAGCACAAGCAGGAAAGAAGAAAGAAAGAAAAGAATAGAAAGTTAAACAGGGCGACTCGGTATCGTATCCTGCACGCATAAAATAATCATAATGACACCGAAAATAAGCTTTTCCACATTCTTCTTCCATTATCTTTGATTTGATAGATTTTATTTGTATGTGCATGTGTATACGGTGTACTGCACAGGCCACACTTTACCAAAACTTCTACTTTTTAACCCAAATTGTGTTGTTTGTCGGCGCAGCCAATGGTTATAGCAGAAAAGCTCTGTTCACATCTGTTCACATCTCCTGTTGCCATTCTTCCATTTCAAATGAAAGAGTCTGAACAATTACTGTTTGAAAACATTAGATATTGAGAACCTTCAGTTGCTGTAAGTCCTTTAGTGTTCTGAAATTAGCTTTTCAGGGCTTTCCAGATACTGCCAGGCTACACGTTGCTCCCAGCAATCTGCATAAACTGGCCTTTTTCACACCAGCCATTTCAGCACAGGTGTTATTAACATTAGAAATGGCTCTTTTTTTTATTCGAGTGTCCCAGTAAGTCATGACAGTGTGACAGTGAGCCAGCATACATGATACCAGGACCCTGAATCTGAAGCAGCTAAATGGAATTCAGCCATCATCATCATCATTTTCATTATTTACGCCTCTGAAAAAGGCCTGTCAAATGATCTTGTTCAGGTGTAATGCATTTGTTGGGGACTATGTTCAGCTGCTGATTAATACACATTTGGAGCACCAATGAGTGATTATGTCATCAGGATGGGGTATGTGGATGGACTCCTTAAAAACTACAGTGCACATTTTTATGAGAAGTAAGTGCAACACTGTGGCTCACTTATATTTTGAATAGTTTTTGGAGGTTATCTATATCAGGCTTTAGCTACACAGGTAACACTTGCTAGCAGGATCAAAGTATTGTTGTTTTATATGTTTTCAAGGGATTTGTTGACCATGACAACATATAGAAATGATCAACAGCCATGTCTATTCAATAGCAGAAAATTTGTTTTATAACCTTTATAACTGAGCAATTCACGTACTCGTAGTAAAAACAGTCGGATGAAGGCCAGCATCATATCGACAGTGGAAGGTAAGGAAAGCACTTCTAAGCATAGTCGTCATCTGACAATGCCAAAGCTCTCTTTGCATTAACTGTATATGACACAGGATGGAGACCTGACCATTGAAGCAAATCCTGCATCAACCTGCGCTGAGCTGCAGATGGAAATTGTACCATACATACAGCTCAGCAGGGGCAACCTAGCTACCTCAAAAAATCATATCAGGGTGCTCCACAGCCTTTCACGTGTCTGCATACCAAGATGGCGGCAACAGCTGGTCCGGGAACCAGAAGAAATTAAGAATATTTAGCTGGTCTTCACAATCCTTTTTGGAATCCCATCACTTTCGAACTAAAGAGGAGCCGTTTAGTGACTTAGCAACATGTTATGTTTGTGTTATTGTGTCTGCAATATTTGCCTTAGTTACACCCGGGCAGGTTCAGGAGGTAGAGCGTGTTTTGCACTTATCAGAAGGCTGGTTGTTCGATCCCCGGCTCCTCCAGCCTGCTTGTCAAAGTGTCCTTGGCCAAGACACTGAACTCCAAATAGCTCACGATGGCTGTGCCGGGCTATGCAAGTGTGTGTAAATGGGTGAATGCTGCATGTGTTGCGAAGCACTTTGAGTATATAAATGCAGTCCATTTACACCACCCAGATATCCTAATAGATGTGTGTTGCTTGCAGTTGTTTTTCTTTGGATAGCTTAGCTAACTGGCAAACTCTAGTAACACATCATCCTCTGACAGTAAACAAGGCAAGACTCAGTGCGATCCACCATCCTGATGAAAACTAGCTGGTCTGAGTGATAATGACACCCACAGTTTACATCTGTCCAAGAAGATTAGTAAGCTAGTTATGTCTTATTATGTGTGCAGTATCTGTGCGTGCTGTTTATATGTGTTGATATTGCTGCCTCTTTGTGACAGGTTCCTGTTTCCCTCTCCTTTCTTCTTACCTCACTTCTTATCTGTTCACCCGTCGCCTAAACTCACACAACAGCGACAACACACATCTACAGTATACACAAACACCACGTGATGCTACGGTTTCAACTCGTTGAAACCATTTGAAGGGAGCAGCTGTTTCAGATGTGGATGAATTTACAACAGTGGAGAGGTCTGAGGTGAGAGGAATAAGAGGAATAAGAGATAAGAGTGAACAGCAATAACTGTTGTTTCCAGCTGTCTAATGCCTTTTTATTGTCCAGCAGAGTGATTCTTCAAGGAGCAGCGGTTTGTGATGCAGGCCTGGGGTGCTGTGCTTTCACAAAGGTCATATGACCACTGAAGCAGATTAGCAATTCAGATCGGGCTAAAGGGGCTAAAAGGCTGCTGTAGCCCTGCCTGAGTCTGATTACATTAGCAAAGAGTAGGAGTGCAAAGGCACACAACTGATTAGATGGCATAGGAAGGAAGCAGCTATAAGATTTTATAGGAAGCCGACTCAGGCGCATATATATGTGCATGCACACAGTCTCTGACAAACAGGCATAACAATGAGGTATGACTCACAATACACAAACATATAAACAGCACATGATTCCATTGTGAAGGTTTATCCTCAGTATATCCTCCCACTAACTATCCTTCCTCACACACACACACACACACACTCACATAGATTATCAGCACTCACAGCCCAGCACCCTGACCATCTGCCCTCGTACAACATCCATCTTGCACAAAGGAGTTCGGGCTGCAGGATCATTATGAGGGTAGTTTTGAGGGAATACTTCCTGCTTTTCGAGGTTCATTCCCTGACCTGTGTTACAGCGTTGTCTTGGTGATGAAGCAGCTCTCTCTGCTTTGGACACATTTGATAACAACTGTCATTACGTTTCCTCAAAACCTTAATGTTCATGGTGAGGGAACTGGCCAGGCATCAGACTTTTCAAATTTCAAGATGATAAAGCTATGCTACATATACTGTTCATGCAGTACGAAATGCATGTAGCACAGGCTAGTGTGCAATAATGTGAGTAACATCATATCGCCACCTAAATCTCCCACAGCCCCAGTGTCATTAACCATATTCCATACCAGCAATTCTGAATCCTGTTAAAAAAATACCCCCACACAGGACACCCTCCATCCATCAGGTGGCTTCATGAGTTTCTGGCTGAATTTAGCTAATCAGGTGTGGGTAGAGGTGAGCAAGGTGGAGAACATGTTAATCATGGTTTTTGTGCCAGTAAAGTTATCTACTGTACACTGCTATACATCACTGCCAGACTAGTTAAAAAAATGGATATTTGTAATAAAAGGAGCTTGTCTTCCCTATAGGCCTTGTGCAGGGCCTTCTTTCAGCACCATGGACAGCGAGAACAGTAGGATGCACAGCTGAGGGGGAGACGGAGCCTCTGCAACAGTCCAACGCACAACAAACGAAACAGATTGAAGTGTAATTCAACCAGTGCATCCCCACCATGTTTCTATTTACTGGCAGGCTTTCAGCATTCAACACAGAGGAGTGGGCCTTGATGCCTACAGCAACACAAGGGAAAGTGTGTTGGTCTCTGTGTGTGTGTGTGTATGTGTGTATGTGTGCATGTGTGCATGTGCGTGCATATACAGTAGGTGACGTAAACCTTGGCACGCAATGCTGTTGACATGCACAACATGTACTCCACAGCCTGAGATGTGTGCCCTAAGACTGCCATGCTATTGGAACAACAAGCAAACTGGGGACAACACAAAGCCTGGATTAGAAATCACTCGCGTGCTATTAACGATATTGAAATGAGCACCACTCCACAGCCCTCTCGCCCCTCATCTCACAGAGCTGCGGCGCAAGCCTGGCCCTTACTCCAAATGTCAAACGTCACTTCCACAGTCACCGTCCACAAAGTAGTGCTTTGTAGAAAGATTAGCTCGCAGCGGCAGAAAAAGACAAACAAAGCGAGGGAGAAGAGAATGGTGAAGGACTGCTGGGGTCTGCTGACCTGTGCTCTGGCCCCCTGTGTCACTCCCATGTGGTGCAACAGTGTGTTTGTGCGAACCCTGACGGGTCAATGATGCAGCAAAGGCACTGCTGGCCTACTGGTAACTACACCAATATACTGACAGATATGTCCAACGGTTGCCATGACGACTGTGAGCCCACCCCCTTAAATGTACTTGCGCGTGTGTGTGTGTCTGAATGTGTGTGCGCGCGCGCGACCCGGCCTCATTAGTCCTACCTTGCATTCCTCCATGCACGTCCTAACCGAGTACGCATCCGTCTCGTATTTCTGAACCAGCAGTTCAAACTCCCGGTAGTTCTTCTCCGCCTGCTGGTCGAGACTCTGATAAGCCCGGACACACTCTCTGCATCCCAGCAGATCCACCCCCATGGCCATATCCAGGGTGCAATTCAAATCGTCCGGACTCGTAAACCCGTAAAACAAATCCAAAAGTGAGTAGGAATTACAAAAAGAAAGGTATAAATCGCTCAGATTCACGTACGCCAACTGTGTCCCCCTTTCCCCTCCACCGGAGAGGCCCAGGCACACGGTCTCCGCGTCCGTGAAAGTAAAGCAGTCTTTGGACAGGCTGTCAGGGTGACAGGTGTCCATTCGCCACAGAGGTTTGGTAGAATTCCCTAGAAAAATAACATCTTGCTCTCTGGCGAGACGGCGGGGGTCGGGTGATGTTGGGATGTGGTGTCGGTGGAGGGAGTTTGGGTACTCGCCCATGTCCGTAATTGCAAGCCCCTCGTCCGACCGCTTGTCTCGGGTTCGCGTCAGTTTCGCCTCGGCGCAGAACCACAAGTGATCAGAGAGCAGGACGGTGATGAACAGCAGAGAGGCCAGCGACAGTCGCCATCTCTGGGCCCGCTCCGACTCGGTAAATGGCTTCTCGTTCTCTCGGGGTGCAAACCAGAATTTTAAGCCTTCATCATGCTGCCGACGCATCCAAGCACCCCTGGTCATATTTTAGGAAAGTGCTGCCCTGGCCGACTCCACCGCGGGGGCTGCTCTGCCACAATACTCATTGACTTGGGGGGAGATGGACTCCGGTTGGTTCTCCTCTGTAACGGTGTGGTGCCGTGCCTCCGCCGGTCCAGGGCGCTCCTCTATCGCGCCCGCAACAATCGGTGCTATTCCGATCCAATTAGCGCGCCCGCACAGATTAAGCTTCGCGCTGCCGCATCCCGGTTCTCCATGGCTCTCCGGGGGGAAACGGCGTCCTCTTTGACCGCATGCCCCCCTCTCCTTACCGTCCGTCCCCGGGTTTGTTCTCTCGTCGGGGGCGCAGGGAGACCAGCTGTTGCGAGCCTCTCGGTACTGATGCTGCGCGTCTGCCGCCGTTCGGTTTGCAGATTCACTTAAAGGAGAGCAACGAGCCCTTTCGATGCACGCAGGCTGGTTTCTCTGTCCCGTACCTGGGCGGAAAGCCTAGAATCATTTCTCCCGTTGGCCATTGTCATCTTGGACCGCGGTTAAGTTGCCGCCATGTTCGTCTTGAAACACTTTTTCGGAGAGCGGGGTCTGTTTGCGTCATCTCCATCGTTGCGATAGCTCCATCGTTGCGCAGTGGCGGAGCAGCTTATTACCTATGTGCACACACACACACACACACACACACACACACACAGGAAGGGAGAGAGAGAGAGAAAGAGAGAGAGAGGGAGCACAGACACACATAAAGGTGGTTAAAGGTGTTTTGACTGTCCACTCTGCGCTTCCTGAGTAATAATCGCCAATTATTGTCCCGGTGAGGTACAAGCACACACTTTTGGCGACATCTTGCTTTTGGTGCAGGATAGACGCGATCCTCCATTCACAAGAACAACAATGCAGTTAAGACATCACACTCACTGTTTCCATGTAGCCATTAAGATTCACTGATCCGGCCCATTTCATACACCCATTGTGGACTGCAGAGCCACAAATGACAGAGCTTCCCCTTTTACCCACAGGAGACGGAAGTGAAATTAAGGTGTAGGAAGTGAAAGCTTTGACAACACTAGTGCAGACCAGTCATGCCTGAGCCTCTGAACGAGTGGAAAGCAGCTGAACAAGCATGGTTGGTGCTTGCATGGTTTAACAATATGATGTACCTGTTCCCGGCAAATCTTATCAGTCCTGTTGTGTTTGGTCAGTGAGTTTAAAACAAACACATGACTTACAGTATAGCTCTATAGGCAATGTCCCTGTGTGTGTGTGTGTGTGTGTGTGTGTGTGTGTGAGAGAGAGAGAGAGAGAGAGGGGGGGTGATAGGTGGTAGTTGCTCTTAGGCTGTTGAAAGCAAATTACAGTATTTATCCTGGTCCCTAAAGCTACTAATCATTGTCGGTGTGCATGGCTTGGAGTGCTACCACAGAGAGTGTTGCTTAATGTTAATGGGCTGTATATTGGGGATAAGACAAGAGATGATTACCTGATTAATTTGTGCTTAAGGCAGCTTATTCTACAATTTGTTGTTGAGGGGGGGAAAGTGCTCATTTAACGCCACTCCAATTAGTTTTAGTGCAGCTGGTGTCCCTCTGCCAAAAAATGATGCGACAACATATTGAACAATGGGAGGGAATTAAATGAAAATGTTATATATTGAGTACTGAGCAGCTGAATTTCAGCACCTTGGATAGCTCACCACTTATGTTTTCTACTTCTGAAGCTGCAGTAATGTAGGGCCATTTCTGTTATGTTGTCCTGAGCGGAGGGAACAAGCCTTGTCAATTACATTATTGGCTGATTTATCACCAAATGTCAGCGGGTGTTCACGCAAGGAGTTTCAGTTTCCTCAATGTTTTTGAACCCCTCCGTCTGTGACAGAAAGTTCACCATGCAGGGCCTGAGTGCTGGTAGGAGCATTAACTGGATTTGAAACCGCGGATGGCGTTATGGCAAACATCTGTTGTGTCAGTGCTAGGGGGTGCTTGAATGCTCATCATTCATCACTCGTTGCTCTCACATATTATGTCACTGCAGGATGCTGTGATCATGCCTCGTGGGGATAGATGTCCTACTTCTGCTGGGATTGTCTAGTCTGCCTTTAACTGTAGTTGCTCAATTTCATGCTCTGTCTTTGACCCTTACTGCACTTTCATGCATGTGTGTGCCTGCCCGTCTCCCCTTCAGCTGCGTATATAGGGGCCAGGAGTCTCTTAATACCATTTTCAGCTCTGAAATTCCATTGGTTCGAGCTGAACGGCTGACTTATGTCAGCTCCTGAGAGGTAGCCAATCAACAACATACGGAGCGTGTGTCTGGCACAGCAGAGAGTTGTCAGTTTCACACCACCCCCAACACTTTTCTACCTGCGTTAGTGTGTGTGTGTAAAGGAGACAGAGACAGACATGTGAGGGCAAGAGTGAGGCACACACACACACAGAGAGAGAGAGAGAGAGAGAGAGAGAGTACAGTATGTCTGTGAGATGACTGCAGATTGCTGGCCCTTAAATCTGGAGCCATCACAGTAACAGTAAGGGCTGGCAGACATGACTCATCCACTGTCCATGCAGGGGAACACGTGTGTGTTAGCGTGTGTGTGTGTGTGTGTGTGCCCTCTCTGTACATGCATGTGCAGAATTGATTGTATTAACTCATCGTGCTGACACTGTAGCTCTTGCTTAATCATGGGTAATTTGCAGACTTGGAGGAAATAAATCAAAAGCAAATAATAAATGCGTCATTCATTATCAAAACCCATTTTTATGTGTATTTTTACACCTTTGTCCTGCCTGGCTTGTCAGTGGCACTTGAAAGTGCACTTGTGTCATTCAGATTAAGCTCTACCAGCTATTTATAAATGTCTATTTCAAATTGTTTTCTAAACGAATCCAAAATAACCTCGTGGAGGGTTTACTGCCTTTCTGGTATTCTGATTGAAGCCTTTTAAGTCCCTCTGATTCTGATTCAATTCCAGCTCTAAAGAGTAACCACTCTCTATTCTTACTCTTGAGTCATACAAGCCTTAACTGATGCTGACAGCGTCTGCTCTTTAAACCAATATTCCGTGAGCAATTTAGGTTTTTTTGCCAAGACCTTTTTGCACCCTGGTGTTCGCTATCTCATCATCATCATCATCATCTGAGACGTGGCTGCTAGACCAGACCTGCCAACAATCAGACAAGGAGGAGAATGGGGTGAAAGAAAAGAGACAGGTCACATCATCCAAATGCGCCATTTGCCAAACTTGTGTCAAATCAACAAACTTCTCACCTCCTACGCACTGTGTCAGCGTGGAAATTGATCTCTTTAAATGAGTCTGTCACCGTATCTCTCTCCATCTCAAGCTCTCTCTTTAAAATGCTTGCTCTTCTTTCTCTCTCTCTCTCTCGTCTTCTATGTTTCCTACTGCCACCGTCTCTCTCCATCCGTCATCTCCCACTCAGCTGACCCAATACGGCTCTTCTGATATGACTCTTCCTTAAGCTCTCGCTCACCATCACCCGGTCTTCTTCCGTCTCTCAGTCTCGCCCTCCTTCTGCGCTTTCATCCGTCTGACGTCAGAGACGAGAAGGAGACAGGCTCAGCCTCTCTGATTGGTCGGGGAAGACAACACCCTCAGCCGCGGCTTACCGTCCTGAGTGTATGTGTGATATAAGGTTAGTGCGTTATCCCACTTAAGAACAAGTACGGTGCATGCACATGCAAAGACACAGGTGTGCATACATGCCCGTGTATGTGTTAGTCTTATGTGTGGTAATTCTGCTGCTCTGAGCGTGTGCCACAATATAATTATTATTTGAAGGTGGAAGTTCATTTCTGACCTCAGGAGTAGCATCTGATAAAAATATGTATCAATTAAAAGTCAGGTAGCTTCTAACCTAATGGTTGCTGATATATTTGAACAGTGTACCTCACAACTATAATACACATTTTGACAAAAGCAAAGGGATGCTTGTTATGATGGATTGCACAACCGAAGAAAGACCCAGGAGTCCACTAATTGAAACCAATGACTGCCTAGAAGGTGAAAAAAGATGTTAAAAAAAAGCAGTGGTATGATATATATACATGATTTGCCATAAATCGGATTAAACATGCAGACACACAATGGTTCTTGTGTGCATGTGAGGGGTGATTAGTGAAACAAATGAACATTGTTCAGACTGTTCAATTGGTCACTGGAATCGAGGGGGATTAGGCCGATGATGGAGATAGCATCACGCAGTTCAACTCCCCGTCCAGCACCACCTCTGCTCCGCCTCAGGGTTTTACTCATCTGATCGATTGACTCACTCCATTTCCATTCCAGGAATCCCTCAGCGGCTTATCAACACAGCTCCCTTTCCCAAGGACACCGCTTTTTCCCATCTCTGTGATCCTGGATTCCTGGCCTGTATTCCCACTGTGCAATCTGGATCTCTGCGTTCAGCCAGCCTGCAGCTTCAAAGGAAATGTGTCTGTCAGGGCAGGCAGCTTTTGGCCTGACGTTCAGAAAACAAACACATAGTAGAAGAGACTTGCTTGTGTTACAATAAAATCTACTGATGTTAAGCCCCTTGCATTAATATATGTATTATTAGCGCTGTTTGACTGGGATCTTATTTAAACCCTCTTTAGGCCCTCTTATGATCTACATCTGATTTTCAATATCGTACAAACTGCAGTATTTAAAACATTCTTCTTGAGAATATCTTCCAGTGATATCACTATCACAGCACTTCACAACTGTTACATGAAGCACTGCTGAATATGTGCATAGCATGAGTAAATGCATTTGTGTGTGTGCGTGTATGGGGGGTGTTTGTCTTCATCCTCTCTTACCCTGATGTTACATCACTGATGGCCTGAGACTGTATCCCGATGCTCTCACAGTCTCCACACGATCTCTTACGGGGGGAGTGATTGCTCTCTGGGAAAGGACCAGAAGGCTGGTGAAATGATAATCACACAGTGGGTTTAACTCTTCCTCCTCTATTTCTAACAGCGGAACAGTTTCTCTTAACAAAGTCTCTCTTAGCAGTAAGTAATTCTTTTTGCACAAGATTAATCAGCTTAAACATTTAACTCAAAATGTCTGTATGATTATGAAGGTTAAGAGTTGTTGATGAGGGGAGTTTTATTCTACTGTTTCCTCATTGTGGTTGATTTTGGCGCACAGGTGAAATCTTAATTTTCAGCCATGCGAACAGCACGGCTCTAGAAATGGCATTGTCAGTCTGCCGGTCAGTTGTTCACACACTTGGTCATAGAAAGTAATGTACAGACATACGTGTTTCCCAGATGATGAATCCTGATGACTTGATGATCCTCTGACTTTTCATCTTGCCGCCATCTACTTTATCCAGCACTTTTGTATATGACTAAATAGCAAAAGCCTCAGCTGTACTTTGTGTTTATTGCTTGGGTAACATGCTAAACTAAGATGGTGAACACAGAATAACTATTATACCTGCTCACTTTGAGCATGCTAGCATGCTGACATTAGCTCACAGCAGAACCTCACAGTGCTGCTAACACAGGTGGAGACTCTACAGCAGGGGGCATCTGAGTGAGAAATGTAAAATTTATACAAAAAGCTGCTAAAAGAAGGAAGCGATTTCATTTGGAGTGTCTTGAACACCACCAAAACCATGGCCCTGCTTCCTCCAGATGGAGGGAGGCCCTTGTACTGCAACTTTAGCCCTAGTGTAAACAGCAGAAGGCAGGACTGACAGGAGCTCCAGGACCAAGAGTGAGGCTCCACACGCCAGCAGAGACAGCTGAGGCCCATCAGGCATCCCTGCTGACAGCACCAACCTGAGCTAGACGTGCTGCTCCTTATTCCCTCCCCGGCTGTCTATCCATCCTCATCTCCTAGTCGTCTCTCTTTGCATCAAATTCTACTGCGGTTGGTATCACTTGAACTTTGAATTCGCTGTGTGATGTGAGGTTACATGAAAAATTCATATGCTGAACTGAACGGGACAACAGATAGAAGACTTTGGATGAAGCGTTCATTAATGCAAAGCATGGTAAAGGCTCAGAGCGTGAGTAAGGAAAATGAGCCTGGCGTTTCTAAGTGCATTTGCCTCTCACTAATCTGTGCTGTCAGAGAAAAGCACCTCCTGATGAAAGGGACATGTCTGCCCCTGGATCCAACGGGGAAGGCTGCACACTGAAGCCTTTGAAGAAGTCCAATCGGATGGGAGGAAAATGGGAGTGGAGTCAAATCCTGGCTAACATGGAACCTGAGCGGCATCCAGTGCTGAGATCCAGTCACCTCTCCTCCTGTGGGACTGGCGTGTTCACAGGAATAAAGAGACAGCTACTATCCAGACTGTGCCTGGGCTGGGGCTGGAGAAAGGCCAGGGTAGCTCTGCTCCAATCCCCCAGCTCCAGCCCTCCTTCCCTTTCCTCCTTGCTCCTGTTTGCACTGTTAGTATGCTGAGCCTTAGAACAACAGCAAGCACTCCCAGCCACTGTGTTAAAACGCAGCTCACACAGCTAATCACACAGGTCCATACCAAGTTCTTCTCCGTCTCACTCATGTCAACACTTTCTTACTGCATAATTGTAAAAAAGATGTGCTATATCGCTGCTTTTTGGCGGCCTTGTTGCTTCTCATTTGACCAGCTTAGTTATCATTTATAGCAATATATACATAAATATGTATATATTTATGCATTTATATATAATATTTATGTATATAAGGATTTATATTAAAGATGTAAATTTACTACATTAACTCAACCAAACGTTAAAGGCCTCTATTCATGTTTAATATCTGCAAGCCTGTTAGCATGTTAACATGATGAACTAAGATTGTGGACTCAAGACTCTACCTGCTAATTCTAGCATTGTCATTGTGAACATGTTAGCATGTTGACGTTTGCACCACCGTGCTGGGTTTTAGTCTTGCTAGCATGTCACTTATAGCGCCTCACTTAACACTCTCCGTGTGGATTCCTTGCTTGTAAATAAAGCAAAGGTTTAATCGCTATCTAATCTAGTATGCAAGGCGGCGTGTTCCGAGCCCTGGCCCGTGTGCCACCGTGCTGTACTCGGCCTAAGCCCTTACTCTGCGTCATCCATCTCATCACACAGACTGGCCGACCTCAGATGACTTTGCAGACACACTCTGCAGTCTGCCGGTCACGTGTGAACCTCTCCCTCTCTCCCTGTGGTGGCTTGCTCCACTTCTGATCACAGCACACATCTGTGCATCTCCTGGCAATCTAAAATCTATGCCTGAGTGAGACAATCAGAGTGGGAGTGTCGTCCGTTAGCGGCTGTTCACAAGCTGCTTTTTTAGACGCGCCGCCGCAGATTCAGTTAACCTGGGACCACGTTGAATGTAAAGTCTGTGCCACTGTTAATTGTGTTATCCGCCTATTTGCAGCTTGGCTAACTGCTCTCTAAAGCTGCTTTGATGTGAAGGAGGCCTGCCTCCTCTACAGCAGCAAGCACACACACACACACACACACACACTCATGGCCTCCTTCCTTCCTCCTTCAGCCATCATCTTTTCTCTCTTGGACACTTATCCCTCTCTCTCTCTCCACCAGTGATGCCCTTCTCTGTGAGGCTCTGTAAATATCTGCCACAGACAGTGTAAAGTTCAGGAAAAGGTCAAAAGTGATCAATTCTGCACTGGCTCTGTCTACTGTGTATCAGTGTAAAACCAGAGTTTGAGAAGGCACCCAGTGTTTCATCTCAGCGTATCCATGGTTTCATCAGCTGAGATTATCAGACAGCAGCAGCATGATCTGCCTTCATTTTTCTAGCATGTAAACCTTTGCTGCAAGCATTAAACAGACCCTCTCGGCAGTGATCCGCGGAAAAACATCAATCCTTCTCACTGGGCTCCTCTGGGCTCACTGGAGCTGTGATGCATTGCACCACAGAGATGCTCGATTTACAGGAAGGAGGCTCGGGGAGAATAAATGATATGCTGAAATTATGGCTATAGTTAAATCAATCAGCCCAATAAGATTGGCATCATCTGATTTTGCGAGCTCCCGTCATGCAGTGGGAATAATTTATGGGGTCACAGTGGGGTCATGGCTGCAGCTGCAGTGATACACTGTAATCAAGCCGGGGTCCAGAGAGCCGAGGCCTGGGGAACATAAATCAACTGCATGAACTGCCACTATATACTGCTGGGTGGTGAACCAACATGTGCATGCACACACTCTCTTGCACACACACAAACTCTCTCTCTCACACACACACCAAGACAAATGAGCTATAACTCATTTATCCAGGTATCACACACTGTCATCAGGATGCACACATTCACACACAGATACAGAACACCCTGCTCTCTGCTAATTCCTCCCATTAACAGTGACATTTAAAGATATCTCCCCCAGTGCGCAGCCGCCAGTGTAAAGTACCTTTTCATTAAGCTCTTATTGTGTGGGCCTCAGGGGTGAGGAGGGGAGGAGCCTGGGAGTGTGTGTGTGTGTGTGTGTGTGTGCGTGGGAGAGAACAGGAGAAGGGAGAACAGACGAGAGAGAGAGAGAGAGAGAGAGAGAGAGAGAGCTTGAAACAGACAACAACTGAGAGGCAAGCGTGGAGATAAAGAAGGGAAGACGAGGAGGGAGGCAGTGATGTATTGTCTAGATTCACAGGTTGAAACTCTTGTCTTTAAATCACAAGGCTCCCTGAGCAATGGCTATTACACTGACTTACTACAGGGTCATATGACTGAAAAGGAAGAGATATAGGGAGCCAGATACATAGATCACGACATGGGCTTGGATGTTGGCCCTTCCTCTCAATCATTCTTCTTTCCTCGCTCTCACTCTAGTCCATTTTCATGCCCCTATGCAGGAATTTATACATGGAGTTCTGACTGCGTAAAGCTAAATATCACATATATTTATATAATAATATTACATTTTTAAAAACCGCATCCAGTGCAATAATTACTCCTAGGTCGTTTTCTCTTATTTTGCAGTGACTGACCACCTTATGTGACTTGTTGTGCACTTGATAGATTTTCAGTATGCATGGCCAGTCAGTCCAGTCTGTAACTGGATCTTAATTGAATGGATAATTGTTACACATGTACTGCCTACAAAGCATTGTGGTGTTAGGAGACTTATTTGCCCCCAGCTGGGCAATTAGTCTTTATTTGCAACACACTGCTGCAGGATCTATTTACAGCATGATCTGCTGACACACACTGATGAATATGTACTTTCCTCCCCCAGTTGCATTACATGAAGCGTTACTTTCAAGGCTATGGTACTGGATGACATTACAACTTAGTAAACAACAGAGTGTGCGCTGGGTATTTACAGGAGCCCTCATTCCTTTGCAGTGTGTAAGCTTTTATTCCACTGTGTTTAAATCATCCATGAACTTCTCATAAGGTTTGTGATTGGTCCTCCTTCTACGGAACCACACAGCAATTTTTCCATGGTGGTTTGTCCATCTCACGTCCATGTAGAACCGCAGAGTTGTCCGCACAAATTGCTAACTTCAGCTAACTCGCATTGATGAGAGAATGTAACCCTTGTGACACTCACGAGGTGATGCTAGTTGCCACGCAACCAGTAGCTCTCTACATGTCATTACAAACATGATGGATGCTTGTTAGGGAGGTGCAGGTTCACGAAGCAGCTGAGCGGAGTGTTAAAGTAGGCGAGTGAAAGTGAAAGTATTGAAATGGAGTGGAATGATATGTAAGGCCCACAAAAAATCTTTGTCAAGTCACTATCTAATTTAAAATGTAATTTAAAGACAAAGATTTGGAAGTCAACTTATGAGTCATCTTCTGTATTATAAAAAAACTACTGATTTTGCACTATTTGTCATTGTCGCTTTGCATGTCAAATTCTTCACAAATTCAAAGCCTTTCCTTTTGAACCTCCCATTTTGGGTCATCCACACACCCATACAAACCCACACTCACGTGCGCAAACACCCACACGCACTTATTAAATGAGAAATGAAAGATGGCCTTTCAGTCCCCACAGGATAAAACAGTAACCTTTCATCTGGACCACAACCCTGTCTGTTCCTACAGGCGAGCGCAGTCTACATGTCCTCTGGTATCAGCCCAGTCAGGAGTGATCTCCAAAAACTACTCAAACAATCACTTATTACTGGTCTGACTGACCTTCACAAAGTGACTGAGTTTCCTCTAAATTGAGTGAATTCGCTCTTTAAGTAGATGGCGGTTACCAACATGGCCCCATATGCACTCAAATTCCTACGGTTTACCCTACCTTTAGGAACCTCTTGACTTACAGTGTGGCTGCATTTTTCAAGGACAGCTACTACTCCTGTGCAGAGGCTGAAGTCTCCACAGGCTAAATTGAACACATTGTAATTACAGCATGCCCTTGATATTGCACTTTTTCAAATAGGGCTTGCTGCTGACACCATTTCATTGTTGCACCTCCTTCAGATAGAAAATGCCCTTCACAGAGAAACATGTTTTGGCTTATCCCAACATGACAAGCTCTGGATACAAAGTAGCTGTTAATATATTACTGTAACTGGGATTAATAGCAATAATGATGATGATGATTACTGCAGTGGTGGCAGCTGAGGTGGTTATTGCCTCTGAGGAGTTGTTTGACGTTTCAGGAAATATGAAACATGAAATATGTTCCCTCTAGCAAAGAGTTACAGTAGATGAGAAGATTGATATCACTGTTGCATAGGTAGCTGGAAACAGCAGGCTAGCTTAGCATACAGTATGAAGGCAGGGGAAAGAGATACTCTCCAAACAGCAAAAATATGCCTATGCCTAGTAACCACGTTTTATGTTGCTTGGTTGTGGTTTTACTTTGTACTTTTCCTTGCCAAACAGTGGTTGGTCGTGGTGGTCACTGGAGTTTTGTCGTCATGGTGAGGTTACCAGGCAACCAGCAGAGACTCCAGGAAGTCACTGTGCTTTAGAGGTGCTGGTGGGCATATTTTTGAATTTTGAAGCAAGCCAAGCTAGCTGTTTTCCTGTGCTACCAGTCTTTATGCTAAGCTAGGCTAATTGCCCACTGGCTTTAGCTTCATATTTAGAGCACAGTCATCAGAGTGGTATCTATGTCATCATTTAATTCTCAGAAAGAGAGGAAATAAACAATTTTCCCAAAATGTCGAACTATTTCTTTAACGATGTGGCAGCGGGATCAAAAATAAAGATTGTCCAAGACAAAGCCTGGCATTTTCACTTGAACTGCACCTTCAAGATTGCTTGATTCAGCAGCGGAGGTCTGAAGAGCCAAAGAAAGCCATCTCTGAAAGTCATCTTTCAATCTGTATTTTCAGCACAATGGCCATTGTGCTAATTATCTATCTCCACCATCAGCCAAGGTTTGGGCAAAGTCCAGGGGATTAATGACGGCTTATAGATAAGTTCATTCACACTCTAAAGATGCTGCAGATATGATACGAGCATGTAAGAGAAAGCAGTGATCACTGGTGAGTTTACTGAACACGGTGAGGAATGTCAGCTACAAGTCCTGCCAAGTTTAGTTCATCATTACACAAAACCCAGCACCTCATTCAAATCCAATGTGATGAGGAATCTATGTCCAGTCAAAATGCAATTATTCCTTTATGACCTCACTGAACAGTTTTGGTTTGGGACAGGTCTAAATGCTCACCACTTCCTGCACTTTACCATGACAGGACCCAGATTTCACACAGGAGCACACACACACGGACACATGGACACGCAAACCTATACCTGCTGGTTAATTAGAGTGATTGATATCATCATAGATGTGACAGGTTTATTTGCAAAGGAAATGAGGGAAATGTAGCCTTTATTAAACGTCTGCCTTTTCCCCACAGGAGCCCTCCTAATTGCTGCCTGAGACATATAGCAGTTTCCACCCAATTTATTCCTGACAGGCATAGTGTATAAAACTCGTTGCCACATGTCCACAACGCCAGGTAGGTCTGCTTATTTCACTTAGCTGATTAGACCATCACTGTACAATGTACAGTCTCATTAAACCTTGTTGACTGACACAAGAATAGAGCCATAGGAGCACAGCAGCTAACACTTTGTTAATTATGAATCAGCATGAAAGGGGAGGAAAAGGCAGTTTAATGTTCTGCTGCACTGATAGATAACTTCTGGCTGTATTTGCCCCCTCATCTGTGATATGTTTAAAATGAAGAGTTGCCATTATGTAGCTGTCCCACTCTGACTCAAAGCAATGCTCTGTCTCCAAGGTGACAACACATTTACATTGTAGCCATGGACACCACATCTATCACCTTGTGCATGGCATTCAGTGACTTGCAAATCAAAGAGGCATCACTCACACTGATGTCGGGCGGGCTAAACTATGTCTTTCACAAACCCAGCAGAAACGCACTGATAGCAACTATTACACATGAAGGGATTAAGCCACAGCAGCCAGTCATAAACGATGGTGACTGACAGTTAAGTCAATAGTGTATCAATAGCTTGGCCATTGGGCGCATGGCATGAGGTGAATGATAAGCATGTCCCTTAGCCTGGTGATATGATATTCCCAGCCAGGCCATCACAGTCACTCCTCGTCCTCTTGCTCCGACTTTGTATTATTGAGCTTGGGCCCTCCAGCTGTTTAGAGTGCTATATATCAAGTAATTGAGTCGTGGGAATACGAGAGTGGAGCCACATAGTGTACCGCTACAAGTGTGTATGAGAGTTAGAGTGTGTGTGTATGTAATAGATGTTTTGACTGACATGTCAAAGGTAATTGAGTGGTAGGTAGGAGAGAGTGAACTTGCCAGCTGTCAGTCCCTTATAAGCTGAATCCATCAGAATGCAGCACTTCCTGTAACCTAAAGAGACAAGTGAGAGAGTTTGTGTGTGTGTGAGTGTGTGTGTGTGTGTGTGCACTCCATTGACACTGCACCTCCTACCAGGCAGGGCTGCAGCCACTGAAAAGGCCACTGCTCAAGGATTCTGTATTATTAGCTTTTTTTTTTTTTTTTTTTTTAACGACACAGTCTGAATAATGAATGGAGTTTGAACATGGACATAATTTCAAGTCAATCTGTTCAAGTTGAAAAAGTACAGTCCCTCATCCTCAGTAGGTGGTTTGAGGGAAGCGTAGGGGGACACATTCTCAATGCAGGGGCAGAGGGGTTGTTTAGTTGAATAGTTAGTCTAGTCTGCCTGATTCATTGATCATTTATCTGACTGAGGTTTGTGCATGGTAGAAAGTAAGACCACGAACACGGCTCTGAATTATCAGTAGTGTAACTGTGCTGTGTATTGATAAATCCATGGAACTGTCTGTGGTGCTGAAGAATCAGATTTGTAATTGTGCCTTTTTCTCTCACACCTGCCCTTCAGCTTGGATCTATAATATTCTCCAAACTATACAATATAAATACTCAATCCTCTACTGTAGCCCATATCCTCTAGAGTATAGAGTAATGTCACCTTCACGATCAAAGTGACAAGTAGCGACACATAGTCACGGAAAAGTGAGAGGATCACAGAGACACACTGCTGCCTCCTCTAACATTCCTAAAAATAAAATACAGAAAATACACCCCAGACCAATCCACCTCTGTAACAAACTGTTTTAAGGGAGAAATGACTGCAGATGTAGTTTTTACTATAGGCTTTGGGTTACTAGTAAATTGATTTTGGGTTTTGGTCCATTCCTCCTGTTAAAAAATAACAAATCACTGCTCATTCTCATTTCTCAGTCTGGATGATTTAGTGCAAAGCATCATTATCCCTATAGATGCAGTTTTCCAAGTGAATTCATCCTCCACACTAGAGACTTCATTGTAAGCTACAATTCCCCACATTAATTTGTGTTAAAAGAGCCTTTATTTGCTGCTGTCACAGAATTTAGGATTGTGGAACATAAGGTAGCAGCAAGCTACTAAGACACATTACTAGTCAGGTCAAAACCGTTCCCATGGCCCGCAGACGGGCCATAGGAGCATTCTTGTTGTTTATTTTTCTTTCCGTCTGTTGACAAAAACACTACTTCACATTTATGCTCTGTTAGAAAGCGAGGATTCTCATTAATCGACTGATGCATTTCAAGATACAATCACAACAGGAGGCACAATAAATTGATGCCACATTGAGGCAACTCACCGATTGCATCTCTCAGTGATCTGCCAAAGATCGAGACAATCCACTGCAGTAAAAATATTTAGTCCAAAACATGAAAATAATCCACACAAAGACATATACTTGGTCCTGGTATGTAAAATGTGGCCCCTTTATGGCCCCTAATTTAGAAACATCCTAGACCCACCCCTGCTGAATTGATACACAAGCATTTTCATATGCTCAATTTTGGTAGCCTCTGAAGTTTTTATTTAACAGAACAGAAGCATGCTCCATGTAGGATTTTGATGCTGACTTCAACACCACAGAATCAAACAAACTTCAAGGGCAGAGAACGGCCAACAGCTGTGCCAGTCTGCACATAATCTGTCTGTCTCCTCCAAGGTCACACTGAGTGTGAGCAAGATGTTGAATATAGCAAAACCAATAGGCAACCAGAGAAAAAAACATCAACATATAATATCCAATAATATTTAGCAAGCCCTTTGCTTCATGTCATTTCTTTATTTTCTGCGTACTTAAGAAGATCATCATATTATTGTTTGTGAAGTCATCAGCGGTGCGAGTACGTACAGTCACAACAGGCAACTGAAAACCTTAGTTATCTTACCTTTGTTTGTTTTGTTGACCTCAGATGGCTGGAGATGAAGGTTGCATGCAGGTTGACATGCTTTCTGCACTTTCTGTTCTTCCATCAAGGGACATTTCATTCAAGGCCATTTCTCTCAGCACACTACCTGTCAGCAGCTCAGAGTGTTACAACTGTCACATCTACAATTTGACCCACTTCTGTAGGCTAGATGTGTCAGTTCCATCAGTCCACCAACACTTTAAAAACATGTCTTTTATAGTCTGCTGTTGAGATCACAGCAAGAGGCTGACATGGGCTGTCCAGGTATACTTTATATAGGGATTTTCATTTAGGAAATAGAGTCTTTGAGACTTTTTTTCCCCAAGATTCTTGCTTCTTAATGACCACTGTTGATTCGTGTAGTCCTGTATCAACATTAAAAGCACAACAGAAAAAAAACTACTTCCTGCCTTGGCTTTATGTCATGCATGAATAAAAGCTGCAGTCCCTGTCTGTTTGTGCACAATAAAACAGCATTGTTGATTTTTCATAAAACATCCCTATAACTTAAATTTGTGGCATTTACATTTTGCCTGTAAAATTAACCTTCACACTGTGAATTCTCTGGATTATATTCTTTCTAAGAGCAGCACCTGGTGGGCAAAAATTGAACAGCACATGCAATGGTGATGGCTCAATTGTAGATCAGACCACTGTTTTCAACACCCATCTGCTATGTTGTGCAAGACTCAATGCTATCAATATCATATGACTGACATGAGGCATTGGCAGTATTATAGTATTTCAGCACATTGCAACAGTTTAATGAATGGGTGTGGACCATAGGTTTCCTGTGAAACTGTATTGAAATAACTGAGAAGCAGTTGAGACATTTCAGCTTTTAGGAGTTCATTTTGACTCAAGATTATTATGGAGAAGAACAAATGAAAAATATTGTGGATAAGTGTAAAGAAAATTGTTAAATATGTGATCAGATTCCACTTGGGGTTGGACTGGGGAGTTGCATCCTTGAAATATTTACACTATATGGACAGTATCTCTAATAAGATCAAGGGTGATTATGGGAGTGTAGTTTATGGATCAGCATCAAAAACTGTACGTGGTGGATGAGATGTGATCCAAGCCCGGGGTCTTACATTAGGGACAGGAGCAATAAGAACTTTATCTGTGTATACCATACAAGCTGAGACAGAGGAAATGCCACAGTGCAGAAAACAACTCCTGACTAACTATTGTATGAATCTGAGAATCATGGCGATAGTCAACCAGCCAAAAAAAGTGTAACAGGCCTGCTCAGAAAGGGAGAAAGAACATAAAAATCAAGGTTTCACTGGACAGCAGCAAGAGACTACGGAGTACATGAAAGTATATGAAAAGGTGTTTTGTTTAGTTAGTTAAAACTCTGTTGGTAGACTTGCAGTTGCAGATTAAGACAAGAAATAGAAGTGCAGATTTAGTGAGTGAGTTTCATTGTTGTAAGGACTGTTATATACAGACTATATTGGGGCTTTTACCAGTGGATCAAGGGACATATCTAATAATAGATAGTAGATGTAGTTCATAGCCACAGTTTAAATATACAAACAACAAAAAACAAACTTCTAATTTCTTAAGTGTGTATAGTGTTGAGTTATACAACATTTTGATGGTTTTAGAATGGGCTGCACAAATCAAACTACAGTTAGATCTAGCTAGTCTGCAGTAGCTGAGTCTCTGTCCATTCAGGTGCACCCAGTGATCTCCTGAACTTACTATCCAAAATAATGGCAATAATAAAGGACTGAAGTCATACTTCACATTATAAGGAAGCATCCAACCAGTCTTTGAGAACAAACAGGTACCAGAAACTGTAGAATATGTGCTTGTTAGTTGTGAGACAGAAAAAAGAAAAAAGAAAAAAAAAACAGACGGAAGAAATGAAAAGATTAAGGCTAACAGGAGCAGGATTAGAGACAGAGGACACAGATTGAGGAAAGCTGACAAACCGCACATTGTAGAAATTCAGTAAATCCAGAAGATGACAGTAGTGCAACACTAAGAGTGCCTGCTGCCTTTAAACATCAAACAAGAGGAAGAAGAAGAACCTTTTTCCTCGCGGAACCTTGTTTCTGGTGCCGAGCCTAACACGGACCTTAAGAAGGCTACACTCGTTGTGCTAACCAGCTGTGCAGCTAGCCTCGCCGGTTCCTGCTGACAGTTACTCACCTTGCGCTCTCCCCAGTTAACTTTCATTGTTCAGTTAGTTAACTGGTACATAGCTGAATGACAGTGACCGTGCTGTCTGCGTCTTACTGCCTTGTAAAAAATTCATGCAGCTGAGTCGCTAAAAATGAGAGAAGGGTGAGTATGTGGCTACCTTGCAAACCATTGAGGAGATAGGTGGCTAAGTTAAAACGCTATTACAGAGCAGATAGCACTAGCAGCTATAGGAGCAAAGGATAGCTTGATAGTTAGCATGCATGTTACGGAGCTAACTCGCAAATAGCTAACGTTAATTATAATAGGGGTTGTTCGGTTTTATGGTGAGCAACATCAAATCTTGATGTATCGCCCCCGGTTTGACAGCTTGTTTTGACAGTCCAGAATTACATTGCTCAGTGATAGCTGTCGGAAACGTTGGTTGACGTTAGCTGGCTAACGCTAACTTTCCAAGTACTCGTTACGTTAGTCGTATGTGCTTTTCACCAGGCTGACAACAGCTGTCACCATCTCTTCATTGTGGGTGGGTGAAGACACTGTTCAGTCTTGTAATATTTGTAAATGCATCCTTACTTTGCTCCCTGCAACATTAACGCTAATGTAACATACCCCCTTCAGTGGTGCTCATTCCCTGTCCGGGAGAACCCCACCACTGCCCACGCCTAATTCGGTTAAGTTGGGGTTTTCAGTTCATCAAGAGCTGGTGCCCACCAGCCTTTGAATTGGCTGAACACACCTGATCCATCAGGTTTAGGCTACACTATAGATGAAAAATGTGTTGTACTGGAGCTGTCTTGGACCTCGATTGCGCATCTCTTACATCTGCTTGCAACAGACTGATAGAAGTGATGGTTGGGACTGATTGCGGTTGTAATTGCGATAAGATCATAGTCCAGTTCCTGCTGTGGACAGTATGGACAGTAAATTTGCTCTCACCCTAATAGCCAACCTTGAATCTGATCAGACATATAACATTCAGAATGGAAGTGATTAAGTGAAGTAAATGTACGCACATTTTGGTAGTGATACCAAACCTTACATCTTTAATAAATGTAGTTGTAAAATGTAATTCGAGTTAAATAAGTACTTTTAACATTTAACTTTCCTTATACACTATAGTGATGTGTGTAATGATAATGCACTAATACTGTTTGTAATTTAATGCTAGTGGCTCTTACATAAACTGCAGAACTAGCACCTACTGTTACTGAGCTGAAATGCTGCAGGCTAGCTGGACTGTATATAAGCATTCTTTTAAATAAATAGGGCCGCAATCGTCAAACTTTATTGAGTGTATCCACTGATTGGATGAACATTAACAGGTGGTAATTTGATAATCAGTCTGCTTTTGCACAGGAATATCAGAAATTTTTAATTGTTGCGGATCCTATGATTTGAGTTTGTTTTTCCTCTTATGGACATTATTGTACGTTAGGATTGTTAGATTAATGAAGCAATTTGAAGCCATCACTTTGGGCTCTTTACTATTAAGTAAACCATTAGCAGATTGCCTTATTGATAATGAACTTAATGTGCATCATTCTGTACCAATTCTGGGCAGATCTTCGTCACTTTCTTTATAGACTCACCAAAATGCAAGAAACTTTCTAAATACAGTACTTTCCTTGGTCATCTCCATTTATATTCAGCCATTTCCCCTTCTCTCCCTTGTACTCTTATTTTGTGTTTACAGAGTGTGTGTCGCGTGACTCAGCTGTTGTGAAGCCATGGAGAAGCCCTGGAGGCTGTGGGGGGCAATGGAGCGTTGTACCCTGACTCTGGCCTCCTGGTCCTGGGGTGCTTGTCGAGTCTCTCTTTTGGCCCTCATCCTCACCTTCCACCTGTATGGAGGATTCTTTCTCCTAGCTCTTATCCTTGCCTCTGTGGCGGGCATCCTCTACAAATTTCAGGATGTGCTCCTCTACTTCCCTGACCAGCCCTCCTCTTCTCGTCTTTATGTTCCCATGCCAACAGGAATCCCACATGAGAATGTGTACATTCGCACCAAGGACGGTGTGAAGCTTAACCTCATCCTGCTTCGCTACACAGGAGGCGACACACCTCCTGGAATTGCCCCAGGCAATCAAAGCAGCCCTGCTTCCTCTGCTCCACCTACCATCCTTTATTTCCATGGCAATGCAGGTAATATTGGTCACAGGGTGCCAAATGCCCTGCTAATGCTGGTCAATCTGAAAGCCAACGTGGTGCTGGTGGACTACCGTGGCTATGGAAAAAGTGAGGGTGAGCCCAGTGAGGATGGGCTGTACATGGATGCCGAGGCAACACTGGACTATGTCATGACGCGTCCTGACCTCGACAAGACAAAGGTGGTATTATTCGGCCGCTCACTGGGAGGTGCTGTGGCTGTGCGCCTGGCTTCAGTAAATCCCCACCGCGTAGCTGCCATTATTGTCGAAAACACCTTTCTCAGCATCCCCCACATGGCAGCAACACTCTTTTCCTTCTTGCCCATGCGCCTGCTGCCCTTGTGGTGCTATAGGAATCAGTTCCTGTCCTATCGGCAGGTGGCGCTATGCCGCATGCCCTCACTGTTTGTGTCTGGTCTGTCGGACCAGCTCATTCCACCAGTCATGATGAAACAACTGTATGAGCTGTCTCCTGCGCGGACTAAACGCCTGGCTATCTTTCCAGAGGGCACACACAACGACACGTGGCAGTGTCAGGGCTACTTCGCTGCCTTGGAGCAGTTCATGAAAGACCTGCTGAAGAGCCACGCTCATGAGGAGAGTGCACAGCCCTCAGCTAGTGTCACCATCATCTGAAAAGAAAAAAAAAACAGTCAGGGACTGACTACAGGTAATGGGCTGAAGGAAGTGAAGGCTGTTGTGGATATTGAATGGAAGGACATAATTGATTTTTGGAAAGAATGTACATTTTTTTATGCTTTTGTCTGGGTTCTTATTTTATTTCACTCTTTTTACCTTTCTGTAAATGTAACATATTTGTTAAGGTGGTTTGACTTTTTCGAGGTTTTAAGAGAGGGTAACAATGTCCTCATGGATTCTTTTGTGTTGCAGCTATGAATGCATGTATTTGACCTTTACGAATGAAGCCAGAGCATACATGCCCACACTGCAAGACATGTCTCAACCACAAAAGAATTAGCTGTAATGGGTCTGCTGAAATTAGTTGCAATCACTGAAACAATTGTTCATAGTTTAATGACCATGTGAGGATTTACAGAATTTCAGTGAAAGCGGATTACTGCTGGAATTAAAGTTCCACTTGTTCTGATATTCAAACTGAAACACTGATAATACGTAGACCTATACTGTATATATATAAATCTTTGTTAATCCATTGCACTTTTTTGTTCATACTTACCCAAGCGTTGAGTTAAGTAGGCTAACACCTTCTGAGCAATACTTTGATGGGCATAAGGATTTTGTTCTTTACCCTTTTGGTGAGAAACATGAATATTTAGAGTACTCGCAGCAGCTTGGCATGACATGGCATTGTGGTGATCAATATTTATGTATACCCTTGAAAACGTTTGTCTGGCACAACAAGCATAAAAAAAAGAAATAAAAAAAACTTGTGTTGCTGAATAATTATGGTCAAAAAGTGCTGGCTGAGACGAAGTGGTCAGTAAGATAAGGTTGACACGTTACTTCTGCGTATCAAAAAAAGGTTCTTGAGATCTTATTTCCTGTCGAGCTACTTCTGTTTCAGTGCGATTGGGAGACTGTTACTGTGTCCTGTTCAAACACAACTAGCACACAGGATAGGCTCTACTCTTAAATGGGCTCAAGTCGCCGTTGAGCAGCTCGGCTCCTGTAGTTTGGTACGGAGCATGTGTTCTATGTGTGGTTTATTAAAAGATGGGTTCTTCAGGTCTTAGTACAAAACTATAACACATGCTCATACATGCAGTGAAAGAGTTATTGATTGCTGTACTCCTCCTGTCCGTACTGGCTGTGACAAGATCTGTTTCTAATGGAAATGCATTGGAAGAGAAGAGGACAAAATACACAGACCTCCTGTGCGCAGAAAAGTTGAGCAGAAGCCAATATAAGGTTTCAGCTGTATGAGTAAGACAAGTGAAGTCGGTATTTTCCAAGTATTGAGTTGAACATTTCCTCTTTGTGTTACTAATCCTCTGCCAAGTTCAACAAGACAACAGTCTGGACTGTGGATTCTCTTAAACTCTGAGTGCACTTGGAAGATATTTCTTAATAGCTTACAGGCAGGAGGAATGATTACAGCAATGACTCTTATACATTTATATGGGCGTGTGAGTGTTGTATTAAGATCCTCTTGAAAAAATCCAAACCTATCCTTTAAGAACCAAAAGTGTGAGCATTTTGAATCAAATGTTGCGATTATTTGTTAGCTATTGTCATCAGCATCATAATTGTTAATTGGAGGATTCCAGGTTTTCGTCTCACCCCGTGCTTATGTGGCAAAATGGCTTTACTCACTCGGAGGGCTTTTAATGAGCTAATTAACCTTTCCTGCATGTCTTCCAGGGGGTGGAGCAGAGCCTGACGACCCTGTTATCTGCTCTTGCTTTCCAAATGCAGCATGCTGCACTGCAGTGCTATCAAAGCCATTTGAATACAGATCTCCTTAGCCATATTTGATACTGTGTGTCAACAGTATGCTACAAACAAAAATTAACAAACATCGAAAGACCAAATTTGTTTGTGTCATTGAAAAATGGTGTAAAGACTACTATGAATGTAAATTGTGGTCTTAAATGAACAAGTGTGCTTTATAAGAAATAATGTATAGATGTTTTTTTTTCTCCCTCTTTGTGTGACTTTTTGCCACCAGTGGCACAGAACAGTTTCTGACATTTTTGTATTATATCGAATCCATAAGTTGAGTTGGATGCATTCAGTTTAATGATTTTTTTAACCCATCATGCGTAGGTAGAGCACATTGTGCATTCTGAGTTCAACCATGTGACTATACACTGATTCACTTCCGTACGCTTATTTTTACTCACTTCTGTTGCTAGTGTCGCGCCGTCTCTTCATTCAAGAAAACATGTAGGAGCTTGTCATCATTCACTTGATTTACTGCTTTGGTGGCTGGCTTAAAGCATATTGGCTTTTATCCTAACCAAATGTATTGTTACTGTCCAACATCCTGTTGCTGAAAAGAAGTGGAATCAAACTGAATGTTCTTTTTTTTTTCTATAAAGAAAATCTCTTGCCAGGTACTGTGCAAATGCACTACGGAACATATTTTGATATGTACACATGATTGTGAATAGAGTGGAATGAATGCTGTTGAAAGTGTTGGTATAATTTGCATTTGCAAGCTGGCATGTGATTATGTTGAGTCTTGGCCAATTTCTGTAATGAACCTGCACAGTGTTGACATTAGTCGTGTACATCGGCCATGACTTGTAGAAAAATCGATGGATATCTGATCAGTCAGACATCTGAATTACTCATCTTTATCTTCAGTATGAAACAGTAAGTTTGAGGGATTTTCCATTTTAGAGTGATGTTTCTTTTCTATTTCAACAATGTTGACAACTTCTTTGTAAGCACACATTTTCACTTTCTATTTTCTGTACTGTAACATGCAATAAATTGATACCTTAAAACGGCTTGTCTTGTTTTTGTTATATGCTCTTTTAAATGCATGCATATCATTATGCAACTTGGCACCACTTCGCTTTTTATATTCTGGGAATCACATTTTGTTTGTTTTGCCATGTTTTGTTGCTGTAATTTTTACACTTCCTTCTTTCAGTGTGTGTTGGCTCCTCTAACTGTCAAATTCAAATGTAGTGGTGGCATTATAATGTCTATTCCTCCTTCTTAGTCTGACACCTCTCCCCCTATTTCCCTACCACACAGTCAATCATGTAACTGCCAAGACTGTTCTTCCTGTTTCCACTCTGTAACCATTGCACGGGTTGTTTTTTCAGAACGTGGAGGAGCTAAGATATGTTTTATCATTTTGAAGAAGCAAGATGAATAGAAAAAAAGGGAGATTTGTCAAGGCCCCCGGTCAGGCAGGAAGCAGTGAATGCGGTTAGCTGAGCGGAACAATAGAGGGGAAGCTGCGTTGCCCTTTTTTGTACTGTATTCGCAGTGCGTAGTCCCTCAGACTACAGTGGAACCGGTTACCGAAGGACAAAAGCGAGAGTTAAGGAAGTCAGTGAGGCATATAGACAGGAATTAAGGTAAAGCCGGGAGCTCAGGAGAAAACCTGCAGCAACAAAAGCAAACATCTACCATCCTTAGCACAAGTCGGCAGAGTAGTTCAGTCATGCTGCCACTGTGAGCTCTCAGGAGATTGCATGGGACCCGCGATGGCAGTTTTGGCAGGTGTGGAATCAGAGACTGGACAAAAGGCAGGTGAAGGCAGGCTGTCCTGGCCAGTTTTCCTGCTGACGCTAGCTGCTATCACCTCCTCTCTTTCAGCGTTGTCCCTGTACCAGCTGGTGGCACTCAGAGCTGAGGTGGAGGTGCTCAAATCAGAGGTGTACCGCAGGAGAGAAGAGGGACAGGAGGCCAAGCACGGAGGCCAGGTGAGCGACAACTTAGTCCTTCAGGACGTAAACATAGGACAAGCATTTTACCACCATTTATTGTTTTTCTAAGGGCTTTATTGTGTGTGTTCAGGCTGAGGATATCAGTATGAGGAGAAGCAGCCAAGAACCCCTGCACCAACCTGAGTCTCAACATGCTGTCACGCTGATAAGGAGGAGAAGATCGAACTCTGGAACAGAGACAACAGGTAAGACATGTTAGGCTGCACCCGAGCCTGACCTTTCAGGTAATGTACGAGAGCACCTTCAGTCGCCAGCAGTGTAAGATTGGAGGTGTTTTACAACTCCATTGTTTGTGTAAAAAGGCTGAGTAATACTGATGGTGAAGATTTTCAATAGATTCCTTATACCATCATTAAGTCAAGTTTATTGATATAGCTCAAAAACACAAACCAGCCCTTTACAAACTCTACTCATCCTCTGTTCTTTTTGAACATTAAAAACACCCCCAAAGCTTTTTTAAACTTATAATCAAGTGTGACTGAGTCATCATCAGCTTTGGTGATAACCACAAGAAAAATGAGAAGTCTGATACGGGGGGCTAACACTACCATCTATTAGTGCTGACTGTTAACTAATGGCGTGAATGTGCACACCATCAGCTCGAGCTATTTAACAATCCCCGGGGTGTAATATTTACAGTACACTTGAGCTAAGTGCAGACGCTGACGATGGAATTTCACCCAGAAGGAAAAAGGGAAGGAGCAGAAAGAAACAAAGAGACAGCCGTGGAATTAACTATGTGCAGACTGCAGAGAAACCGCTGACCATTTCTAACATGTCTAAATTTCTGTTTTGCCTCAGTTTCTCAGCCGTGTCTGCAGTTGTTGGCAAACAATAGCAGGAAAACCTTCAGGAAAGGTATGTCTGGGCTGGTCTGGGTTATGAGAGTGTAGTGATTTTTAATTTTATTTGTAGGTTTAAAAACATTAAATATTAAATATAGCCATTACAATGGAATGTGTTTTACAATAACATGTGTATACTCATAGATACAGAATTACCAAGCAGTAACTGATTTGAATAAGATTGACTGTTGGGATGGATGTTTAGCTTTAGCTGCTTTGACCTTTGTCCTAATATATTCTTATTCCTCGAATCAGAATTTACTGGGCCACACACAGGTATCCCCTGGCAGACCGGACTGAGGAGGGGCTCTGCCCTGGAGGCTGACGGAGACAGCATGTTAGTCATGGAGGAGGGCTACTACTTTGTGTACAGTCAGGTTGGTGTGTTTCCAGTCATGTCACAGTTTCCCCACAGAGGGGCGCTGCTAGCCTGTTTGCTGATCCTCTGATTTTACATTTGAGGGGAACACATCTACATACAGAGCAGAGAAAAGGGTGTGCTCCATCTGAGCATGCAGCTGGTTAACAGACCTTGAAGAAAGGTCAAATAAAGAAGAGGAAATGCAAATGATGCATGCATAATAAACAAAAGTAGCAAACGCTACACCCCCCGCCACACGACTGTCTATGCATGTTAAAACCTGTGCTCGTGCCATACCTCGTGGTTTTAACCCAGTGTTTCTGGTGTGCTCAGGTCTACTACATGGACACCACCTTTGCAATGGGTCACGTGGTGATCCGGATGAAGAGGAACGTGGTGGGAGACGAGTCTCCATATGTGACCCTGTTCCGCTGCATCCAGAATATGAACCCTGTCTACCCTTACAACACCTGCTACACAGGAGGTGAGCCGGTGTTTTTGTTTGTGTACAGTTATGAGCATCCTTTTTACAGCAGCTGTTATGGAAGGTCAACCAAAGTGTTTTCCTCTTTTGTCAACCTCTAAAGCGCGTGGGTGTGTATGTGTGTGTGGCTATGTGTGTGTGTAGTTGCTGCATGTGTGCCAGTATTTGGGTGTGGATGATAGCTGTCAGTGGCAGGAAAGAAGGAAAAATGCCAGCTCAAGGTGTGAAGGTCTGAAGTGTGCATTTCCCTCAGGTATTGTGAAGCTGGAGGTCGGGGACCACTTGGAGCTACTGATCCCTCGCTCCACAGCCAACGTGTCCCTGGACGGAGACTCCACCTTCCTGGGCGCTGTCAAACTGGCTTAAAGTGCA